>NC_135727.1:2632863-2987357 GCF_964656455.1 Halichoerus grypus | reverse complement strand
AACCCCTGTCACTACGTGTATTGCTGGAGTCCGGGCCCATTTACTTCTCAGCTGCCATTCGTATGCTGCTGCCCAACCCCATGTCACTGCTTGAAACGTTGGGGTAGGAATAACACTTTTCCCTCTTGGCAGCTCAGCTCCTGGGCTATCAGCCTGCAGTGAAGCCAGCAGGCTAAATTGCAAGTGTCATGCATTTATGTCATGCACGTTCCCATAGCGTCACACATATAGAATAATGGCTTAGCTGTGGGGCTAGGTAAAGACAGCTTTCAGCCAACAGGAGACAACAAAAAGTGTTTTACCACAGCACCTTAGAGTTTACTACATATTTTCAAATCCATTATCACATTTGAGTGGGCAGTGCTAACACCTGGGACTGAAAAAGAAAGCCCGGAGACAGAAAGACACTCAGACACACATTCCAGTCACACTCAGATATTAACATACCCAGACACCCTCACACATGCGCTCGCAGGAACAAACTCACAAATTCAGTCACTCACAAATTCAGTATACACACTTACCTACCCTCACATGCGCCTGCTCACATATTTATACATGCTCACACATCTGTGTACATATGAACATGTGTACACATACACGCATGAACATGTTCTCACAAACACACTCAAAAGTTTATCCACACACAGGGCTGCCTGGGTGGCTCAGATGGCTAAGTGTCTGACTTCCACTCAGGTCGTGATCTTCGGGTCCTGGGATCAAACTTCCGGCTCGGCAGGGAGTCTGCTTGTCCCTCTCCCTCTCCCTCTGCCCCTCCCCACCACTCGTGCTCTCTCTCTCTCAAATAAATAAATGAACTCTTTTAAAAAATGTATTCATACACACAGACGTATTCACATGCTTATGCTCCCACATTCACTTACACTCACACTGCCAAATTCACTTATATACATACAAAGATGCACACACGCATGCTTGGATATTCACACGCATGGACATACATATTAACATGTCCACACATTCATTCATACAGATAAATAACTCATATTAACCCACATGCGAAAAATGCTTACACACATACACTGATATGCACATGCTTATACGTGCACATTAACATGCTTGCATGCAAACAGGCTAATGCATTCACTCATATAGGAGCTTGCTCACACACGTGAACATGCTCACACAATCATATCCACCTATTTACCAGTTCACACAAACATGCCCATATATGAACAGGCTCACACATTAACACACGTACACATCCACATGCACACACTCACATTAACATGCTCACACATTCACTCATACCTGCACAGTGGACACATTAACACACATGAATATGCTCATGGACTCACTTGTACATCAGCATGGTCACACATTCAATTACACACAAACACACTCATGTACACTCATATTTAATCACACACAAACATGCTCACACATCCACTCAAGCACATAAAGGTGCTTATATACACATATATAAGTGTGATGAGTGTGAGTATGTAAACATGATCACTAATCACATTTATAACTTGCATACAAATAAGGTCACCCACACAAACATAGTCACACAATGAACATGCTCACTCACACTGACTGTAAGTCACACACTCAGAATTTCACTTACATTCCCAAACATTCACTCACACAAACACTTTCATTTACACATTCCCTCACACATGCACTTAACATGCTCACACACAGACTTACACATGAATATGCTCATACACATGGGCACACAGACACATCCATTCAGTACGCAAACATACATACACTCATGTAAAAGCATCTTTAACATACAAACATGAACATGCATTTACTCAAACGTGGACCTGCTTACAAATACATTCACAGGTAAACAGGCTCACATAGACAACCCACATATTTACACCCACACCCAGGCAGTCTGGCTCCTGAGTCCATGCTTTATCATACCCTGCATGTAATAGTGTCTTCCTGTGTTGTAGGTGCCCCTGTGCCCGTGGGAGTATCTATCTATGTCTCCAGTATTGAACAGATCTCAGAAATGACTATGGTAAGTGTGCCAGCTTCAGCCATGGGCCTGGGAACGGGGAGCATGGGGCAAGGAGCAGGGTCATAAGCCAACTCCAATTGTTCTGACCTGCAACAGAGCCCACATAAATGAACATGGTAGGTTTTGGAAACTACAGCCACCTGGAACAAAAAATAAATAAATCCAAATGAGTTATAAATCTAAAGGTTAAAGGCTTATGAAGTTTTTAAAAGAGAATATAGAATACTGTTTTTGTGGTAGGACTTCTTTAAAAAGTCATCGGAAACAGAAGCCATAAAAAGAAATACTGGTAATTTCAACTATATTAAAATTCTATCTAGAGGCACCTGGGTGACTCAGTCGGTTAAGCATCTGCCTTCAGCTCGGGTCATGATATCGGGGTCCTGGGATCGAGTCCCACCTCGGGCTCCCTGCTCAGTGGGGAGTCTGCTTCTCCCTCTCCCTCTGCCCCTCCCCACACCTGGTGCTCTCTGTCTCAAATAAATAAATAAAATCTTTAAAAAAATTCTGTCTAGCCAAAACTTCTAGAACTTCTGTTTTGCCAGACAAATAAAACCAGGATAACAACTGTAAAAGGATAAGTCAGAGTGGACTAAGATATATGCAACAGAAAGAACTGCTATTGAAAAATATACATAATTCCTGTGAATTAATAAGAATATTTATTTAATTATTTATTTATTGGAGAGAGAAAGAGCATAAGCAGGGGTTGCTGCAGGCAGAGGGAGAAGCAGGCTCCCCACTGAACAGGGAGCCCGATGTGGGACTCAGTCCCAGGACCCCGGGATCATGACCTGAGCCAAAGGCAGACACTTAACCAACTGAGCTACCCAGGCGTCCCAATAAGAATATTTTTTAAACAATAGAAAAATGTTTAGAAAATTTGAACAGAAACTTCACTTTTGTGAAGAAAACCAAGTAGCAGATGGACATGTGCAAATATGTTTGACTTTATTATTAATCAATGAAATGCAAAATAAGACCAGAGCAAGAATCCATTCCATACCCACCAGACTGGCATAAGTCAAAAGTCAGACAATACCAGTATTGGGAACTCTCATCTGCCCTGGGTGAGGGGGTAAAGTGGAACTTTCACGTCATTACTTTTATTTCATGTTGATTTTGGTGCGTATTGTCTGTTCACATAGTAGTATATACATAGTATATTCACATGAGAGAATATTCTCTCCAGTGCAAGTGAACAAACTTTAATTACAGACATCAACATGAAAGAATCTCACAAATAGAATTTTGAGTGAAAGAAACAAATTAGGAATACATACAGTATAATTCCATTTGGAAGAAAAAGTTAAAAATAGGTCCAAGTAAGCAATATGTTTCCTAGAAATACAGACATAGGCAATAAAAGTCTAACAAAAAGCAACAGAGCTATTATCATTAAAATCTAAGATAATGGATACTGCTGGGAGGTAGATGTGGGGAATATGTTCTGGAAGAAACACATTGAAACTTGAAAGTCATTGGTAATATTTGATTTCTTAACCTGGATTTTAATTACATGAAGCTCAGTTTATTCTTAACATTTAACATTCTTACATGTTCCAATACTCATCTATATTTGGGATGTATTTTTTACACCTGCATGCACACACACACACACACACACACTCCTTGAGGATGGAGAGCTGAACAACCCCACTTATGACTGGGAGTTACCTTTCTCTCCTCAGGACTATACGATCACGATGTTTTTTCATCAAACCTGGAAAGATCCACGTTTAGCATACCATGAGACCAACCTGAACTTGACCCTGGACTATCGGATGCTGGAGAAGTTGTGGGTCCCTGACTGCTACTTTCTAAATAGCAAGGATGATTTTGTGCATGATGTGACTGTGGAAAATCGCGTGTTTCAGCTTCACCCAGATGGAACAGTGCGGTATGGCATCCGGTGAGTTTCCCCAGGGGCTTGAGGACCATCCTGGCAGGCTTCCTTCTTCCCCCTGAGTATCCTATGAATGCACTGTAAGGGACACACGAAGGACCCTGTTGCTGTCTTGCACTGCCCCCTCACCCATCCTATCCAGTAGTCAAAGGGAAACCTTCAGAGTTTCCCACAGCCATCCTTGGCTCTCCTGTCCCCACACCTTGCCCATCCTTCAATCCCTAACTTAAATGCCCTCTTTGTCAAGACACCCTCCTTGATTTTCTCAATCCGAAGAGCTCTCCCTGCACCTTAGCATTGTACACATTCTATTATTTATCTTTGTTTCTTTTCTCTCCCACAATGTGAGGGAGGGAGACAAATGAATGCTGAGGGAGGGGGCCCAGTCTCTGTCGTTGGTCATATCTGCATCATGCAGGGGACCCTGTTGTCTATGGCTCCATACACATGGGATACACACACGCTGGAAATCCTCCCTCGTTTATTTATAGTCACTGAGGCTCTCCTCACGGCATCATCTCTTACAAACTGTCACTTAAGACAAGCATAAGAGATAAGTGTAGCTCAGAAAATTTCTCCAAGAGGTAGTTGCACCAGGGTTCAGCCCCTGTCTCTGAGTCTCTCTTTCTCTGGGGTGCTCCTGCTCTATCCCTTTGTTTCCCTCTGCTTTCTCCATGGTCCAAGGTGCTAGAGTGAAAACAACAACAAAGCTTGCAGAGAACAAGGTCACTGGTCATACTTGTTTCATTTAAAGGGGGCCTCAGCTGATAAATGCTGCGTGGAGGATTCATGGAAGGGACACACACACACACACACACACACACACACCCTACCCAGTGTACAAAATGGAAATCACTTCAAGGGTTGAAAGGGACAAGGCCTAGTCTCCCTTCTATGTGGTGGGTCACTTCTCCCACTTCTGCAGCTCCTCCGAGATCCTTCCTCAGATTCCTCTCACAGACCCACCATGTGGCAACTTGAAGCCCCTGCCCAACACTCCACAGCCCACCTTAGATATGTTAATACCTCCTACCCATTTATACCTACTACTGTCGTTTCGCTCAGCCCCAGTGGCCTGTGTGCATAGGCAGACACATAGAGAAGAGAGCACTGTGGGAGCAGGCCCTACAGCCAAAGGTGGGCCTGGGCTACGGCTCACATCCACGCGGGCATGCCACACACGGGCACTCCACATTGGATCGGGCACCTCAGCTGCTTCAGTGTAGCACCATTTCCTATTGACAGCCTTGCTCCTTCTTCAGCAAGAAGGTCCACTTTCTGTCCCTCCATCCAGTTTCCTCAAGGGCCCTTCCCATTCTGCTGCCCTGAGGTTCCCTGTCAGACCTCTTGGTTTCTCTGTCACATACACATTCCCTCTCTCCTCCTACACAACTGTGACCCAGCTTTCCTCTAGGAGGAAGGAAAGGAAGAGGAGAAAGAGGGAAAGAAAAACGAGAGGGAGGAAAGGAAGACCCAGTTCGAGTGTAGGCAGTTTGGGAAAGTGTTAGGTGGGTCAGTATGTGGAGTACCTCAGTTCTCTCAGGAACGGTTGCTTGCCTGGACTTGACTCGCTTTTCCCTTCCCTTTGCTTTTCCTCTGCAGACTTACCACCACAGGAGCTTGTTCCCTGGATCTGCAAAAATTCCCTCTGGACAAGCAGACCTGCAAGCTGGAAGTGGAGAGCTGTACGTATATCTTCCAAGGCCCCTTCTTTCCTACCTGGGGTCACAGTCATCCAGAAACCAAAGGCAGAGTAGACAGTGACAGGGAGGGCATTATTCCCCTACTCCCTTCTTCCCCATTCTCTCTCTGTTCAATAGATGAACAGACAGGAGTATATACAAAACGTCTGGGAGAAGGTGGCCTTTCCTGTGTGAATAGTCAGTCCTACGGGGAAATTGTACTTTGCTATTGGGAAATTACGTACAAGCTAGTGGATAGGAGCACATCTCTTTGCTCTGTTTTCTTTCCTGGCTAAGAAACTCCAAAGTGAGAATTCCCTTTCCAAGTGCCCCTCTCCTCTGTGCTCAGACTCAGAAAACCTCAAAGGTGCCCCAAGAGTGCAGGTTCCGACCATCCTTTGGTTTCCACAGCCTGCCCTGGTGTGAAATCTGCCTATGCCTACTTTCTCAGACTGACTCTGTTTCTCTCCCTCTCCCAGATGGCTACACGGTTGAAGACATCGTATTATACTGGGAAGACAATGGGAATGCCATCCAGGGGACTGAGAAGCTGCACATTCCTCAGTTCAGCTTCCTGGGAAAGATAATGACTAGCAAAGAGGTGTTTTTCTACACAGGTGGGTCTGATCTTCTCTCCCATTTCGTCTTTCTTTTGTACCCTGGTACATTCCTGGACCTCTGTCTGCCTTTGACCTCTACACTCTCTGTTGCCTCCTGTCCTATTTCCTTCTGGCTCTAGACACTTTCCAAAACCCGCTTCAGATGAGGAAACGGGTGTGGAAGCACTTGGCCAAGTTTGACACTCTACAAGTGTAAAATGTTCATGTTCTTCCTGATAAAAACAGGCCTCCTCTCATGAGCCAGCCTCCCCCCCCGCCCCCCATTTGTCACTTTGAAATATTTACTATATCTCCCATTTCGAATCTCCAGTTGACATGAAACAAGTGAGGAAGGAAGGAGGAGAGAACAGACTTGCCATGCCATATGGGCCTACTGATATGCCGTTGTCACGGGCCTTAAGGTGGCAGGCAAATAGGGTCAGATTGGCAGGCTGCCCAGGCTGGAATATTAGGGGCTTCCCCTCCTCCATCCTGTACTTCACCCTGAAAATCCCCTCAGCCCTGCGACCCTAATACCAGGACGTCTCCTTGCCAGGTTCCTATGTGCGCCTGATACTGAGGTTCCTGGTCCAGAGGGAAGTCACCAGCTACCTTGTGCAGATCTATTGGCCTACTGTTCTCACCACTGTTGTCTCTTGGATATCGTTTTGGATGAACTATGAATCTTCTGCAGCCAGGGTGACAGTTGGTAGGTCCTGTCCTCATCCCAGGGAGGAACTTGGATCATCTTGCTCAGAAAAAAAGTCGAGAGTAAGAGAGGAATACTTGGGGTGGTATGTGACTGCACGGGCAAGGAAGCAATATGGTGCCTGCCCAGCAGGCATTTATCCAGGGGCTTAGCCAATCCCCAGCAGAGAGACCGATATTGCAGACAAGTGTGAAAAAAACATCAGGGCTGGGATCTTGGTATGTTGGACCCAAAGTATTAGAATGCATTATTTGCTGGATACATGAATGAACACGTCATAAATTTAGATCAGAAATGCAATCAACAAACGTTGATTAAGCAACATTTTGATATGTTGCCCATCAAAATGGCAGTAGGGGACTTCCAGAGAAGCTGTCCTCAATGAGTATCTGGCAGAATGCTGGGATAGATACTGTGAGATGCCAAAGAAGGAAGTGACCCAGATCTTGTTGGCTAAAACTGCACCAGAAAAGTCTTGCTCAAGCTGCATTTTCAAGACTTGTAGGAGGCAGAGGCATAAGACTTGTCATTCACCAAAACAGGAAATCGCTATTAAAAGGCACAGGGGCCCTAAAAGGGGACTAAGTCAAAGGGTGCCTAGGGCAGGCGCTGTGGGGAAATAGGGAGTCACAGAGAGACGGGAGGAGTGACTTGAAAAGACCTTGAAGTTCCAGTTTAAGCAGTTAGAACTTCATGTCCAAGCAATGGGGAAAACCAGAGGGTTTTGAGCAGTACCAGGGAGGGGCCTAGAGAATCAGCTGCCAAGTTTATCTGGTCCCAGTGTGCCCCACATCCAGGTCTGGTTTTTCCTTCACCGTCTTTGGGGCAGACTCCTCAGCCTCTTTCTTAAGGAGCACATGTTGGACTAAACCTTCAGTATTTGTGTAATATTTTAAAGGCTCACAAACCTTTCTGAGGGACGTGATCTAAAAGAAAGCCTATGTGCTGGAAGGCAAAAGAGGCTGGAGATATAAGTCCCACTGTGAAACCATGGCTGGAGATTTTGGACTTGATCCGAAGAGCAATGAGAAAGTCATGGAATCATCAAAGCATGGGCTGGGTGTAGAGCTGGGGAGGAAGAGCAAAGAGAGCACTTGAGCGAAGTCCCCAGGCCTAGAGAACTGAAGGCCTTTTGCTGAGGGCCCTCCCCACTCCAGAGATGATGGTTGCTCCCTTCCTGTAGGATGTGGGCCTGGTGGCTTGCCAAGAACTTCAGCCACCTGAGGAGGCTAACCCTGTGCCATGTTCTTTATAGGTCTGACTTCAATGCTCATCCTGAATGCCATCAACTCACATCTGCGGAATAAACTCCCCCAAGTTGCCTGTATTAAGGCCATCGACATCTATATGGTCGTATGCTTCCTCTTCGTGTTCCTGTCCTTGCTGGAGTATGTCTACATCAACTACCTTTTCTACAGCCGAGGAGGACCCCGGCGCAACCAAAGGCGACACAGGAGAGCCCGAAGAGTCCTGGCCCGCTACCGCTACCGGGAAGTGATGCTGCAGGTTTGGCTTTTTGATTAACAATCAGCTTTCCCTGATTAGGGATCAGGCACCTTCTTAAGCCTAAGCTTAGCCCTTGACCCTTTCACATTTCTTTGTTCCTTTAATCCTCGCACAACACGCACACACGCACCCATCAGATAGCAAAGAAATAGAACCATTTATCATCACTCCTTTCTAGGTCAAATCATTGTTGCAAGATCACAAGGCAGTAAGTGGCAGAACTAGATTTTCCCAGACCTTTTGACTTCAAATCCAGTCCACTTAGCATATTTTCAAGGGCAGGTGAAGGAACCAGAGGGCAAAGGAGCACAGGGAGGCTGAAAGGAAGAGAAAGACACCAGAGGGGTTAGCCTACCCCTCCTTCCTTTGCTCTTTCAGTTCCCAAAGCCATGCTGAGGCTTTTGTCGCTGGCAGTACATTAATGTCCAGCAGTGCCCCCTTCCTTCCCAGGAAGCCCAGCCACATCCGCCTGAGGAGGCCTTGCCTCCATCCACCACATAGCACTCCAGAGAGAGCAGCTGCCCCAGGGAGACACAGGCTTGGCAGCCACCGTGGATTTCCCTTACATGCTAACAGCCTCTTGGTCCTGTTCCTCAGCCCCTTGCACACCGGAGATCCCAGGAAGAGATGATTCTGTCAGTGGAAGAGATCAACAGTCACATTGCAAGTGCTGATGAGGAAAGCCCTCTCCCTCTTCCTCCCTCCCCACCACCAGTGCTTATTCATGTAGGATATGAACCTCCTGACTTCAGAAATCTATCTACTATCTCCTTGAAGGATGCCCAGGTTAGCATAGAAGATGAAAGTGACTCTCTTTCCTCCAGACCAGTGCAGGCCTGCCTGGCAAGCCTAGAAAGCCTCAGCTCTTTGATCTCCATCCCAGAGCAGGCCCCACTGGCCACCTCAGAAAGCTTCAGCTCACTATCTTCTCTCTCAGAGCAGGCCTGGCTGGCCTCTAGAGAAAGCCTGAGTGATCTCCCCTCCACCTCAGAGCAGGCCCTGCCCAGCTATGGCATTCGCTTTAATGGTTCTGAGATTGATGACAGTGTTATTCCTACTGAAATCCGCAACCGTGCTGACGCCCACGGCCATGCTGATACCCGTGACCCAGAAGACCCTGAAGAGAACTCGAGCTCAGATGAGAGTCATGGCCATGGCCCTAGTGGGAGGCATCTGCTTGTCTATGGTCACAGGTGTCTGCAGGAAGCAAGCTGCAGCCTTGATGAGATCCATAGCAACCTTAATGAGATTCGTAGCAACCTTGATGAGATCCGTAGATTGCCTGATGACATCAGAGTTGAGAGCGGCTACCTTGACCTTGAGAAGCAACTCAGGTGTGATCTTAACAGTACCTGGAGCCTTAATGTTGATGATTTCGTGGGCTTTGACCAAGGCAAGGACAGTAACTCAGAGTCTGATGACAGTTGCCCCCCGAGTCCTGGGAGCTCCTTCAGTGAAGGGTTCTCCTCCAAGCTCTTTGACCCTGACTATGTCCCTAAGGTTGACAGGTGGTCCCGGATCCTCTTCCCTCTTGCCTTTGTGGTGTTCAACCTGGTCTACTGGGCGTTTCATATCAATTAGTCCCATAGTGCCCCTTTCATGGTTCCTCTTGATTCCATTTTGCCTTCCTTTCTTGGTTCATTTTTTTTTTTTTTTTTTTTAAAGATTTTATTTATTTATTTGAGAGAGAGAGAATGAGAGAGAGCGAGTACATGAGAGGGGGGAGGGTCAGAGGGAGAAGCAGACTCCCTGCCGAGCAGGGAGCCCGATGCGGGACTCGATCCAGGGACTCCAGGATCATGACCTGAGCCGAAGGCAGTCGCCCAACCAACTGAGCCACCCAGGCGCCCCCCTTTCTTGGTTCATTTTATTTTGTGGTTATTTGGGCAGTTGAATTAGTTCTGCCTTTCTCTTTATAAACATGAGGTGGGAAGTAGTTGAAAAGGATGTGTTCTAGCTGGAAGGAAAGGGATTGAGGAGCACTTGGAGGTAAATAGCACATTGATTTTCCTTTTTTGCTAGAAGACTATCACCTTTTCAAAGACTTCTAATATCTATGAAGCACAGAAAAGCCCCTGGAAATGTTTGGAGGACAAAGCCAGGTTGGGAGACAGAGGAAGGATCCAAGCCCTGCGCATAAACATTTCTGAGGGTTTTGCTGCCCCCGACCATGTGTTGAATTTTCTTTTTCGTTACTTTTTTTATTCTGTTTTTCCCTCCTAAGAATTTAGTCCTTGCTCACCCCCTGATTAAGGTTTTACAGGAGAAAGTCAAGCTGGGCTGAGCAGGGGTACACAGGGGAAGCACTAGCCATGGCTTGAAAGTGCAAGGGGCTGGCTCTAGGCAACTTGGGGAAATCTCTTCCCCACTATTGTTTTCTGTTGTATTTCGAGTGTGGTGTTGTGGTGTGGGGTTGGGAGTGGAATGTGGGTGGATAGGGGTACTGAGTGAGATGTCAGGGTAAGTGAGAGATCATGTTTCCAGCAGGAGCTTGCAGGGGGTGATGAGGTCAGGTTGGAGATTCCCAGATTGAACTGGCATCTTTGGAGGGATTGGAACTTCTCTTGTCTATAATTCTGCTTCACAATTCTTGATAATACAGACTGGGTACTGGGTACGTCTGTCTAGGTCAGATGCTGACTTGATCACTAGTGACAGAGCAAGCACTTGCTGAATGAAGACGAGGGTCAGGAAATTTCTGACTTGCTATTTCATCACCTGGTCTAGAACAGCAGACGAACAATTGTTGTGAATCTCTATAGTAACCCTGTGTGTCTAGTGCATAGCAAATGTCAACAAGCTCACTGACCCATCACATTGTTATGCCCTCACAGGAGCCCAGTAAGCCAGGGAAGGCAAAGCACATTGTCCCCAGTGTTCCAAGGGGAAAAAATGGAGCTTATGTATCCTGCCTAAGGACGGTAAGTGGTAGAAGTAGTAAGGTAGTAAGTGGTAGAGCCACTCCACTTGCTCTTCTTTCTTCTTATCCTCTTAACTCTCTCAACTAAAGTGCTCCCCTTTCTCCTCCCCTCTTTACAAATGGGGGTGCTCCATCAGGTTCTGCTTCTTTGCCAGGCCCCAGACCTCATTATATAGCACCTGGAACATCTCTGCAGGAAGTGGCCAGTGACCAGCCAGTGAGTGTGAACCAAGCACGTGGAATGTGGGTACTGCCCACCCAGTGGGGCCACGAAGGGAAATAGAAAGTAGCCTGCACTCCAACTTTCCTAGCAGCTCCACCTCATTAATGGAGGCCATGGGGGAACAAGACTTGCCAAGCACTCGGCCTATGTTTCTCCTTCCTGCCTAGGCAGCCTCTCCTGCAGCCGCTCAGCCACCTGCCCTTTTCACTGTGTTTCTGTGTTTGTGTTTCTGTGTATAGCGGAGTAATTCTGTATGTACATACAACCGTTTGAGAAGCTGTACAGCTCTATGGACATCGATGTAAATCTATATTGGTGTGTATAAGAGTGTATGTATAACAACGTGTGGATGCGTGTTTGTGTGTGCACACCCCTGTGAAAGAGTGTGTGTGCCTGTGTGTACACACATGGGTATATGCTATGTGTGTATGAGAGCATATGTGCACACCCATGTTTATTCATCTGATTTGAATGAGTGTGAAAGGAAATACACCCGAAAGCATATGTATTTCCTGTTGGTGGCTCTTCTAGAACCACCTGAATTCCTTTGGCCTGTTCTCACCTAAGTGGGGGGCCATAGTTGGCCGGGCTGGTTAACTGACTGTTTCTTTCCAATTCCCTGTTCCAGGGGGCAGTGTCTCCCGGTCCCCAATCACTCTTCTCCTCCTTCCTCCACCCATCTGTGCTGTCTCCTGGACAGAAGACACAGGAGACGTGAATGTAGTCCCAGGAAGTGACAATTTACTGCCTTGAGATAGAAAGTGCTCAAACATGGGATAAGCTGGGAGTGCAGAGCATTTTGCTTTGTCCTGAAACGACGTTTGAGTAACAAAGGCAGGGTTTGGGTGGGGGGGGTGGTGCCTTGAAGATGCATTAAGAACAGATATATGATGTAGACAATGGGTGGGGAAAGCTAAAGAACTAGAGAGGGACTTGTATATAGCCTTTATAACTCATCCCCTTATTGCAATCACATTGTAAGCCTGACACGTGCGGGGCTGAAGGCAGCCAAAAGCATGTGGGTGATGGGAGGAAATAGCCCAGGGTATCAACTGCAGCACTGGATGCAGAGAACCAAAGGTGTTTGGGAGAGGGCTGCAGGCATGGACAGTGGGGGTGGGCCCTTCCGGGGGCAGGAGCACTGTAGTAACCCATCCTGCATCTTGGGATGGCCTTGGATTTGGAGTCCAGAACTCCCTCCTCCCACTCACTCCAGGGAAAGGGATCATCAGAGGGGTGAGAGGATTGACCAAGGAGAGAGGGGCAAAGGAGCCCCAGGGTGTGACTACCTAGATCAGCCCAGTTTGCCATCTCTCTTCTTTTCTATACACACAGCATACACATAGAGCCTCCTACACATACACGCCCACAGAGACCCACACAGTCACGCATCCATGTCCGCACATGTGGGCACTCACCCTCAGCACCAAACAGAGGTGTACACAAACACATGCACGCTCACAGCCACATATATATTCACATGCACAGTCACACATGATCACCCTCATATTCGTGTGCATGCACACACACAAACTTTTAAAACAGCTAAAAATAAAAAAAGGTGCCACTGGAATATCCAAGATTGCCTCTCTCTTTTTGGACACCTCTCACAGAAAGATCCAGGTTGGGAGGAGAGAAATGACCCCCACATCTGAGGCTCCCATCATGACTATTGAAAGACTTGCTTCCTGGAGCCTGAACATTGGTTGATTGGGATTTGGGTTTCCAGAACCCTGGGGGGCTTTTGAGCCCTGTGGGAAATGAGCGGTTTATTTGGGGTGATGTCATACAAAGAGATTGGAGCAGTGGGGACCAGAAAGTAAGTTTGAAGATGTGTCTCACAGCAAAGCACAGGAAGGCCTCAAGCACAGAAGAGGGGCAGAGAGGCCAGTTGTAAATATCTCTGTAGATCCATGTAGCTAGATAAAAATATTTATATCTTAAAAAGAACATCTTGCCCTAAAGTGCTGCAATGAGAGCAGTTGAACTCGACTGCAACTCACACTGTGTGAGGTTATGTGTCAAGGTGAGGTGGAGGTTTGGCAATGACAGCTTTGCTGAAATTTGAAGCTTCTGAGTTTGTCATGGACTTGGTCGTTTTAGCCTGAAAATTGCCAGATCTCCCCTTGTTGTGTTCTGTGTGTTCTGTTGTCAGCGTCATTATGGAGCCTCATCCTCAGCTAGCTGCCTACATCCCGTCCCACTCCTCACTCACACCAAATAACTCTGGAAATGCAGAGCATCTGGCAGGGCACTGTTAGGGTTCAGCCCACAGAGACTTTCTCAGCCCCAGCCAATCAGAGAGTGCTTGTGGTGAGATAATTTGGAGCTCGGGCAGAAGGAAGGATCTTGTTGAGTCTGGGATGGAGCAACCCTCACTTCACTTTTCTACCTATCTTTCCTCTTCCTCACATGGGCCATCCCATTAACTTTCCCCCTAGAATTCCTTCTCCATCACTACCACAGGAAGGCTACCCTCCATCTCTTCAGAGCGGCATTTTGTTCTAAGGACCTGGGCCTTTACAAAGATAACGGATGATCTGTTGGGTCTTACTGGAGCTTGTAAAATGTATTCTTACAGTCTGTGTCATCTTGTTAATAGTAAGGCTGTAATGTCTTTGCATATTTAGAACTGAGCTTTCTGAGACTGGCCATTCCTAATGAGGTTTCTTTATTCTGTACATAAAAGAACTAGCCCTTTGAGCTATTAACTAATGAATGCATTTGCTAAGCTATCAACCTGCATGGTACCTTGCCGTGGTAATGAGCATCAAAGGAAACCGTGACTTGTCCTACTGAAAGTGCAGTGTGTTTGTGTTTGTTGTGTAGTGTCCTGTGATCAATATGAAATCTCTATTATCAGTGTTGGGTTTTCAGGGTAGGGAGGGGGGAGGGTGTTACAGTGTCTCTCTGATATATTTCAATTATAGAATAGGCCCAGTTGGTCAGGGTCACCTCTGTTAATTCAACATGTGTGAGACTTTGCACCCACTATATCTTCCCGGACTGTATCCCTGGGGTCAGGAGTCGTCAGCAGAACTGAAGGTGCCCGAGTGTAGTGAGACTGGCTGTGGTGCCTGGCTGTGGACAGTGCCAGAGAATTCTTCAGATAGGCAAAGCCGTGCCGTTCTGAGGCAGATGAAATACAGTAAAACCACAAACATGGAGGTCTTCAAGGAAACCAAGAGAGGAGGAGGACCAAGACCCACGGGTCTTACTGGCCTGACCTGCAGAAGGGTGCAGAACAGCAGAGACCCCCCCCCCCAAGATGACCCAGTTCCTTCTTTGTCCTCATTAAATGTACATTTTTGCATGAAAAAGACCTTGACCAGGCCGGACTTCAAAGAAGGAAAACAAGAAGAAACATAAAATTATGCTTCTGAAAAATATGCTGAAATAAAGGTTTATAAATAGTCAAAAGGAGAAAATAAATATATATAATGGCAAATACACTTACCGCTTGTTGTGTTTCCTCTCTGTCTGATTGGAAAGGAGTTCTACCTGGGCCCAGGAAGCCTCTGGTTTCCACTGTTCACCTTAGCCTCCCCAAGGCTTTGCACATTGACCTACTCATACCCTAAGATATTTGAATCCATGGTTTTCAAGCAGAGTGGAAATAGTAATATACAACTGAAATTACTTTACACTTTCACACAAGCTATTTTAATCATTTAAAACAAAAGGCACGTGTTGTGATGAGTCCTGGGTGTTACACGCAACTAATGAACCGTTGCACACTACATCAGAACTAATGAGGTACTACATGCTGGCTAACTGAACGTAATAGAAAATAAAAGTAAATAAATAATAAATAAATAAATAAAACAGAAATTGTAAAACAAGTGAAGCCATTGTAGCGCCAAAATATAATGTGAACATTTATTTCCATTGGCAGAGGGATCTTTATTAAGAACATTAAAAAAATCTCTTTTGCCAATGTGGATGTACAGAATAGAGAGCAAGAAAGCCCTATGGGGTTGGAAAGAGGGCATGCTCAGGTTTTAAAAACTTTGTAGAGTCCTGAACATTGTTAGAACTTGGGGTTGAGGCCCCTGGCTGGCCAATGAACTCGCAAGTGTAGGTAGTAGAATTGCCCCACCTTTGCGGGGACCGGGCTAAATAATCTGCTCGGGTTTGGTCTTGGTAGCTTTTGTTCCCTGCAAGCTTTCAGCACAGCTTTGGAGGACAAGAGTGAAAATGGTGGCCTCCCCATCTCCACCCCGGAGGAGCCGAGAACTCGGGGCCCCATTCCCCAGTGCACCCCCAGAGAAAAGCAATCACTCCTGTCTCCCCTGTCTCCAGCCGCACTCCATGCTCACCCGGCCTGTTACCGAGGATTTCTATCGTTGGCACCCAAACCCGTGTGGAGTCTCCAAACCCAGCAGATCCCTGCGGTGCGCTACCGTGCCACTCCTCCCGGGGGAGGAAGGGGAGTCTCCCCGGATCTGCCGCTTGTTGGGTCCCTGCTGGAAGAGCAGTGGCCCAACTGTGCCACAGATCACGGTTTATGGCAACCCCGAGCTGAGAGCCCACTCCTCGGCTCTGTCTCTGCGGCCGGCTTCCCTGCTCCAATACCTGGGCACTCTGCCTCACTCAGGCACCCCCGGTCTTTCTGTGACCCCGAGAGTCCTGAGACCACACTGTCCCAGCGAGGGTTCCACCCCCTGCTTAGCCACTGGAGTGACGTCCCTCAGCGGAGCAGACTTCTAAAAGTTCCAATTTTATGCTCCGCTGCTCTATCACTTGCCGGTAGTGGCCGACGGAGGCTCCCTTCCCCCGCCGTCTATCCTCCCGATATCGCCTCGGATTCACTTCTCTGCAGTCCTACCTTCCAGAAAGTGGTCGCTTTTCTGTTCAGAGAGTTTCTGCTCTTCTTTTCTTCGATCTCCTGTTGAGTTCGTAGGTGTTCAGAATGGTTTGATCCCTATCTAGCTGAATTCCTGGGACCAGACGAAATTTAGGTCTCCTACTCCTCCACCATCTTTCTCCTTCCAATTTTGGACATCTGGAGATCAGAAGGTGGTGCCGGTCTCCGTCCCCACTGCTCTCCCCACATGGACCTATGCAAGACACACACATCCTCTTGCTGCCTCTGCTCTTGGAGGGGCAGCCTGCAACCGAGTGTTTGCCATTCTTAAAGGAGAACTTTCTGGCCTCTGGAGGAAGTTGTACCCTCCCCCTCCCTATGGACAGGACTCCAATTTGTCTTTTCACCCACTCTGGACTGACTTGGTCCTGAGCAAAGTAGACCTGGAGATAACTCAAGCCTCCACTGGAATCTGAAATCTCTGACAAAACTACAAGTAAACTTCTTTTGGGATCTCAGGATTTCTGAATATTTCTGAATTCTTCTGTGAGTCCTGTCAAGAGTGAGAGCAGCTGAAAAAAAAAAAAGTGTGTAGAGCAGCGACGGGATGGGCTCATTTCTGAGTAGCAACTCCCCATGGGTGAATCACATAATCAAAATGGACTCCTTCCTCCTGTGGGGTCCCCTCAGCTAATAACCTTATGGACCTATTTATGGGTAATGCCATTCTTAGACAATAAGATTGTGAGCCTGAAGCCTTTCCAATTAGGAGCTTCAAATCCTATTTTTATGGTGGAGGGATTTGTTAGACACTTCCATGACATCCTGCCCAGACTGGTGGTAGTTCATGTGGTAGAAGGGGAGGTGCTCCTACTAGCTCCCTGACCACTGTGGAATCATTACATGATTCCTGTCTTCTCCCCACTTAGAGTACTCCTGACCTCAGGGAGGAGTGAGACCCCTCCATTACTCCATTAAGTCCCCCAAGCCCCAGTAGTGGGGGTCTACAGAAAGGGTTTTCTACAAGACAACAGGATCTGCAGGTCACCTTCACCAGAGCAAAAAAGTAGTGGGGCCAAGGCGTCCAAATTCTTCCCCCTAGCAAGAGCTCTAATCCAAGTGGGGAGGGAGGGAGGACTCTGCTCCCATCACATGTCAACAACCTGGCACTGACTCTAAGTCAGTAAAGGACCACTGGGATGGTTCAGGGTGTCTGTAGTCAGCCCAACATCTCATTGCCATGAGTCTCTGGAATTGTACTGTCAAGTCATACATGTATGAGTGTGTCAAGACCTACTCTCCAGAGCTCCAGAGATCAGGAGAAAGATTGGTCTGGTAGGAGGCCGAATAAACAGATTATTGGCCCAGGTAGCTTTCTCCCAAGCCACTGCTAAGTACCAGGTCCTGCTCTTTGAAAGCAAAGGCCCATGAAGGTGGCAAAGCCATCAATATTGGCCACAAAGGGGCAAAAGAGGCTACCATTTTCGTTCCTCCTCCCTAATTCATATAATCTCCACCTTTTTTGTTACTGATTTGACCAATATCCCCAGCCTCTTTTAGTCTTTTCCTCTCCAGCACTATCCATGTCCTACTTGACTGGGACTGCCGGCTCTCCAGATTATAGAAATATAAAGGATCATTTTACTGTTGTGTATACTTATATGTGCAGTTGAATATTTTTATAATAACAATGTTTATAGCAAAAATGTCCACAACAGCTAAAGTATGGAAAGAGTCCAGATGTCCATCTACAGATGAATGAATAAAGAAGAGGTGGTGTGTGTGTGTGTGTGTGTGTGTGTGTGTGTGTGTGTGTGTAGGAATATTATATAGCGAAATATTAGTCAGCCATCAAAAAGAATGAAATCTTGCCATTTACAACCCCATGGATAGAGCTAGAAAGTATCATGCTGAGCGAAATAAGTCAATCAGAGAAAGACAAATGCCATATGATCTCACTCATATGTGCAATTTAAGAAACAATCAGATAGATGAACATTGGGGAAAAGAAGGAAAAATAAGATGAAAATTGAGAGGGAGACAAACCATAAGAGATCTGAACTCTAGGAAACAAACTGAGGGTTGCTGGAGGGCAGATGGGGGGGTAATTGGGTGACAGGCTTTAAGGAGGGCACTTGATGGAATGAGCACTGAGTGTTGTATGCAACGGATGAATCACTAAATTCTACCTCTGAAACTAATAAAAATAAATTTTAAAAAATAACAATTTTAAATAGAGGTTTTTAATTCCTCTGTAATTGACTTTTGTGTAGACAGGAGGGTTCCAATTGCATTTTGTTTTCTATATGGATATCCAATTGTTTTGCTGTCATTTATTTGAAAGACTGTCCTTTGCCCATTGCTCTGAAATTATACCATTTTCATAAATCAAGGGCCTATAATAAGCATCTTTGTTTCAGGGCTCTATTCAGTTCCATTCGTCTATTTGTTAACCCCTGCATCCACCACAAACTTAATTACTATAGCATTTTAACAATTCTCACATATCTAGTAGTGTAACTCCCCTTATCTGCTATTATCTCAAAAGTGCCATGGCCATTTTTGGCCTACTGCACCTCAGTTTAAATTTTAGAATCATTGTGTCATGTTTCATACACACATACACATAAATACACACATTCACCCACAGATTTGGGGTTTTGTATTGGAATTACAGTCAATCTATAGATTAATTTTAGGGAGAACTAACTTGTTGAATCTTCACATCCATGATCATATTATATTTTGTATTTGTGTAGTTCTTCATTAATTTATCTAAATAGCATTTTTGTATTTTTTTTCCATGAGGTTCTTAGATATTCTTTGGCTAGAATTATTCTTGTTAGTTGATATTTCGGTATGATAGGTTACAAATTACATTTTTCTCAATTTCATTTTCATACTGTTTGTTGTTGTAGGAAAAAAGTTTACTTTTTGTACATTGATATTAAACCCAGCAACCTTTATGTACACTTTTATTGACTGCATAGTTTAACTTTAGTACTTTTGAATTTTCTTCACATGCAATCTAATCATCTGTTAATCATGGAAGCTTTGTTTCTTGTTTTTCTGATCTCTATGTCTTTTTTTTTTTTTTTTTTTTTTTTGCTTTTCATTACTGCATTGGCTAGTATTTCTATCAAAATATTGAATAGATGGTAACAGCAGGTATCCTTGTCTAGTTCCCAATTTCAAATTAAAACCTTTCAACTTTTCCTCATACATGTATGATGTTTGCTGTAGATTTTTCATACATATCCTTTATCTAGTTGGCTAAATTTTCCCTTTTATTCATTTGTTAATAAGCTTTTTATTTTAGAATAGTTTTAGATTTACAAAAAATTTGCAAAGATAGTATAAAGAGTTTCCATATGCTCAATACTTGGTTTCCTCTTTATTAGCATCTTATATTCACATGGTACATTTGTCACAACTAATGAGCCAATATTGTTATAATGTTAATAACACAAATTCATACTTTGTTCAGATTTCCTTAGGTTTTTCTTTAAGATTTCCTTAGTTTTTATCTAATGATCTTTTTCTGTTCCAGAATCCTATCCAGAATCCCACAATACATTTAGTCATCATGCCTCCTTACAATACTCTTGACTATAACAGTTTCTTAGGCATTCCTTATTTTTTATGACTTTGACAATTTTGAGGACTATTGGCCAGGTATATTATAGGATGCCACTCTTGGAATTCTTCTGATGATTTTGTCATAAAGATACTGGGGTTATGGTTTTTGGGGAGGAATAACACAAAGAGAAAGTGCTACTCTCACGACATCATATCAAGGGTACATACTATCAACATGACATCAGAGTTGCTGTTAATCTTGATCACCTGGCTGATGTCATATTTTTCAGGCTTCTCTACTGTAAAATTACTCTCTCCCCCACCCTTTTCACATTGTACTTTCTTTGGAAGGAAGTCACTAGGCACAGCACACACTTAAAGGAGAGAAGAGTTATGCTCCCTTGTCTTGAATGGGGAGAATCTACATAAATGACTTGTAATTCTCCCACATGGGGAGATGTATCTATTCTCTCCCACTTATTTATTTACCAGTCATTTATTTACATCAGTATGGACTCATGTATATACACTTTATACTCTGGGACTAGCATTTCTTTTTATTATGATTGGATGTAGATATTAAGTATTTTTATTTATCAAATTAGATATGATTTTCCTTATTCAATCTGTTAATATGGTAAGGCAGTCCTGGGCCTATTTGTCCCTAGATCCATCCCTCATTCTTCTCCTGCTCTGCCCTCAATTATACAGGGGCTGATCCCTGAAGGCTACAATGCTTAGGCTCACCAATATTTGGCTACCATTTTAGTGCAGCCAACTGGAAGCACCAGCAGGAAATTAGAACCCAGGAGGATAGACAACCTTTTTTCTCCTTCTTCCTCTGCATTAAGTGGCTTCTCCTTCAAGGACTACATATTCCCTATGGGTCCAGCCACCATCACATTGGCCCACCATGCCTCCAGATCCTATTGAATCCAATACTTAGATTGTAGTAACACTACCACCTCTCTTTGTACTTCCAGCCTGGAAGTCGGATTGACTTTCTCATGTTGCTAATTATTGGGTTCCCCAACTTTCCCTTATTTGGCTCCTCACTTGTGTAACCAGTCCTCTGCATTAAATTTTCACTGTGTTAAATATTTAGAGATGTCTCTATTTTCCTGGACAATCCCTGACTGTTATATGAGGCCAATTACACCGATTGATTTTCTAGTGTTAAATTTCTTTGTATTCTTGGGATAAACCAACTCTGTCGCCAGCAATTAAATATGTTTATCTTTATAACTAATAAAAACAAAACAAAACACCCTGGACCCTGAAATCACCTCTAAGTAGTCTCCACACCAACATGGTACTCGAAGTCATGACCCCAAGATCAAGAGTTGCATCCTGCACTGACTGAGCCAGCCAGGCGTCCATGAAATCTTCTCTAAATGACATTGTATTTCTCTCATCCTCTTCACAGTGTTCTCAAAATCAATTTTTAGACTTTCAGTTTTCAGTTCTACATGTAAGGAACTTGGAAGTTGCCTCTCCTTCTTAAAACGAGTAAAAAGCTGAACAGACTAAAAAATCAACAACTCTTCTTGGATCCATAGAAGAGGTGAGGACACAGGGCAAACATAGTCCCTAAGATTGGAGAGACAGGCAGGTGAATACAAGAGGTTGATAACTTACCAGAGCAGAGGCTCATAACTGGAAACCATTGTGGGAACCAGTTCTGGGGTTACCTGAACTGTAATTGATGAATTACTAGAGGCTCAGCATAGACAACTTTGAGAGTTAAAAACTCCAGGGGGCAATCACTGGGGGTCCCACAATACTGTGAGATTTACTCTAAGAGCTCAACCAGGTTCCCACGGTAAATATCAAGAAAAATCCTCCCATGCTTCTGGCAGGAGGAGGTACAAAGGAACCATTTTGAAATATGCCAGAGCACTCTGTTCTTAACAAGCCCTGCCCTCAGGAGAACCTAGTTAACCAGAGCCTAACCTGCTGGGGTATCATCAGAGCATAACTGACCAGGGGGAAGGGAAATACCCAACTCCAGTTAGCTTTAGCTTTCCACGTGGGAGAAGGGAAATACTCAACTCCAGCCTACTCTAGTCATCCTGTTCCACCTGGGGAGTGGGGGAAGAAAGAATGAAACACTTGTGAAGTTCACAGTCCAGAGATATAGGTTCACTAAAAGAGTGAGACATACTCATAGGACAATAGAACATTTCCCCCCAGACCTTACCACCACATTACTAAAAGACTTACTTACAGCAGTTCCATTTACCCAGTACATCATGTTTGGTTATCAAGAAAATATTACAAGGCATACCAAAAGGCAAAAACACAATTTAAAGAGAAAAAGCAGGCATCAGAATTAAATGTGGCAGGGCTGTTGGAAGTATTAGGCCAGAAATTTAAAACAACTATGATTAATACACTAAGGACTCTCATAGATAAGATAGACAGCATACAAAATCAGATAGGTAGTGTAAGCAGAAAGAAAAAAAATTAAGAACCGGAAAGAAATGTGAGAGATCAAAAACAATAATTGAAAGAGAAAAATAAAGTTGGAAGTCTGACACTACCCAACTTCAAGACTCACTATAAAACTATAGTAACCAAGAGAGTGTGGTATTGGTGAAAGAATAGATGAATAGAACAATAGAACAGAATAGAGATCCCAGAAATAGACAAATATAAATATAGTCAACTGATCTTTGAAAAAGGAGCAAAGACAGTACAATGGGAAAAAGATAGTCCTTTCAAACAAATGGTGTTGGACAACTAAACAACCACATGCAAAAAAATTAATTCAGACACAAACCTTACACCCTTCACCAAAATTAACTCAAAATGGATCACAAACCTAAATGTGAAATGCAAAACTATAAAACTCCTAGAAGATAACATAGGAGAAAACCTAGATACCCTTGGGTATGGCAATGACTTTTAGATGCAGCACCAAAGGCACAATCTATGAAAGAAATAATTGCTTAAGCTGGACTTCATTAAAATTGACAACTTCTGTTCCATGAAAAACAATGTCAAGAGAATGAGATGAGAAATCATAGGCTGAGAGAAAATATTTGCAAAAGACACATCTGATAAATTACTATTTCCAAAATTAAAAAGCACACCTAAAACTCAAAATTAAGAAAACAACCTGATTTTAAAATAGGCCAAGGACCTTAACAGACACCTTACCAAAAAAGATATACACGTTAAAATTAGTATTTTTAAAACAACTTTTGGGTCCAAGATGGCAATGGAAGAAGACCCTGAACTCAGCTCCTCCATGGAACACACCAAATTATACCTGTTAATTGAAGAACTCCTCCTGAAGAAGAACAGAGGGCTGACTGAACAGCTTCTGTACAACCAAAAATAGAGAGAACTACAAAAGAGAACAGTAAGAAAGATGGAGAGACAGTAACAAAGGGAATCACTACCCCTGACACTAAGGACAGCCGTGGGGAGGGATAGTACTGAGGGACCAGGAACAGATTCCTGCATCCTTGGGTATAGAAAGAAAGCCACAGTTTAAAAGAGCAATTAGCAAAAACAAAAGCAACTGGCATGTAAAAAAGACAACCACTAGAACTCTGCCAAATGGTGGAGGAGGAGCTGTGGGAACACTCTCCAGGTCAGAGAGACTGGAAAAAAACACATTTACATTCCCGCTCCAGCTTAAAAGCCCAGAAGGGAGCAGGGTTCCCGCTCCAGCTTAAAAGCCCAGAAGGGAGCAGGGTTCCCGCTCCAGCTTAAAAGCCCAGAAGGGAGCAGGGTTCCCGCTCCAGCTTAAAAGCCCAGAAGGGAGCAGGGTCCAACTGCCATAACTGGCAGTTCTGGTCATCACAGCGAGCTTGAGACCACAGTGAGCTCAGAGTCCACAAGCCCACACCAGCCCCAGTAGCACTGGGTAACAGAAAGTAAGCCATGGGGTGTGCTGTTATTTGGGGTTTTTTTTTGTTTGTTTGGTTTTGGTTTTTGGTTTTTGTTTTGTTTGGTTTTTTGGTCTTGTTTTTTGTTGTTGTTCTTTTTAGTTTTGTTTTGTCTTTTCTTTTTTGCTTCTTTTTCTTTTCTCTCTTTTATTTATTTTAAAAATTATATTATTATTTTCTTTCTTTAAAAAGCCACAATTTTAAATATCAACTATCATGTTAAAGAGTCAGGCCTGGGATGCCTGCGTGGCTCAGTCCATTGAGCAACAGACTCATGATCTCTGCTCAGGTCACGATCTCAGGGTCATGAGTTCAAGCCCGAGACAGGCTCTGCCCTTGTCTGGCAGTCTGCTTGGAATTCTCTCTCCCCTTCTCCCTCTGCCCCTCCCCCCCAAATAAAATAAATAAATCTTTAAAAATTAAAAATTAAAAAAATTAAGAGTCAGCCCTAGAACTCCACCAGTGGCGGGGGCTGCTGGAACAATCCCCAGGTGGGAGGGGCTAACAGACACATTCTACACTCCACCTCCACCTCCACCTTGAAATCACAGACCAGTGCATAGTCTGGGCACCCTAACTGGCCTGTTGCCTCAGTGAACTCCAGGCCCCTAGCCCACACCAGCCCCAGCTGACCCACCAAGGTGGCCAAAGAGCAGTGAACACTGGGACACCACTAGTTAGTGTTCACTACAGCCCCAGCCTTCATGCCAAGGTGACACAGGCACAAAGCACCCCAGAACACTCCAGGCCCACACACTTTGGCTTCAGATGGCTTGCTAGGGCACCCCTGGTGCAGAGCTCTCTGGAACACCTCAGCTGATGTCTGTTTTAAATCCAGCCACCTTGCCAGGGTGTCCCCTAAGAGGAGCACCCCAGGAACCCCAGGCTTGCGCCAGCATCAGTGTCAACCAACCCATCATGGCACCCCCTACATGGAGCACCCTGGAACATGCCCACCTGCACTGGCCTTGGCTTCAGTAGCTCCACCGGGGCACCGACTGCGCTAAACACCTTGGGACACCATGGCTTGCATCCAATTCAGCTTCAGCTGTCCTGCTAGGGCACATTTTGCATGAAGATCCCAGGGACCACATCAGCCTGTGCCCATTTTAGCTTTAGCTGTACTGCCAGGATGCCCCCTGCATAGCATGCCACAGGACCTCCTAGCCTGTACCCTGCCTTAGATCCTACTGCCCCTTCAGGGCACTCTGTGCTGAGAGTCCAGAAACAGCCCCGATTACATCCACATCTGCTTCAGCTATCCTGCCAAAGTGCCCTCTGTATATAGAGCCCTGGGTCCCCTGAGCTTGTACCCACCATAGTTTCAGCTATCTTACTAGGGCATCCTCTATACGACAGCTCAAGGACCTCCTGGTCCACACACCACATAGCTCCAGCCACTCCAGCCACTCCACCAAGACACCCCCGTACAGAGCACCCTGAGACACTCCAGCTTGCATCCATTTCAGCTTACAATGATCTGCTGGACTTTCCTCAGCACATAGAACACTGGGACACCCTGACCTACATCCACTTCAGTTTTAGCAGTCCTGATAGGGCACCCTCTATGTGGAAAACCCCAGGACCCCCAGCCCATGCCAACCTAGCTCCAGCCAGCCAGCAAATTTACCAAGCACACACAGTCAACATAGGGAATGACCATACACAAGAACATTCCTTCCAGTTGAGGAGAAATAGCTGTTTCACCTAATCCATAAAAACAAACACAGAAAGTCAAGCAAAATAGGGATATAGGAATATGTTCCAAAAGAGAAAACAAGAAAAAACTCAGAAAAAGAACTAAATAAAACAGATAAATAATGTGCCTGATAAAAAAGTAATGATCATAAAGATACCGATGTGGCTGGAGAGAAGAATGGAAAAAATGAGTGAGAACTTCAATAAAGAGATAGAAAATATATAAAAGAACCAATCAGAGTTGAATAATACAATAACTGAAATTAAAAAAAAAAAAAACACTGAGGGCATTACCACTCTTGTAGGGAGTGTTGATAATGGGGAAGGCTATGCATGTGTGCGGGCAGTGGGTATATGAGAAATCTCTGTACCTTTCCATTGATTTTGCTATGACCCTTAAACTGCTCTAAAATATTGTCTTAATAAAAATAAATAAATAAAAATAATTTTTATACTCTCCAGTTTTTGTATAAGTATGTCAAAAAAAGTCTAATATCATAAATAATAGAGTGATACAACTTGTAAAAAATTTAAGTAATACACATAAAGCTATACAGCACTACCTGTGTGATATTGTTTAAACGATACTTAGCTGGCAATATATACCCTTGAATGTGTGAAAAAAATAAGAAATATTTAAAACATCCAAGCAATTCAAGAAGCCAGGCAATGAAGACTATAATAAACCTAAAGAAGTAGAGAGTTAGAAATAATGAATATAAATGCAGAAATAATGAAACAAATAACAGCAGAGCTAGATAACAAAAGCCAGTTCTTTGAAAATATTTACAAAATACTTTTTGCAAATATGATCAATTACTGAAGAAAAAAGCACAGATAAACAAGTTCAATAAAATTGTACAAAATATAGATGCAGAAGAGATTTAAATATTATAAGAGAACACTACAAATATGTTACACCTTTCCCTCAGTATAACCAAAGGTGGATGCGAACAAGGAAAGCTTTCTCCTGTGAAAACTAAGGAAACTTCGGTTAAAACGGAGTCAGAAGGCCAGTAGGGGGAGCTCTCACACCCTACCAGTCTAAGTCAATTACAGAGCCAACCGTTAAGAGCCGCACCTTGCAAGTAGATTCTACTTTAGCTACTACGTTACTATCCCAGCAGAGGAAGAAAGGTTTCCTTATGCCCTGACAACAGCCCAACCAATAAGAGAAGGTCACAATTTAGCCAATCAAAAGCCACTATAATTCAAACTCCCAGTTTACTCCCATAGGCTTTTTTGCTCATAAGCACCCTCCTAAGTTTCCCCTCTTCTCTATAAAAGTGAGAACCCCTGCTTTGTTCTCCAGCATTGCCTATGGTTTCACCATAGCTTGCGCGTCCTGAATTGCAATTCTCTTTTATTCCCAAATAAACCCATTTTTGCTGGTAAAATACTTGGCTGTTTTATTAAGGTTAACATAACATGTAGACGTATTCCAGCCAATAAACTAAGAAAGAGAGAATGAGAGAAGTTCCATCCCTAAAGGATTAATTGGTAAAGGTAGTAACTATTAATGACTGCCAGCCTCCCACAGAGACTATACCAGAAAATACGTGATGCCTAATGTCTTGCAAAACAACAATAACAACAATAAAACAAACACACAAGCATCTTAACTTGATCAAGCTTTTACCCCTAACCACTAATTAAAAGAAATACAAGAGACTAAAAAACATGTTAAAGGACACGAAGGTGTTACATTAAGTAAAATCTACACTAAGAAACCAGACACAACACAAGACTTGGTTTTTCTTTTTTCCAACAACAAAAAAAAAAATTGTAAGGAAAAAGATATGATGTGTGAGGGGAATTTATAGATTTTTAAAGACTTAAGGAACATAATAATCACACCTGTGAACCATATTTGGACACCAATTCAAATTTTTGAAAAAGTATAAGGCCCTCAGGTAAATATGAAAAATAACTGGACATTTAATGATATTAATGACATTTAATTTTTTTGAAATGATATTTGTATTGACTTTATGGTTTATCTTTTAAAGTCTTTATCTTTTAGAAATGTATATTGAAATATTTAGACATAAAATGATTATTCCAGCAGCTGAGATGCAGGGTAGGTGGGGAAATAATTGGAACCAGATTGGCCATGTATTAAGGTTTTTGATGCTGAGGATCAGGTACAATGGGTTCATTATACTATTCTCTCTACTATTGTATATATTTTAAACTTTCTATAAGAAAACATTTCATTATAATTATTATGTCATTAAATTTGAAATCGTAAATGAAACTGACCACTTTTTAGGGGGGAAAATGAGCAAATTGGCCCATAGCATACAGAAATAAGAACCCTTAACAATACAAACTGAAACTGTATTCAAAACTGAAGTCACCCTCAAAAGTTCCAGGACAGGCAGTTTTGGGAGCCAATTCTACAAAATATCAGGGAAAACTAATCACCATCTTATGTCAACTCTTCCAAATCTATACAAAGATGGGCAACTGTTTAACTTATTCTCCCAGTCTAGGTATTCTTGATTCAAAAATTAAATGTGGACATATCACAAAAAGAATACTTATGCCAAGTTCATTCATATACCAGCAAATATCCTAAATAAATTAATAGCATATTCAACACGCAGTGAATTAAATGAACAGTCTGTGTCTAAGGGATGAAAATAATTTCAATTGTAATTCCCTACTTTAACAAATTACAGGAAATAAAAATATTTGATCACATCAGTGGGTAAACAAAAAGTCTTTTTTTAAAAAAAAGATTTATTTATTCATTTTAGAAAGAGAGAGAGACCAGGGGGAGGGGCAAGGGGACAGGGAGAGAGAGAATCCCAAGCATGCTCCCTGCTGAGCACGGGAAGCTGAGGAGATGGGGCTTGAGCCCAGGACCCTAAGATCATGACCTGAGCTGAAATCATGAGTTGGATGCTCAACTGACTGAGCCACCCAGGTGCCCCAAAGAAGTCTTTTATAGTAATTCAAGATGAGTTCATAGTAAAAAGTAAGAACTTCCATTTCCGAAAATAGACGTTAAACATACAGCTTCACATCAGGCATCTGTTCCATGACTGTGTGTGTCACACAAGGGTAGAGGAGGGCCTCCTGGGTGAGGACAGAGAGGTCAAATGTCCCAGAACACTGGGGGCCACCGAACCCTGCTGTGTCCCTGCCAGGGGCCCTGAGAGACCCCGGGCCCTGTGAGCAGGGGAGGCACAAGCCCCGCCAACCATCGCTCAAGTGCTCAAGGATGTCGGAGACTGAGAGCGTTGGTCTAAGGGGCACAAACTCAGGGCTAACGAGTGCGGGGGCTCCATCCTGCCAGAGTCCAGGTGAGGAGCCCAGGGAGGACCGCGGGGGACCCCCGGCCTGCCCGCTCCCCTCTCCTGCCCCCACGTAGCCCACCCCGGAACCCATGTCCGCCCGACGTGCTGTCAGCCCGAGGGGACCCCTTCCTATGGGGTCCGGATGTGACGAGCGCCGACTTCCGCCTCGGAGGCGTGGGAGACGCCGGGACCGCCGTGTGTGGGAGGCCGGATCTCGGTCGGGCCAGGCCAGGCGTGCAGGTAGGCCCACCCGTGAGGGAGCACAGAGTGGGGGACCCCCAGGAGCCAGGTGGCCCATGACGGCAGCCCCGAGAGACCCCGGGCGGGGACAGCGTCATCCCGCTGAGTCCCTCCCGCCGGGGCCCAGGACCAAGGACACGGGTCCCCAGAGGGACGGGCCCGGGCCCTCCCTGGAGCGGGTTCCGGGGGCAGACGGAGGACTGTGGGGGCCACTCTTCGGCGCTCAGGTCCAGCCCCTTGGGCCCTGCCGCGGCCAGGCCCTGGGGGCCCCCCGGGGAGGGTGGCCACAGGTGGCGTCCGTCCGGTGAAACGCGCCTCGGGGCTCTGACGGAGCTTAGGACCTTGGTCAGAGGGGAAGGATGCCAGGTCGGGAAGGGGCGGGGGCACAGGGAGCCCCAGGGGGTCCAGGTGGGGTCGGGGTGGGGATCGATCGGGGCCAGGACCGAGGGACTCTCGAGCGCAGGACACAGGGGACCTCACCGAGGTCGGGCCCCAGGGTGAGTCCGGGACGGCCGCTGGGCGGGATGGGGACACGCGGCCAGTGCGGCCGGACTGGTGCGTCCGGGTGTCCCGAGACACTAGGGGCCTTGGCGGAAGGAGCAGGGCCTCCCTCAGGCGGGCAGAGGGCCGGGCCCAGGTCCTGCTGGGCTTCACGCTGAGGATGCGGAGGGAGGACTGAGGGTCCCCGGACCCCAGCACAGCGTCAGTCAGGGAAGGTCCGTGGGGGAGGGGATCGAGCACGTGGTGAGTCCGGACTTCCGCATCCGGGCCTCAGAGACTCTGGGGTCTTTGGCCGAAGGAGCAGGGCCTCCCTCCCGTGGGCAGAGGGGCGGGCTCAGGTCCTGCTGGGCTTCATGGTGAGGTTGCAGAGGGAGGACAGAGGGTCCCCGGACCCCAGCACAGCGTCAGTCAGGGAAGGTCCGTTGGGGGGGGGGGTGGAGGATGGGACCACGTGGTGAGTCCGGACTTCCGCATCCGGGTCTCTGAGCGACTGAGGCCAGGGCCTGATGAAAGGAGCAGCTGCTCAGGTGGGCAGATGGGAGGGCCCTGGCGACCCAGTGGCGGGGGCGTGGCGTGGGGAGGCCAGGGATAAACCCTGAGGGAGGACAGAGGGGAGCCCCCTAGAAGCCCACCCATGATGTCAGTCTAGGGAGGCCCCCCTGGGCGGGATGGGGACACGAGCCCAGAGCGGCCGGACTTCTGCCTCTGGGTCTACCGAAAACCTGGGGTCTTTTTTTTTTTTTTTTAATTTTTTTATTGTTATGTTAATCCCCATACATTACATCATTAGTTTTAGATATAGTGTTCCATGATTCATTGTTTGTGCATAACACCCAGTGCTCCATGCAGAACGTGCCCTCCTCAATACCCATCACCAGGCTAACCCATCCTCCCACCCCCCTCCCCTCTAGAACCCTCAGTTTGTTTTTCAGAATCCATCGTCTCTCATGGTTCTTCTCCCCCTCCGATTTCCCCCCCTTCATTCTTCCCCTCCTGCTACATTCTTCTTCTTTTTTTCTTTCTTAACATATATTGCATTATTTGTTTCAGAGGTACAGATCTGAGATTCAACAGTCTTGCACAATTCACAGCGCTTACCAGAACACATACCCTCCCCAGTGTCCATCACCCAGTCACCCCATCCCTCCCACCCCACCCCCCACTCCAGCAACCCTCAGTTTGTTTCTTGAGATTAAGAATTCCTCATATCAGTGAGGTCATATGATACATGTCTTTCTCTGTTTGACTTATTTCGCTCAGCATAATACCCTCCAGTTCCATCCACGTCGTTGCAAATGGCAAGATCTCATTCCTTTTGATGGCCGCATAATATTCCATTGTGTATATATACCACATCTTCTTTATCCATTCATATGTTGATGGACATCTTGGCTCTTTCCACAGTTTGGCTATTGTGGACATTGCTGCCATGATGTCAGTCTAGGGAGGCCCCCTGGGCGGGATGGGGACACGAGCCCAGAGCGGCCGGACTTCTGCATCTGGGTCTCCCGAGAACCTGGGGTCTTGACGGGTCGAAGGAGCAGAGCCTCCCTCAGGCGGGCAGAGGGGCGGGCCCAGGTCCTGTCGGGCTTCACGCTGAAGTTGCCGAGGGAGGACTGAGAGACCCTGGACCCCAGCCCAGAGGCAGTCCCTAGAGGCCCGAGTGGAGGACGGGGACACCCCGTTTGTGTTCGTGCGTGCGCTTGTGTGTCCCCACTTGCCCATCTGGGTCTCGCAGAGGCTGGAGCCCCGGTGCCCGGGAGCGAATCCGTAGGCAGTAGAGACAGGCAAAGGCAGAGGCAGCCAGGGAGTCGTGGTGGAGATCAGAAGAAGGCCCGAGAGACCTGGACGCCCCATCTCAGACCCCGCTCTCAGCCCCGGGGAGCCCTAGGCTTCGTGGCCGCAGGAGTTGGCCACAGACTTATCCCGGTGGGCTCAGGGCAGGGAGGGCCTTGGTGTTGGCGGACGGCCTAGGGACAGCAGACGAAGGGGCCTAGGACCTGCTAGGGCTCGAGGCAAGGACCCCCAAGGGAGTCCCCAGGGAGCCCACAGGACCGCGGCCCTGATTCAGCCACCGGAGTCTCCTGGGATGGGTGAGCCCACACAGTGCATGGCCACTTTGGCCTCAGGGCATCCGAGAACCCATGGCCATTTGGATGGAGCACTGCCTCAAGCATGGGGGTGGGGGGGAATGGCCCACGTGTTGCTGGGTGGAAATGCGAGGACCAGAAGGAGGACTGCGGTTTTGGGGACAGCGAAGAGATTTGGTCCCGGGAGGCCCCGGGGCCGGATGATCACACAGGGCGTGCCCTGACTTCCCAGCCACATCTCCCAGAGCCTGGGGTGTGGGTGGAAAGAGCAGGCTTCAGGGCTGCCCAGGCTGAACCCGGGCCTGCCAGGTTGGAAGGGGAGGACTAGAGGGAGGACTGACTGGGCCGCACTAAGTTCAGGCCAGGGAGGTGGCCCCTGTGGAGGAGGAGCCCATGCCTCCTGTCCTGAGGTCCACATCTGGCTGTTAAGAGACTGAGGGCCTGTGGTGAGAAGGAGCGGGCCTGGGGTGTAGCGGGCCTGTGTGTGTGTGAGGGTGGAGGGTGGGGTCGGGGGGAGCGGGGCACAGGTCCGGTTGGGAGTCAGGGTGAGGACCCTGGGGGAGGAGTGGCCGTACCCCCTCCACCCCATCTCAGCAAAGAGGCCAGTGCAGCGGAGTCTGGCCGTGCCCGATCCAGGCAGGGTCGGTCAGCGGTAGCCCAAAGTGGCATGAGTGCTCACTTGTCTCCTGGGCCAGAAGGTGGGAGTCCTCAAGGAGCTGAGGTCTTGGTCTGTGGGGCACATGGCTTCTGTCTCACTTTGGGGACCTGGAAGAAGGGCAGGCCCTGGCAGGAAGAAAGAGGATTAGCGTCCTGGGGTTCTGAGGGCACCCCCACCCCAGGACAGAGGGGCCGGTCCCTACTGCCAGCCCTTTGCGATCTTGCCGGGGGCTGAGGGTGGGGGATGTAGACGTGGCCGTGGACGACGACGTGGTGGCCCCTCACCCTCCTCTCGGAGCTCTCAGGGAGGTGAGGCCCACGCTTGGAGAGGTCGGGGTCAGGTCATCTGGGGAAGCCCACCATGGAGACACACAGGATTCCCGGCTCCTGCCAAGAGTCAACGTGAGGGCACCTGAGGGAGAAGTGAGTGACTCCTACCCACCCCTCGGGACAAGGAAGTGATGGCCCAGGAATCTGTCCAGCCCCTACCTGGCGGCCCTGCAACCCTGGGCAGGGCCTGCAGGCTGAGTCCCTCCTCCTCTCCAGATCCTTCTTCTCAGGATGGGGAGGGCCAGGGCCTGAGGGACTGGACTCAGGTAGCAGAGGAGGCAGGTGCCCTGGCTCTGGGTCTGGCCCTGACTGTTGGAGGGAGATGAGAAATGAGGGGATGCCTCCCACAGCAGGATCCTCTGGGCCCAGGCCTTCCCTGCCGCTTCTGTCAGCCATGGGGAGACGGGCGATCGGTGGGCCAAGTCATTTCTCCTGAGTTTTCCTTCTGGTGTCTCCCAGAGATGAGGCCTCGGCACCAGGAGGGTGGCCTCTGGTCAACACAGGGAGTTTTCCCAGGCCTTCTGTGGGGTCAGGGTATAGACGGAGAGGTGCGCCCATCCCAGCACAGATGGAACCCCGAGCTTGGCCATCCCTGGGGTTCCGTGACGAGCCCTTAGACCTTTGGCAGGCGTGGGCAGATGCGGGCCCCCTCGCTTACCTTCTGTGGAGTCTCAGGGCTGCGTGGTCTTGCTGTGACCCTTTGGCCTCAGGCTGCGGGAGGCGGGCCAAGGCCCTGGCAGGGGAAATAGCAGTCCCCTGAGAGGCCAAGGAGGGGACCGCCCAGCTTGGACTGGTGGGGACCTCACAGAGTCCGCCCCAGCCCTTGCCCCACTGGGCCCCGTGTGCCGTGCTCTGTGTCTGCACCCTGAAGTGCTCCTCCTCTTGTCCTCCAGGGGCTTCAAGAACTCAGTGTTGAGGCCTAGGTCTGAGGCAGGAGCCTCTAAGGTCCCAGAGCAGGGGAGGTGCAGGTGAGTGCCAGTGGTCAAGGTGAGGTACGTGCTCTGAGCATGGGGCCAGGGGCTCGCCCATCCCAGCCCAGAGGGGAGCCCTCAGCACCCAAGCCCGACGCAGCGCACTGTCAGCTCCAGGACTTCAGGCCTCTGCGGCCTGGGCTGCGCCCTGAGGAGCCGTCCCACATCTTTCTTCAGGTTAAGCCCGACACAAACGCCATGCCCCTGGGTCAGATGAGTGAGTTCGGGAAGCTGGAGGAAGACCCAGACCCGGCCCAGGGCCTGGTGGAGGCACAGCTGTCCGGGGCAGCCATTCCCTGGAGCCTGTCTCAAGATAGCTCCAGCTCATCCAGCGAGGAGGAGCCCGGCCCCGGGCCGGAGCCGGAAGTGGCCCAGCCCCTGGTGCAAACTACCCTCCACATGAAGGCAGTCCACCTGGTGGCCTTCCTGCTCCTCAAGTATCGCACCCAGCAGCCGACCAGCCAGGCAGAGATGCTGGAGATCGTCGGCGAGGATGACCAGGACGCCTTCCCCGTGATCTTTGGCCGAGCCTCCAAGTGCATGCAGCTGGTCTTTGGCGTGGATGTGAAGGAAGTGGACCCCAGCGACCACTCCTACATCCTGGTCCCCGTCCTGGGCCTCACCTGGGATGGGATGCAGAGTGGGGGGCAGGGCTTGCCTAAGACCAGCCTCCTAGTGGTGCTCCTGGGGCTGATCCTCCTGGAGGACGAACATACCCCAGAGGAGGAGGTCTGGGAAGAGCTGGGGGTCATGGGGGTGTATGCCGGCCAGGAGCACATCATCTATGGGGAGCCCAGGGAGCTCCTCACCAATGTCTGGGTGCAGGAAGGGTACGTGGAGTACCGGCAGGTGCCCGGCAGCGACCCTGCCCGCTACGAGTTCCTGTGGGGTCCCAGGGCCCACGCCGAAACCAGCAAGTGGAAAGTGACGCAGTATTTCCTCCAGCTCAATCTCGAGCAGCCGGCTTCCTCCCTGGCCCTGTCTGAAGGGGCTGTGAGAGATGAGGAAGAGGGGGCCTGAGCCCCGGGGCCCCCAGGCCCTTTCCAGGCTTTGGTGGGGTCGGCAGCTTCTCCTCCAGGATGCTGGGCTTGAGGTGAGGCCGCTTGTTGGTCCTTCCCTGTGTGTGTTTGTGTGTGTGCGTGAAGACAGAGCCCTGGGCGTTCCAAAGGGTGCAGCGCCAGGGAGGGTTGGGGGAAGAAAGGAGGGCAAGTAACCTCCTGGGGGTGGGGGTGGTTGTTCCCTGGGATGACTCCCACATCCAGAGCTTGGTGTCCTTCAGGAAGCTGTCCTCTGGGATTCCTTGCCATAGAAGGTTTCATCCGTTTCAGCGGCAGAGTGTGTGAGTGACATCCACCCTGCAGCATTTGTCCGTACCCAGTTCAAGAGTTAAGAGTTTTGTCATGTTCTGGGGGCGCCCGGGTCCTCTGTTGGTTAAGCATGTGCCATTGGCTCAGGTCATGATCTCAGGATCCTGGGATCGAACCCCACATTGGGCTCCCTGCTCAGTGGAGACTCTGCTTGTCTCTCTCCCTCTGTGTGTGGTCTTTCTCAAATAAATAAATAAATAAATAAATAAATAAATAAATAAATACCTTTAAGAAAAAAAGAGTTTTGTCATGTCCTGGACACCAGCCTGGACACCTTGCCTACTTGTTTGGTCTCTGGACCGAAATCACAGGGCATTGGCCTAGGGATGGGTTGGAAAGGCGAAAGAATGGAACAAGCAGGGGACGGGGGTCAGAAGCTGGAGAAATAAAACTTTGTTGGTTCTTGCTTCTGATGCCTTCCCGGCCATCATTGTGCAAATGCCAAAGGCAAGCACGCGCACACACGCGAGCTCGTGCATTGGCCTGGTTCTTCCAGAAAGGCGGGGGAAACGTCCTCCCAGCACAGAGGGAGCCCTGCTCACTGGCTCCTTGATTCCCAGACATGGGCTGAGCTCTGCTCTCTGGAAGGCCCTATGGGTGAGCAGTGAGGACACTAGGAGAAGCAGGACACGTCCCAGCCATAAGGGACCGTGTATAGCAGCCGCAGTCCTGGCAGGAAGGTGGGGAGGGGTGCCCTGAGACCCACAGATGAACCGGAGGCAGGGTGAGGGGGGTGCGGCTCCCGGGGCGAGCACTGCAGTCGAAATGCCCCCAGCCGGGCCTGGCCCCGGGGCGGGGGGCTGGGGTGACCAGAGGGTCCCCGTGATTGCCTCTGTGCAGCTGGTCACCGGCAAGCTGGGTGGCGACACTGCCAGACTCCAGTCTCTGCCTCCGTGTCAGGGAAGGCGGGGGGCAGGCTGCGAGCCTATGTGTGAGGTGCACGGGCACGGGCTCAGCGGGGTGCCGGGGGCGGGGCCCCAACCTTGCCGGGCGGGGTCCAGGTGAGGAGCCCAGGGAGGACCGGGGGACCCCCGGCCTGCCCGCTCCCCTCTCCTGCCCCCACGTAGCCCACCCCGGAACCCATGTCCGCCCGACGTGCTGTCAGCCCGAGGGGACCCCTTCCTATGGGGTCCGGATGTGACGAGCGCCGACTTCCGCCTCGGAGGCGTGGGAGACGCCGGGACCGCCGTGTGTGGGAGGCCGGATCTCGGTCGGGCCAGGCCAGGCGTGCAGGTAGGCCCACCCGTGAGGGAGCACAGAGTGGGGGACCCCCAGGAGCCAGGTGGCCCATGCCGGCAGCCCCGAGACACCCCGGGCGGGGACAGCGTCGTCCCGCTGAGCCCCTCCCGCCGGGGCCCAGGACCAAGGACACGGGTCCCCAGAGGGACGGGCCCGGGCCCTCCCTGGAGCGGGTTCCGGGGGCAGACGGAGGACTGTGGGGGCCACTCTTCGGCGCTCAGGTCCAGCCCCTCGGGCCCTGCCGCGGCCAGGCCCTGGGGGCCCCCCGGGGAGGGTGGCCACAGGTGGCGTCCGTCCGGTGAAACGCGCCTCGGGGCTCTGACGGAGCTTAGGACCTTGGTCAGAGGGGAAGGATGCCAGGTCGGGAAGGGGCGGGGGCACAGGGAGCCCCAGGGGGTCCAGGTGGGGTCGGGGTGGGGATCGATCGGGGCCAGGACCGAGGGACTCTCGAGCGCAGGACACAGGGGACCTCACCGAGGTCGGGCCCCAGGGTGAGTCCGGGACGGCCGCTGGGCGGGATGGGGACACGCGGCCAGTGCGGCCGGACTGGTGCGTCCGGGTGTCCCGAGACACTAGGGGCCTTGGCGGAAGGAGCAGGGCCTCCCTCAGGCGGGCAGAGGGCCGGGCCCAGGTCCTGCTGGGCTTCACGCTGAGGATGCGGAGGGAGGACTGAGGGTCCCCGGACCCCAGCACAGCGTCAGTCAGGGAAGGTCCGTGGGGGAGGGGATCGAGCACGTGGTGAGTCCGGACTTCCGCATCCGGGCCTCAGAGACTCTGGGGTCTTTGGCCGAAGGAGCAGGGCCTCCCTCCCGTGGGCAGAGGGGCGGGCTCAGGTCCTGCTGGGCTTCATGGTGAGGTTGCAGAGGGAGGACAGAGGGTCCCCGGACCCCAGCACAGCGTCAGTCAGGGAAGGTCCGTTGGGGGGGGTGGAGGATGGGACCACGTGGTGAGTCCGGACTTCCGCATCCGGGTCTCTGAGCGACTGAGGCCAGGGCCTGATGAAAGGAGCAGCTGCTCAGGTGGGCAGAGGGGAGGGCCCTGGCGACCCAGTGGCGGGGGCGTGGCGTGGGGAGGCCAGGGATAAACCCTGAGGGAGGACAGAGCGGAGCCCTCTAGAAGCCCACCCATGATGTCAGTCTAGGGAGGCCCCCCTGGGCGGGATGGGGACACGAGCCCAGAGCGGCCGGACTTCTGCCTCTGGGTCTCCCGAGAACCTGGGGTCTTGACGGGTCGAAGGAGCAGGGCCTCCGTCAGGGGGGCAGAGGGGCGGGCCCAGGTCCTGTCGGGCTTCACGCTGAAGTTGCCGAGGGAGGACTGAGAGACCCTGGACCCCAGCCCAGAGGCAGTCCCTAGAGGCCCGAGTGGAGGACGGGGACACCCCGTTTGTGTTCGTGCGTGCGTTTGTGTGTCCCCCACTTGCCCATCTGGGTCTCGCAGAGGCCGGATGCCCCGGTGCCCGGGAGCGGATCCGTAGGCAGTAGAGACAGGCAAAGGCAGAGGCAGCCAGGGAGTCGTGGTGGAGATCAGAAGAAGGCCCGGGAGACCTGGACGCCCCATCTCAGACCCCGCTCTCAGCCCCGGGGAGCCCTAGGCTTCGTGGCCGCAGGAGTTGGCCACAGACTTATCCCGGTGGGCTCAGGGCACGGAGGGCCTTGGTGTTGGCGGACGGCCTAGGGACAGCCGACGAAGGGGCCTAGGACCTGCTAGGGCTCGAGGTGAGGACCCCCAAGGGAGTCCCCCGGGAGCCCACAGGACCGCGGCCCTGATTCAGCCACCGGAGTCTCCTGGGATGGGTGAGCCCACACGGTGCATGGCCACTCTGGCCTCAGGGCATCCGAGAACCCATGGCCATTTGGATGGAGCACTGCCTCAAGCGTGGGGGTCGGGGGGAATGGCCCACGTGTTGCTGGGTGGAAATGCGAGGACCAGAAGGAGGACTGCGGTTTTGGGGACAGCGAAGAGATTCGGTCCCGGGAGGCCCCGGGGCCGGATGATCACACAGGCCGTGCCCTGACTTCCCAGCCACATCTCCCAGAGCCTGGGGTCTGGGTGGAAGGAGCAGGCTTCAGGGCTGCCCAGGCTGACCCCGGGCCTGCCAGGTTGGAAGGGGAGGACTAGAGGGAGGACCGACTGGGCCGCACTAAGTTCAGGCCAGGGAGGTGGCTCCTGTGGAGGAGGAGCCCGTGCCTCCTGTCCTGAGGTCCACATCTGGCTGTTAGAGACTGAGGGCCTGTGGTGAGAAGGAGCGGGCCTGGGGTGTAGCGGGCCTGTGTGTGTGTGAGGGTGGAGGGTGGGGTCGGGGGGAGCGGGGCACAGGTCCGGTTGGGAGTCAGGGTGAGGACCCTGGGGGAGGACTGGCCGTACCCCCTCCACCCCATCTCAGCAAAGAAGCCAGTGCACCGGAATCTGGCCGTGCCCGATCCAGGCAGGGTCGGTCAGCGGTGGCCCCAAGTGGCATGCGTGCTCACTTGTCTCATGGGCCGGAAGGTGGGAGTCCTCAGGGAGCTGAGGTCTTTGTTTGAGGGGCACATGGCTTCTGTCTCACTTTGGGGACCTGAAAGAAGGGCAGGCCCTGGCAGGAAGAAAGAGGATTAGCGTCCTGGGGGTCTGAGGGCACCCCCACCCCAGGACAGAGGGGCCGGTCCCTACTGCCAGCCCTTTGGGATCTTGCCGGGGGCTGAGGGTGGGGGATGTAGACGTGGCCGTGGACGAGGACGTGGTGGCCCCTCACCCTCCTCTCGGAGCTCTCAGGGAGGTGAGGACCATGCTGAGAGAGGTCGGGGTCAGGTCCTCTGGGGAAGCCCACCTTGGAGACACACAGGAGTCCCTGCTCCTGCCAAGAGTCAACGTGGGGGCACCCGAGGGAGGAGTGAGTGACTCCCAACCCACCCCTCGGGACAAGGAAGTGATGGCCCAGGAATCTGTCCAGCCCCTACCTGGCCTCCCTGGGAACGCTGGGCGGGGCCTGTCAGGCTGAGTCCCTCCTCCTCTCCAGATCCCTCCTCTCAGGATGGGGAGGGCCAGGGCCTGAGGGTCTGGACTCAGGTAGCAGAGGAGGCAGGTGCCCTGGCTCTGGGTCTGGCCCTGACTGTTGGGGGGAGATGAGAAATGAGGGCATGCCTCCCACAGCAGGATCCTCTGGGCCCAGGCCTACCCTGCCGCTTCTGTCAGCCATGGGGAGACGGGCGATCGGTGGGCCAGGTTCTTTCTCCTGACTTTTCCTTCTGGTGTCTCCCAGAGATGAGGCCTCGGCACCAGGAGGGTGGCCTCAGGTCAACACAGGGAGTTTTCCCAGGCCTTCCGTGGGGTCAGGGTATAGACGGAGAGGTGCGCCCATCCCGGCACCGATGGAACCCCGAGCTTGGCCATCCCTGGGGTTCCGTGACGAGCCCTTAGACCTTTGGCAGGCGTGGGCACATGTGGGCCCCCTCGCTTACCTTCTGTGGAGTCTCAGGGCTGCGTGGTCTTGCTGTGACCCTTTGGCCTCAGGCTGCGGGAGGGGGGCCCAGGCCCTGCCAGGGGAAATAGCAGTCCCCTGAGAGGCCAAGGAGGGGAGCGCCCAGCTTGGACTGGTGGGGACCTCACAGAGTCCGCCCCAGCCCTCCTGCCCCACTGGGCCCCGTGTGCCGTGCTCTGTGTCTGCACCCTGAAGTGACTCCTCCTCTTGTCCTCCAGGGGCTTCAGGAACTCAGCGTTGAGGCCTAGGTCTGAGGCAGGAGCCTCTAAGGTCCCAGAGCAGGGGAGGTGCAGGTGAGTGCCAGTGGTCAAGGTGAGGTACGTGCTCTGAGCATGGGGCCAGGGGCTCGCCCATCCCAGCCCAGAGGGGAGCCCTCAGCACCCAAGCCCGACGCAGCGCACTGTCAGCTCCGGGACTTCAGGCCTCTGCTGCCCGGGCTGCGCCCTGAGGAGCCGTCCCACATCTTTCTTCAGGTTCAGCCCGACACAAACGCCATGCCCCTGGGTCAGAGGAGTGAGCTCGGGAAGGTGGAGGAAGACCCCGGCCCGGCCCAGGGCCTGCTGGAGGCACAGCTGTCCGGGGCTGGGGAGGAGGAGGCCCCATGCGCCCCCTCCTCCTTCTCCACCTCCGCCTCCTCCCAGTCCACCGCCCCATCTGTCTCCTGCTCTGCCCTGTTTCTGGTCCCCTCGGAGGAGGGGTCTGCTGCTGGGTTCCAGAGTCCTCCCCAGAGCTCGGTGAGTGCCTGCCCCTCCCCCAGTGCCCCGGCAGCCACTGCCCAGAGCCAGCCTGACCAGGGCTCCAGCAGCTCCGATGAGGAGGGGTCGAGCACCGGGGAGGAGCCCGAAGAAGCCCAGCCGGGGCACCAAAACGTAGTCCAGGGGAAGGTGGTCGACCTGGTGGAGTTCCTGCTCCTCAAGTATCGCACCAAGGAGCCGACCAGCCAGGCAGAGATGCTGGAGATCGTCGGCGAGGATGACCAGGATGCCTTCCCCGTGATCTTGGGCCGAGCCTCCGAGTGCATGCGGCTGCTCTTTGGCGTGGATGTGAAGGAAGTGGACCCCGGCGACCACTCCTACATCCTGGTCCCCGTCCTGGGCCTCACCTGTGATGGGATGCTGAGCAGTGAGCAGGAAGTGCCCAAAACCGGCCTCCTGGTGGTGCTCCTGGGGTTTATCCTCCTGGACGGCGACCATGCCCCGGAGGAGGAGGTGTGGGAAGCGCTGGGGGCCATGGGGGTGTATGACGGCCAGGAGCACGTCATCTATGGGGAGCCCAGGGAGCTCCTCACCAACGTCTGGGTGCAGGAAGGGTACGTGGAGTACCGGCAGGTGCCCGGCAGCGACCCTGCCCGCTACGAGTTCCTGTGGGGTCCCAGGGCCCACGCCGAAATCAGCAAGTGGCAAATGCTGGAGTATTTGCTCCGGGTCAATTTCGGGCAGCCGGCTTCCTCCCTGGCCCTGTCTGAAGGGGCTGTGAGAGATGAGGAAGAGGGGGCCTGAGCCCCCGCGTCTGCCAGGCCCTTTCCAGGCTTTGGTGGGGTCGGCAGCTTCTCCTCCAGGATGCTGGGCTTGAGGTGAGGCCGCTTGTTGGTCCTTCCCTGTGTGTGTTTGTGTGTGTGCGTGAAGACAGAGCCCTGGGCGTTTTAAGGAGTGCAGGGCCAGGGAGGGTTGGGGGAAGAAAGGAGGGCAAGTAACCTCCTGGGGGTGGGGGTGGTTGTTCCCTGGGATGACTCCCACATCCAGAGCTTGGTGTCCTTCAGGAAGCTGTCCTCTGGGGTTCCTTGCCATAGAAGGTTTCATCCGTTTCAGCGGCGGAGTGTGTGAGTGACATCCACCCCGCAGCATTTGTCCGTACCCAGTTCAAGAGTTAAGAGTTTTGTCATGTTCTGGGGGCGCCTGGGTCCTCTGTTGGTTAAGCATGTGCCATCGGCTCAGGTCATGATCTCAGGATCCTGGGATCGAACCCCACATTGGGCTCCCTGCTCAGTGGAGACTCTGCTTGTCTCTCTCCCTCTGTGTGTGCTCTTTCTCAAATAAATAAATAAATAAATACCTTTAAGAAAAAAAGAGTTTTGTCATGTCCTGGTCACCAGCCTGGACACCTTGCCTACTTGTTTGGTCTCTGGACCGAAATCACAGGGCATTGGCCTAGGGATGGGCTGGAAAGGCGACAGAATGGAACAAGCAGGGGACGGAGGTCAGAAGCTGGAGAAATAAAAGTTTGTTGGTTCTTGCTTCTGATGCCTTCCCGGCCATCATTGTGCAAATGCCAAAGGCAAGCACGCGCACACACGCGTGCTCGTCCATTGGCCTGGTTCTTCCAGAAAGGCGGGGGAAACGTCCTCCCAGCACAGAGGGAGCCCTGCTCACTGGCTCCTTGATTCCCAGAGCTGGGCTGAGCTCTGCTCTCTGGAAGGCCCTGTGGGTGAGCAGTGAGGACACGAGGAGAAGCAGGACACGTCCCAGCCATAGGGGACCGTGTCTAGCAGCCGCAGTCCTGGCAGGAAGGTGGGGAGGGGTGCGCGGAGACCCGCAGAAGAAGCGGAGGCAGGGTGAGGGGGGTGCGGCCCCCGGGGCGAGCACTGCAGTGGAAATGCCCCCGGCCCGGGGGCGGGGGGCTGGGGTGACCAGAGGGTCCCCGTGATTGCCTCTGTGCAGCTGGTCACCGGCAAGCTGGGTGGCGACACTGCCAGACTCCAGTCTCTGCCTCCGTGTCAGGGAAGGCGGGGGGCAGGCTGCGAGCCTATGTGTGAGGTGCACGGGCACGGGCTCAGCGGGGTGCCGGGGGCGGGGCCCCAACCTTGCCGGGCGGGGTCCAGGTGAGGAGCCCAGGGAGGACCGGGGGACCCCCGGCCTGCCCGCTCCCCTCTCCTGCCCCCACGTAGCCCACCCCGGAACCCATGTCCGCCCGACGTGCTGTCAGCCCGAGGGGACCCCTTCCTATGGGGTCCGGATGTGACGAGCGCCGACTTCCGCCTCGGAGGCGTGGGAGACGCCGGGACCGCCGTGTGTGGGAGGCCGGATCTCGGTCGGGCCAGGCCAGGCGTGCAGGTAGGCCCACCCGTGAGGGAGCACAGAGTGGGGGGACCCCCAGGAGCCAGGTGGCCCATGCCGGCAGCCCCGAGACACCCCGGGCGGGGACAGCGTCGTCCCGCTGAGCCCCTCCCGCCGGGGCCCAGGACCAAGGACACGGGTCCCCAGAGGGACGGGCCCGGGCCCTCCCTGGAGCGGGTTCCGGGGGCAGACGGAGGACTGTGGGGGCCACTCTTCGGCGCTCAGGTCCAGCCCCTCGGGCCCTGCCGCGGCCAGGCCCTGGGGGCCCCCCGGGGAGGGTGGCCACAGGTGGCGTCCGTCCGGTGAAACGCGCCTCGGGGCTCTGACGGAGCTTAGGACCTTGGTCAGAGGGGAAGGATGCCAGGTCGGGAAGGGGCGGGGGCACAGGGAGCCCCAGGGGGTCCAGGTGGGGTCGGGGTGGGGATCGATCGGGGCCAGGACCGAGGGACTCTCGAGCGCAGGACAGAGGGGACCTCACCGAGGTCGGGCCCCAGGGTGAGTCCGGGACGGCAGCTGGGCGGGATGGGGACACGCGGCCAGTGCGGCCGGACTGGTGCATCCGGGTGTCCCGAGAGACTAGGGGCCTTGGCGGAAGGAGCAGGGCCTCCCTCAGGCGGGCAGAGGGCCGGGCCCAGGTCCTGCTGGGCTTCACGCTGAGGATGCGGAGGGAGGACTGAGGGTCCCCGGACCCCCGCAGAGCGTCAGTCAGGGAAGGTCCGTTGCGGGGGGATGGGAGCACGTGGTGAGTCCGGACTTCCGCATCCGGGTCTCAGAGACACTGGGGGCCTTGGCAGAAGGAGCAGGGCCTCCCTCAGGTGGGCAGAGAAGAGGGCCCAGGCGATAACCCGAGTCAAGGTATGAACTCTGAGGGAGGACAGAGGAGATCTCACAGAGGTTGGGCCATAGTGTCTGTCCAGGAAGATCTCTGGGGGGCGTGGGCATGCGAAGTGAGTCCCGACTTCAGGTTCGGGGTCTCAGAGAGCCAGGAGGTCTGGTGTAAGGAGCAGGGTCTCTAGTTGGCAGGCGCGGGGGGGGGGGGGGGGGGCGGGGGGCGGGGGGAGGGGGGAGGAGCGCCCAGGTTCTGTCAGGAGTCAAGGTGGGAACCAGAGGGAGGAACGAGGGACCCTGGACCCAGTAGGGAATCAGTCCTGGGAGGCCCCAGGGTGGGACAACGCTGACATGAGGCACGTCCTGCCTTCTGCTCTGGGTCCCAGAGACACTGAGAGCTTGTTGTAAGGAGTGGCCCTCAGGAGCAGGGATGAGGGCACGGGCCATCCAGGGAGTCCGGATGGGGAACAGAGGATAGGGCTAAGGGACCCGAAGGAACCCCTCTCAGGGAATCCCTGGACTTTGTAGCGTGATGTGGTGGCCACAGTCTTTGCCCGTGGCTCTCAGGGCAGTGAGGCTTTGGTCTGAGGCAACAGGCCTGGGGACAGCAGAGAGAGGATCAGCAGATGTGCTGCGGCTCCTGTTGAGATCCCTGAGGGAGGACTCAGGGAGGGACCTGGACTCCAGAACAGGGACAACGCACTGAAGCCTGCCCCTGCTGTCAGCCCCGGTAGGCCTGTTGGTGCCAAGTCCACAGGCAGTGTGTCAGGACGTCCGCATCCAGTTCTGACAGAGGCTGGGGGCCTGGTTTAAAAAACGGGGGGTCAGGAGCTGACGGGACTGCATGTGAGGACCCGGCGGGAGGACATGAGGGACCCTGGACCCCAGAACAGAGTCAGTCCTGGGAGGCCCCTGAGCGGGAGGAGGACGAGTGGCGCGTCGAGACATCCACATCCGGGTCTCAGAGAGGCCGGGGGTTGGGGTAAGAGGCGGATCCTCAGGTCAGCAGCAGGGAGGGCTCAGATCCTGCTGGAATCCAGGTGAGAACACTCAGGGAGAACTGAGGGCACCCTGGACCCCAGAACAGAGTCATCGATGGGAGGCCCTTGAGCAGCTGTCCGCCTGAGTCGCACCTCCGAATTTGGCCTTGGCTCTCAGGGATGTGCGGGGCGGTCAGAGGGGAAAGGACTCGGGACAGCAGAGGGCAGGGCCCCAGGTCTTGTTGGAGTCCAGGAGGGATGCAGGCTGAGAGCTGAAGACCGTAGAGCCTGAAACAGACAATGATTTTGTTGCCCTTGGGCTCCTTCTTCCATGTCCCCCAAGGTGGGGGGAGCAGCTGAAGTGTTTCCTGACGTCTGCACCCAGGGTCTGAAGGAGGTGAGCCTTGGTCTGAGGAGTGTGGCCTCAGGTCAGCAGAGGGTGGAGTCCCAAGACCCTGAGGGAGCACTGAGCAGACACCCACCCAGACATAGGGGACCCAAATGAAGTCCTGCCCCGGTGGTCAGTCCTGCGAGGCCAGGCCAGGTGTCAAGAAAAGTAAGCGCCCCACTTTCTCCTCTGGGTCTCACAAAGATGGTGGCCTTGGCCTGCAGGATGCATCCTGTGGTTAGAAGAAGGGATAGTTCCAGGTCCTGCTGAAAGTAAACATGAGCACCTTGAGGACAAAGAGTGGACCCCCGCCCCAGGACAGAGGGGCCAACCCCGATCTCAGCTCTTCGTGAATTGGGAGGGGTGCAGGGGAGGGCGTGGACTGTTGTCTCCTCACCCTCCTCTCGGAGCTCTCAGGGAAGTGAGACACACAGGAGTCCCTGCTCCTGCCAAGAGTCAACGTGGGGGCACCCGAGGGAGGAGTGAGTGACTCCCAACCCACCCCTCGGGACAAGGAGGTGATGGCCCAGGAATCTGTCCAGCCCCTACCTGGCGGCCCTGGGAACCCTGGGTGGGGCCTGTCAGGCTGAGTCCCTCCTCCTCTCCAGATCCCTCCTCTCAGGATGGGGAGGGCCAGGGCCTGAGGGTCTGGACTCAGGTAGCAGAGGAGGCAGGTGCCCTGGCTCTGGGTCTGGCCCTGACTGTTGGGGGGAGATGAGAAATGAGGGCATGCCTCCCACAGCAGGATCCTCAGGGCCCAGGCCTACCCTGCCGCTTCCGTCAGCCATGGGGAGACGGGCGATCGGTGGGCCAAGTTCTTTCTCCTGACTTTTCCTTCTGGTGTCTCCCAGAGATGAGGCCTCGGCACCAGGAGGGTGGCCTCAGGTCAACACAGGGAGTTTTCCCAGGCCTTCCGTGGGGTCAGGGTATAGACGGAGAGGTGCGCCCATCCCGGCACCGATGGAACCCCGAGCTTGGCCATCCCTGGGGTTCCGTGACGAGCCCTTAGACCTTTGGCAGGCGTGGGCACATGTGGGCCCCCTCGCTTACCTTCTGTGGAGTCTCAGGGCTGCGTGGTCTTGCTGTGACCCTTTGGCCTCAGGCTGCGGGAGGGGGGCCCAGGCCCTGCCAGGGGAAATAGCAGTCCCCTGAGAGGCCAAGGAGGGGAGCGCCCAGCTTGGACTGGTGGGGACCTCACAGAGTCCGCCCCAGCCCTCCTGCCCCACTGGGCCCCGTGTGCCGTGCTCTGTGTCTGCACCCTGAAGTGACTCCTCCTCTTGTCCTCCAGGGGCTTCAGGAACTCAGCGTTGAGGCCTAGGTCTGAGGCAGGAGCCTCTAAGGTCCCAGAGCAGGGGAGGTGCAGGTGAGTGCCAGTGGTCAAGGTGAGGTACGTGCTCTGAGCATGGGGCCAGGGGCTCGCCCATCCCAGCCCAGAGGGGAGCCCTCAGCACCCAAGCCCGACGCAGCGCACTGTCAGCTCCGGGACTTCAGGCCTCTGCTGCCCGGGCTGCGCCCTGAGGAGCCGTCCCACATCTTTCTTCAGGTTCAGCCCGACACAAACGCCATGCCCCTGGGTCAGAGGAGTGAGCTCGGGAAGGTGGAGGAAGACCCCGGCCCGGCCCAGGGCCTGCTGGAGGCACAGCTGTCCGGGGCTGGGGAGGAGGAGGCCCCATGCGCCCCCTCCTCCTTCTCCACCTCCTCCTCCTCCCAGTCCACCGCCCCATCTGTCTCCTGCTCTGCCCTGTTTCTGGTCCCCTCGGAGGAGGGGTCTGCTGCTGGGTTCCAGAGTCCTCCCCAGAGCTCGGTGAGTGCCTGCCCCTCCCCCAGTGCCGGGGCAGCCACTCCCTGGAGCCCGTCTGAAGATAGCTCCAGCTCATCCAACCAGGAGGAGCCCGGCCCCGGGCTGGAGCCGGGAGTGGCCCAGCCCCTGCTGGAAACTACACTCCACATGAAGGCAGTCCACCTGGTGGCCTTCCTGCTCCTCAAATATCGCACCCAGCAGCCGACCAGCCAGGCAGAGATGCTGGAGATCGTCGGCGAGGAACACCAGGACGCCTTCCCCGTGATCTTGGGCCGAGCCTCCGAGTGCATGCGGCTGCTCTTTGGCGTGGATGTGAAGGAAGTGGACCCCAGCGACCACTCCTACATCCTGGTCCCCGTCCTGGGCCTCACCTGGGATGGGATGCTGAGCGGTGAGCAGGGCATGCCCAAGACCAGCCTCCTAGTGGTGCTCCTGGGGCTGATCCTCCTGGGGGGCGACCATGTCCCCGAGGAGGAGGTGTGGGAAGAGCTGGGGGTCATGGGGGTGTATGACGGCCAGGAGCACGTCATCTATGGGGAGCCCAGGGAGCTCCTCACCAATGTCTGGGTGCAGGAAGGGTACGTGGAGTACCGGCAGGTGCCCGGCAGCGACCCTGCCCGCTACGAGTTCCTGTGGGGTCCCAGGGCCCACGCCGAAACCAGCAAGTGGCAAATGCTGGGGTATTTCCTCCGGTTCAATCTCGGGCAGCCGGCTTCCTCCCTGGCCCTGTCTGAAGGGGCTGTGAGAGATGAGGAAGAGGGGGCCTGAGCCCCGGCGTCCGCCAGGCCCTTTTCCAGGCTTTGGTGGGGTCGGCAGCTTCTCCTCCAGGATGCTGGGCTTGAGGTGAGGCCGCTTGTTGGTCCTTCCCTGTGTGTGTTTGTGTGTGTGCGTGAAGACAGAGCCCTGGGCGTTTTAAGGAGTGCAGGGCCAGGGAGGGTTGGGGGAAGAAAGCAGGGCAAGGAGCCTCCTGAGGGTGGGGGTGGTTGTTCCCTGGGATGACTCCCACATCCAGAGCTTGGTGTCCTTCAGGAAGCTGTCCTCTGGGGTTCCTTGCCATAGAAGGTTTCATCCGTTTCAGCGGCGGAGTGTGTGAGTGACATCCACCCTGCAGCATTTGTCCGTACCCAGGTCAAGAGTTAAGAGTTTTGTCATGTTCTGGGGGCGCCTGGGTCCTCTGTTGGTTAAGCATGTGCCATCGGCTCAGGTCATGATCTCAGGATCCTGGGATCGAACCCCACATTGGGCTCCCTGCTCAGTGGAGACTCTGCTTGTCTCTCTCCCTCTGTGTGTGCTCTTTCTCAAAAAAATAAATAAATAAATACCTTTAAGAAAAAAAGAGTTTTGTCATGTCCTGGACACCAGCCTGGACACCTTGCCTACTTGTTTGGTCTCTGGACCGAAATCACAGGGCATTGGCCTAGGGATGGGCTGGAAAGGCGACAGAATGGAACAAGCAGGGGACGGGGGTCAGAAGCTGGAGAAATAAAAGTTTGTTGGTTCTTGCTTCTGATGCCTTCCCGGCCATCATTGTGCAAATGCCAAAGGCAAGCACGCGCACACACGCGTGCTCGTCCATTGGCCTGGTTCTTCCAGAAAGGCGGGGGAAACGTCCTCCCAGCACAGAGGGAGCCCTGCTCACTGGCTCCTTGATTCCCAGAGCTGGGCTGAGCTCTGCTCTCTGGAAGGCCCTGTGGGTGAGCAGTGAGGACACGAGGAGAAGCAGGACACGTCCCAGCCATAGGGGACCGTGTCTAGCAGCCGCAGTCCTGGCAGGAAGGTGGGGAGGGGTGCGCGGAGACCCGCAGAAGAAGCGGAGGCAGGGTGAGGGGGGTGCGGCCCCCGGGGCGAGCACTGCAGTGGAAATGCCCCCGGCCCGGGGGCGGGGGGCTGGGGTGACCAGAGGGTCCCCGTGATTGCCTCTGTGCAGCTGGTCACCGGCAAGCTGGGTGGCGACACTGCCAGACTCCAGTCTCTGCCTCCGTGTCAGGGAAGGCGGGGGGCAGGCTGCGAGCCTATGTGTGAGGTGCACGGGCACGGGCTCAGCGGGGTGCCGGGGGCGGGGCCCCAACCTTGCCGGGCGGGGTCCAGGTGAGGAGCCCAGGGAGGACCGGGGGACCCCCGGCCTGCCCGCTCCCTTCTCCTGCCCCCACGTAGCCCACCCCGGAACCCATGTCCGCCCGACGTGCTGTCAGCCCGAGGGGACCCCTTCCTATGGGGTCCGGATGTGACGAGCGCCGACTTCCGCCTCGGAGGCGTGGGAGACGCCGGGACCGCCGTGTGTGGGAGGCCGGATCTCGGTCGGGCCAGGCCAGGGGTGCAGGTAGGCCCACCCGTGAGGGAGCACAGAGTGGGGGGACCCCCAGGAGCCAGGTGGCCCATGCCGGCAGCCCCGAGACACCCCGGGCGGGGACAGCGTCGTCCCGCTGAGCCCCTCCCGCCGGGGCCCAGGACCAAGGACACGGGTCCCCAGAGGGACGGGCCCGGGCCCTCCCTGGAGCGGGTTCCGGGGGCAGACGGAGGACTGTGGGGGCCACTCTTCGGCGCTCAGGTCCAGCCCCTCGGGCCCTGCCGCGGCCAGGCCCTGGGGGCCCCCCGGGGAGGGTGGCCACAGGTGGCGTCCGTCCGGTGAAACGCGCCTCGGGGCTCTGACGGAGCTTAGGACCTTGGTCAGAGGGGAAGGATGCCAGGTCGGGAAGGGGCGGGGGCACAGGGAGCCCCAGGGGTTCCAGGTGGGGTCGGGGTGGGGATCGATCGGGGCCAGGACCGAGGGACTCTCGAGCGCAGGACAGAGGGGACCTCACCGAGGTCGGGCCCCAGGGTGAGTCCGGGACGGCAGCTGGGCGGGATGGGGACACGCGGCCAGTGCGGCCGGACTGGTGCGTCCGGGTGTCCCGAGACACTAGGGGCCTTGGCGGAAGGAGCAGGGCCTCCCTCAGGCGGGCAGAGGGCCGGGCCCAGGTCCTGCTGGGCTTCACGCTGAGGATGCGGAGGGAGGACTGAGGGTCCCCGGACCCCCGCAGAGCGTCAGTCAGGGAAGGTCCGTGGGGGAGGGGATCGAGCACGTGGTGAGTCCGGACTTCCGCATCCGGGCCTCAGAGACTCTGGGGTCTTTGGCCGAAGGAGCAGGGCCTCCCTCCCGTGGGCAGAGGGGCGGGCTCAGGTCCTGCTGGGCTTCATGGTGAGGTTGCAGAGGGAGGACAGAGGGTCCCCGGACCCCAGCACAGCATCAGTCAGGGAAGGTCCGTGGGGGAGGGGATCGAGCACGTGGTGAGTCCGGATTTCTGCATCCGGGTCTCAGAGACACTGGGGTCTTTGGCCGAAAGAGCAGGGCCTCCCTCTGGTGGGCAGAGGGGAGGACCCAGGTCCTGCTGGACTTCACGCTGAGGATGCAGAGGGAGGACAGAGGGTCCCCGGACCCCAGCACAGCGTCAGTCAGGGAAGGTCCGTTGGGGGGGGTGGAGGATGGGACCACGTGGTGAGTCCGGACTTCCGCATTCGGGTCTCTGAGCGACTGAGGCCAGGGCCTGATGAAAGGAGCAGCTGCTCAGGTGGGCAGAGGGGAGGGCCCTGGCGACCCAGTGGCGGGGGCGTGGCGTGGGGAGGCCAGGGATAAACCCTGAGGGAGGACAGAGGGGAGCCCCCTAGAAGCCCACCCATGATGTCAGTCTAGGGAGGCCCCCCTGGGCGGGATGGGGACACGAGCCCAGAGCGGCCGGACTTCTGCCTCTGGGTCTACCGAAAACCTGGGGTCTTTTTTTTTTTTTTTTTTATTGTTATGTTAATCCCCATACATTACATCATTAGTTTTAGATACAGTGTTCCATGATTCATTGTTTGTGCATAACACCCAGTGCTCCATGCAGAACGTGCCCTCCTCAATACCCATCACCAGGCTAACCCATCCTCCCACCCCCCTCCCCTCTAGAACCCTCAGTTTGTTTTTCAGAGTCCATCGTCTCTCATGGTTCTTCTCCCCCTCCAATTTCCCCCCCTTCATTCTTCCCCTCCTGCTACATTCTTCTTCTTCTTTTTTTCTTTCTTAACATATATTGCATTATTTGTTTCAGAGGTACAGATCTGAGATTCAACAGTCTTGCACAATTCACAGTGCTTACCAGAACACATACCCTCCCCAGTGTCCATCACCCAGTCACCCCATCCCTCCCACCCCACCCCCCACTCCAGCAACCCTCAGTTTGTTTCCTGAGATTAAGAATTCCTCATATCAGTGAGGTCATATGATACATGTCTTTCTCTGTTTGACTTATTTCGCTCAGCATAATACCCTCCAGTTCCATCCACGTCGTTGCAAATGGCAAGATCTCATTCCTTTTGATGGCCGCATAATATTCCATTGTGTATATATACCACCTCTTCTTTATCCATTCATTTGTTGATGGACATCTTGGCTCTTTCCACAGTTTGGCTATTGTGGACATTGCTGCTATAAACATCGCGGTGCACGTACCCTTTCAGATCCCTACTTTTGTATCTTTGGGGTAAATACCCAGCAGTGCAATTGCTGGATCATACGGTAGCTCTATTTTTCACCTTTTTGAGGAACCTCCATACTGTGTTCCAGAGTGGCTGCACCAGCTTGCATTCCCACCAACAGTGTAGGAGTTCCCCTTTCTCCGCATCCCTGCCAACATCTGTCATTTCCTGACTTGTTAATTTTAGCCATTCTGATGGGTGTGAGGTGGTATCTCATTGAGGTTTTGATTTGGATTTCCCTGATGCCGAGCGATATTGAACACTTTTTCATGTGTCTGTTGGCCGTTTGGATGTCTTCTTTGGAAAAATGTCTGTTCATGTCTTCTGCCCATTTCTTGATTGGATTCTTTGTTCTTTTGGTGTTGAGTTTGATGAGTTCTTTATAGATTTTGGATACTAGCCCTTTATCTGATATGTCATTTGCAAATATCTTCTCCCATTCTGTCAGTTGTCTTTTGGTTTTGTTGACTGTTTCCTTTGCTTTGCAAAAGCTTTTTATCTTGATGAAGTCCCAATAGTTCATTTTTGCCCTTGCTTCCCTTGCCTTTGGCGATGTTTCTAGGAAGAAGTTGCTGCGGCTGAGGTCGAAGAGGTTGCTGCCTGTGTTCTCCTTTAGGATTTTGATGGACTCCTGTCTCACATTGAGGTCTTTCAACCATTTTGAGTCTATTTTTGTGTGTGGTGTAAGCAAATGGTCCAGTTTCATTCTTCTGCATGTGGCTGTCCAATTTTCCCAACACCATTTGTTGAAGAGACTGTCTTTTTTCCATTGGACATTCTTTCCTGCTTTGTCAAAGATTAGTTGACCATAGAGTTGACGGTCCATTTCTGGGCTCTCTATTCTGTTCCATTGATCTATGTGTCTGTTTTTGTGCCAGTACCATACTGTCTTGATGATGACAGCTTTGTAGTAGAGCTGGAAGTCTGGAATTGTATAGCTGCCAGCTTTGCTTTTCTTTTTCAACATTCCTCTGGCTATGCGGGGTCTTTTCTGGTTCCATACAAATTTTAGGATTATTTGTTCCATTTCTTTGAAGAAAGTGGATGGTATTTTGATGGGGATTGCATTGAATGTGTAGATTGCTCTAGGTAGGATTGACATCTTCACAATATTTGTTCTTCCAATCCATGAGCATGGTACGTTTTTCCATTTCTTTGTGTCTTCCTCAATTTCTTTCATGAGTATTTTATAGTTTTCTGAGTACAGATCCTTTCCCTCTTTGGTTAGATTTATTCCTAGGTATCTTATGGTTTTGGGTGCAATTGTAAATGAGATCGACTCCTTAATTTCTCTTTCTTCTGACTTGTTGTTGGTGTATAGGAATGCCACTGACTTCTGTGCATTGATTTTATATCCTGCCACTTGACTGAATTCCTGTATGAGTTCTAGCAGCTTTGGGGTGGAGTCTTTGGGATTTTCCACATAAAGTATCATATCATCTGCAAAGAGTGAGAGTTTGACTTCTTCTTTGCCAATTTGGATGCCTTTGATTTCTTTTTGTTGTCTGATTGCTGTGGCTAGGACTTCCAATACTATGTTGAATAGCAGTGGTGATAGTGGACATCCCTGCCACATTCCTGACCTTAGGGGGAAAGCTCTCAGTTTTTCCCCATTGAGAATGATATTCGCTGTAGGTTTTTCATAGATGGCTTTTATGATATTGAGGCATGTACCCTCTATCCCTATATTCTGAAGAGTTTTGATCAAGAAAGGATGCTGTACTTTCTCAAATGCTTTTTCTGCATCGATTGAGAGGATCATATGATTCTTGTTCTTTCTTTTGTTAATGTATTGTATCACGATGATTGATTTGCGGATGTTGAACCAACCTTGCAGCCCAGGGATAAATCCCACTTGGTCGTGGTGAATAATCCTTTTAATGTACTGTTGGATCCTATTGGCTATTATTTTGGTGAGAATTTTTGCATCCATGTTCATCAGGGATATCGGTCTATAGTTCTCCTTTTTGATGGGGTCTTTGTCTGGTTTTGGGATCAAGGTAATGCTGGCCTCATAAAATGAGTTTGGAAGTTTTCCTTCCATTTCTAGTTTTTGGAACAGTTTCAGAAGAATAGGCATTAATTCTTCTTGAAATGTTTGGTAGAATTCCCCTGGGAAGCCATCTGGCCCTGGGCTTTTGTGTTTTGGGAGATTTTTGATGACTGCTTCTATTTCCTTAGTGGTTATAGGTCTGTTCAGGTTTTCTATTTCTTCCTGGTTCAGTTTTGGTAGTTGATACATCTCTAGGAATGCATCCATTTCTTCCAGGTTATCTAATTTGCTGGCATAGAGTTGCTCATAATATGTTCTTATAATTGGTTGTATTTCTTTGGTGTTGGTTGTGATTTGTCCTCTTTCATTCATGATTTTGTTGATTTGGGTCATTTCTCTTTTCTTTTTGATAAGTCTGGCCAGGGGCTTATCAATCTTGTTAATTCTTTCAAAGAACCAGCTCCTAGTTTCGTTGATCTGTTCTACTGTTCTTTTGGTTTCTATTTCATTGATTTCTGCTCTGATCTTTATTATTTCTCTTCTCCTGCTGGGTTTAGGCTTTATTTGCTGTTCTTTCTCCAGCTCCTTTAGGTGTAGGGTTAGGATGTGTATTTGAGACCTTTCTTGTTTCTTGAGAAAGGCTTGTATTGCTATATACTTTCCTCTTAGGACTGCCTTTGCTGTATCCCAAAGATTTTGAATAGTTGTGTTTTCATTTTCATTGGTTTCCATGAATTTTTTTAGTTCTTCTTTAATTTCCTGGTTGACCCATTCATTCTTCAGTAGGATGCTCTTTAGCCTCCATGTATTTGAGTTCTTTCCGACTTTCCTCTTGTGATTGAGTTCTAGTTTCAAAGCATTGTGGTCTGAAAATATGCAGGGGATGATCCCAATCTTCTGGTACCGGATGAGACCTGATTTATGACCTAGGATGTGATCTATTCTGGAGAATGTTCCATGGGCACTAGAGAAGAATGTGTATTCCGTTGCTTTGGAATGGAATGTTCTGACTATGTCTGTGAAGTCCACCGAGAACCTGGGGTCTTGACGGATGGAAGGAGCAGGGCCCCCCTCAGGCGGGCAGAGGGGCGGGCCCAGGTCCTGTCGGGCTTCACGCTGAAGTTGCCGAGGGAGGACTGAGAGACTCTGGACCCCAGCCCAGAGGCAGTCCCTAGAGGCCCGAGTGGAGGACGGGGACACCCCGTTTGTGTTCGTGCGTGCGCTTGTGTGTCCCCCACTTGCCCATCTGGGTCTCCCAGAGGCTGGATGCCCCGGTGCCCAGGAGCGGATCCGTAGGCAGTAGAGACAGGCAAAGGCATAGGCACCCAGGGAGTCGTGGTGGAGATCAGAAGAAGGCCCGAGAGACCTGGACGCCCCATCTCGGCCCCCGCTCTCAGCCCCGGGGAGCCCTAGGCTTCGTGGCCGCAGGAGTTGGCCACAGACTTATCCCGGTGGGCTCAGGGCAGGGAGGGCCTTGGTGTTGGCGGACGGCCTAGGGACAGCAGACGAAGGGGCCTAGGACCTGCTAGGGCTCGAGGCGAGGACCCCCAAGGGAGTCCCCAGGGAGCCCACAGGACCGCGGCCCTGATTGAGCCACCGGAGTCTCCTGTAATGGATGAGCCCACACGGTGCATGGCCACTTTGGCCTCAGGGCATCCGAGAACCCATGGCCATTTGGATGGAGCACTGCCTCAAGCATGGGGGTGGGGGGAATGGCCCACGTGTCGCTGGGTGGAAATGTGAGGATCAGAAGGCGGACTGCGGTTTTGGGGACAGCGAAGAGATTCGGTCCCGGGAGGCCCCGGGGCCAGATGATCACACAGGGCGTGCCCTGACTTCCCAGCCACATCTCCCAGAGCCTGGGGTCTGGGTGGAAGGAGCAGGCTTCAGGGCTGCCCAGGCTGACCCCGGGCCTGCCAGGATGGAAGGGGAGGACTAGAGGGACGACTGACTGGGCCGCAGTCCGTTCAGGCCAGGGAGGAGGCCCCTGTGGAGGAGGAGCCCATGCCTCCTGTCCTGAGGTCCACTTCTGGCTGTTAGAGACTGAGGGCCTGTGGTGAGAAGGAGCGGGCCTGGGGTGTAGCGGGCCTGTGTGTGTGTGAGGGTGGAGGGTGGGGTCGGGGGGAGCGGGGCACAGGTCCGGTTGGGAGTCAGGGTGAGGACCCTGGGGGAGGACTGGCCGTACCCCCTCCACCCCATCTCAGCAAAGAAGCCAGTGCACTGGAGTCTGGCCGTGCCCGATCCAGGCAGGGTCGGTCAGCGGTGGCCCAAAGTGGCATGCGGGCTCACTTGTCTCCTGGGCCAGAAGGTGGGAGTCCTCAGGGAGCTGAGGTCTTTGTTTGAGGGGCACATGGCTTCTGTCTCACTTTGGGGACCTGGAAGAAGGGCAGGCCCTGGCAGGAAGAAAGAGGATTAACGTCCTGGGGTTCTAAGAGCATCCCCACCCCAGGACAGAGGGGCCGGTCCCTACTGCCAGGCCTTTGGGATCTTGCTAGGGGCTAAGTGTGGGGGATGTAGACGTGGCCGTGGACGAGGACGTGGTGGCCCCTCACCCTCCTCTCGGAGCTCTCAGGGAGGTTAGGCCCACGCTGGGAGAGGTCGGGGTCAGGTCATCTGGGGAAGCCCACCTTGGAGACACACAGGAGTCCCTGCTCCTGCCAAGAGTCAACGTGGGGGCACCCGAGGGAGAAGTGAGTGACTCCTACCCACCCCTCGGGACAAGGAAGTGATGGCCCAGGAATCTGTCCAGCCCCTACCTGGCGACCCTGGAACCCTGGGCGGGGCCTGTCAGGCTGAGTCCCTCCTTCTCTCCAGATCGTTCCTCTCAGGATGGGGAGGGCCAGGGCCTGAGGGTCTGGACTCAGGTAGCAGAGGAGGCAGGTGCCCTGGCTCTGGGTCTGGCCCTGACTGTTGGGGGGAGATGAGAAATGAGAGCATGCCTCCCACAGCAGGATCCTCTGGGCCCAGGCCTACCCTGCCGCTTCTGTCAGCCATGGGGAGACAGGCGATCGGTGGGCCAAGTTATGTCTCCTGACTTTTCCTTCTGGTGTCTCCCAGAGATGAGGCCTCGGCACCAAGAGGGTGGCCTCAGGTCAACACAGGGAGTTTTCCCAGGCCTTCTGTGGGGTCAAGGTATAGACGGAGAGGTGCGCCCATCCCGGCACAGAAGGAACCCCGAGCTTGGCCATCCCTGGGGTTCCGTGACGAGCCCTTAGACCTTTGGCAGGCGTGGGCACATGTGGGCCCCCTCGCTTACCTTCTGTGGAGTCTCAGGGCTGCGTGGTCTTGCTGTGACCCTTTGGCCTCAGGCTGCGGGAGGGGGGCCCAGGCCCTGCCAGGGGAAATAGCAGTCCCCTGAGAGGCCAAGGAGGGGAGCGCCCAGCTTGGACTGGTGGGGACCTCACAGAGTCCGCCCCAGCCCTCCTGCCCCACTGGGCCCCGTGTGCCGTGCTCTGTGTCTGCACCCTGAAGTGACTCCTCCTCTTGTCCTCCAGGGGCTTCAGGAACTCAGCGTTGAGGCCTAGGTCTGAGGCAGGAGCCTCTAAGGTCCCAGAGCAGGGGAGGTGCAGGTGAGTGCCAGTGGTCAAGGTGAGGTACGTGCTCTGAGCATGGGGCCAGGGGCTCGCCCATCCCAGCCCAGAGGGGAGCCCTCAGCACCCAAGCCCGACGCAGCGCACTGTCAGCTCCGGGACTTCAGGCCTCTGCTGCCCGGGCTGCGCCCTGAGGAGCCGTCCCACATCTTTCTTCAGGTTCAGCCCGACACAAACGCCATGCCCCTGGGTCAGAGGAGTGAGCTCGGGAAGGTGGAGGAAGACCCCGGCCCGGCCCAGGGCCTGCTGGAGGCACAGCTGTCCGGGGCTGGGGAGGAGGAGGCCCCATGCGCCCCCTCCTCCTTCTCCACCTCCGCCTCCTCCCAGTCCACCGCCCCATCTGTCTCCTGCTCTGCCCTGTTTCTGGTCCCCTCGGAGGAGGGGTCTGCTGCTGGGTTCCAGAGTCCTCCCCAGAGCTCGGTGAGTGCCTGCCCCTCCCCCAGTGCCCCGGCAGCCACTGCCCAGAGCCAGCCTGACCAGGGCTCCAGCAGCTCCGATGAGGAGGGGTCGAGCACCGGGGAGGAGCCCGAAGAAGCCCAGCCGGGGCACCAAAACGTAGTCCAGGGGAAGGTGGTCGACCTGGTGGAGTTCCTGCTCCTCAAGTATCGCACCAAGGAGCCGACCAGCCAGGCAGAGATGCTGGAGATCGTCGGCGAGGATGACCAGGATGCCTTCCCCGTGATCTTGGGCCGAGCCTCCGAGTGCATGCGGCTGCTCTTTGGCGTGGATGTGAAGGAAGTGGACCCCGGCGACCACTCCTACATCCTGGTCCCCGTCCTGGGCCTCACCTGTGATGGGATGCTGAGCAGTGAGCAGGAAGTGCCCAAAACCGGCCTCCTGGTGGTGCTCCTGGGGTTTATCCTCCTGGACGGCGACCATGCCCCGGAGGAGGAGGTGTGGGAAGCGCTGGGGGCCATGGGGGTGTATGACGGCCAGGAGCACGTCATCTATGGGGAGCCCAGGGAGCTCCTCACCAACGTCTGGGTGCAGGAAGGGTACGTGGAGTACCGGCAGGTGCCCGGCAGCGACCCTGCCCGCTACGAGTTCCTGTGGGGTCCCAGGGCCCACGCCGAAATCAGCAAGTGGCAAATGCTGGAGTATTTGCTCCGGGTCAATTTCGGGCAGCCGGCTTCCTCCCTGGCCCTGTCTGAAGGGGCTGTGAGAGATGAGGAAGAGGGGGCCTGAGCCCCCGCGTCTGCCAGGCCCTTTCCAGGCTTTGGTGGGGTCGGCAGCTTCTCCTCCAGGATGCTGGGCTTGAGGTGAGGCCGCTTGTTGGTCCTTCCCTGTGTGTGTTTGTGTGTGTGCGTGAAGACAGAGCCCTGGGCGTTTTAAGGAGTGCAGGGCCAGGGAGGGTTGGGGGAAGAAAGGAGGGCAAGTAACCTCCTGGGGGTGGGGGTGGTTGTTCCCTGGGATGACTCCCACATCCAGAGCTTGGTGTCCTTCAGGAAGCTGTCCTCTGGGGTTCCTTGCCATAGAAGGTTTCATCCGTTTCAGCGGCGGAGTGTGTGAGTGACATCCACCCCGCAGCATTTGTCCGTACCCAGTTCAAGAGTTAAGAGTTTTGTCATGTTCTGGGGGCGCCTGGGTCCTCTGTTGGTTAAGCATGTGCCATCGGCTCAGGTCATGATCTCAGGATCCTGGGATCGAACCCCACATTGGGCTCCCTGCTCAGTGGAGACTCTGCTTGTCTCTCTCCCTCTGTGTGTGCTCTTTCTCAAATAAATAAATAAATAAATACCTTTAAGAAAAAAAGAGTTTTGTCATGTCCTGGTCACCAGCCTGGACACCTTGCCTACTTGTTTGGTCTCTGGACCGAAATCACAGGGCATTGGCCTAGGGATGGGCTGGAAAGGCGACAGAATGGAACAAGCAGGGGACGGAGGTCAGAAGCTGGAGAAATAAAAGTTTGTTGGTTCTTGCTTCTGATGCCTTCCCGGCCATCATTGTGCAAATGCCAAAGGCAAGCACGCGCACACACGCGTGCTCGTCCATTGGCCTGGTTCTTCCAGAAAGGCGGGGGAAACGTCCTCCCAGCACAGAGGGAGCCCTGCTCACTGGCTCCTTGATTCCCAGAGCTGGGCTGAGCTCTGCTCTCTGGAAGGCCCTGTGGGTGAGCAGTGAGGACACGAGGAGAAGCAGGACACGTCCCAGCCATAGGGGACCGTGTCTAGCAGCCGCAGTCCTGGCAGGAAGGTGGGGAGGGGTGCGCGGAGACCCGCAGAAGAAGCGGAGGCAGGGTGAGGGGGGTGCGGCCCCCGGGGCGAGCACTGCAGTGGAAATGCCCCCGGCCCGGGGGCGGGGGGCTGGGGTGACCAGAGGGTCCCCGTGATTGCCTCTGTGCAGCTGGTCACCGGCAAGCTGGGTGGCGACACTGCCAGACTCCAGTCTCTGCCTCCGTGTCAGGGAAGGCGGGGGGCAGGCTGCGAGCCTATGTGTGAGGTGCACGGGCACGGGCTCAGCGGGGTGCCGGGGGCGGGGCCCCAACCTTGCCGGGCGGGGTCCAGGTGAGGAGCCCAGGGAGGACCGGGGGACCCCCGGCCTGCCCGCTCCCCTCTCCTGCCCCCACGTAGCCCACCCCGGAACCCATGTCCGCCCGACGTGCTGTCAGCCCGAGGGGACCCCTTCCTATGGGGTCCGGATGTGACGAGCGCCGACTTCCGCCTCGGAGGCGTGGGAGACGCCGGGACCGCCGTGTGTGGGAGGCCGGATCTCGGTCGGGCCAGGCCAGGCGTGCAGGTAGGCCCACCCGTGAGGGAGCACAGAGTGGGGGGACCCCCAGGAGCCAGGTGGCCCATGCCAGCAGCCCCGAGACACCCCGGGCGGGGACAGCGTCGTCCCGCTGAGCCCCTCCCGCCGGGGCCCAGGACCAAGGACACGGGTCCCCAGAGGGACGGGCCCGGGCCCTCCCTGGAGCGGGTTCCGGGGGCAGACGGAGGACTGTGGGGGCCACTCTTCGGCGCTCAGGTCCAGCCCCTCGGGCCCTGCCGCGGCCAGGCCCTGGGGGCCCCCCGGGGAGGGTGGCCACAGGTGGCGTCCGTCCGGTGAAACGCGCCTCGGGGCTCTGACGGAGCTTAGGACCTTGGTCAGAGGGGAAGGATGCCAGGTCGGGAAGGGGCGGGGGCACAGGGAGCCCCAGGGGGTCCAGGTGGGGTCGGGGTGGGGATCGATCGGGGCCAGGACCGAGGGACTCTCGAGCGCAGGACAGAGGGGACCTCACCGAGGTCGGGCCCCAGGGTGAGTCCGGGACGGCAGCTGGGCGGGATGGGGACACGCGGCCAGTGCGGCCGGACTGGTGCATCCGGGTGTCCCGAGAGACTAGGGGCCTTGGCGGAAGGAGCAGGGCCTCCCTCAGGCGGGCAGAGGGCCGGGCCCAGGTCCTGCTGGGCTTCACGCTGAGGATGCGGAGGGAGGACTGAGGGTCCCCGGACCCCCGCAGAGCGTCAGTCAGGGAAGGTCCGTTGCGGGGGGATGGGAGCACGTGGTGAGTCCGGACTTCCGCATCCGGGTCTCAGAGACACTGGGGGCCTTGGCAGAAGGAGCAGGGCCTCCCTCAGGTGGGCAGAGAAGAGGGCCCAGGCGATAACCCGAGTCAAGGTATGAACTCTGAGGGAGGACAGAGGAGATCTCACAGAGGTTGGGCCATAGTGTCTGTCCAGGAAGATCTCTGGGGGGCGTGGGCATGCGAAGTGAGTCCCGACTTCAGGTTCGGGGTCTCAGAGAGCCAGGAGGTCTGGTGTAAGGAGCAGGGTCTCTAGTTGGCAGGCGCGGGGGGGGGGGGGGGGGCGGGGGGAGGGGGGAGGAGCGCCCAGGTTCTGTCAGGAGTCAAGGTGGGAACCAGAGGGAGGAACGAGGGACCCTGGACCCAGTAGGGAATCAGTCCTGGGAGGCCCCAGGGTGGGACAACGCTGACATGAGGCACGTCCTGCCTTCTGCTCTGGGTCCCAGAGACACTGAGAGCTTGTTGTAAGGAGTGGCCCTCAGGAGCAGGGATGAGGGCACGGGCCATCCAGGGAGTCCGGATGGGGAACAGAGGATAGGGCTAAGGGACCCGAAGGAACCCCTCTCAGGGAATCCCTGGACTTTGTAGCGTGATGTGGTGGCCACAGTCTTTGCCCGTGGCTCTCAGGGCAGTGAGGCTTTGGTCTGAGGCAACAGGCCTGGGGACAGCAGAGAGAGGATCAGCAGATGTGCTGCGGCTCCTGTTGAGATCCCTGAGGGAGGACTCAGGGAGGGACCTGGACTCCAGAACAGGGACAACGCACTGAAGCCTGCCCCTGCTGTCAGCCCCGGTAGGCCTGTTGGTGCCAAGTCCACAGGCAGTGTGTCAGGACGTCCGCATCCAGTTCTGACAGAGGCTGGGGGCCTGGTTTAAAAAACGGGGGGTCAGGAGCTGACGGGACTGCATGTGAGGACCCGGCGGGAGGACATGAGGGACCCTGGACCCCAGAACAGAGTCAGTCCTGGGAGGCCCCTGAGCGGGAGGAGGACGAGTGGCGCGTCGAGACATCCACATCCGGGTCTCAGAGAGGCCGGGGGTTGGGGTAAGAGGCGGATCCTCAGGTCAGCAGCAGGGAGGGCTCAGATCCTGCTGGAATCCAGGTGAGAACACTCAGGGAGAACTGAGGGCACCCTGGACCCCAGAACAGAGTCATCGATGGGAGGCCCTTGAGCAGCTGTCCGCCTGAGTCGCACCTCCGAATTTGGCCTTGGCTCTCAGGGATGTGCGGGGCGGTCAGAGGGGAAAGGACTCGGGACAGCAGAGGGCAGGGCCCCAGGTCTTGTTGGAGTCCAGGAGGGATGCAGGCTGAGAGCTGAAGACCGTAGAGCCTGAAACAGACAATGATTTTGTTGCCCTTGGGCTCCTTCTTCCATGTCCCCCAAGGTGGGGGGAGCAGCTGAAGTGTTTCCTGACGTCTGCACCCAGGGTCTGAAGGAGGTGAGCCTTGGTCTGAGGAGTGTGGCCTCAGGTCAGCAGAGGGTGGAGTCCCAAGACCCTGAGGGAGCACTGAGCAGACACCCACCCAGACATAGGGGACCCAAATGAAGTCCTGCCCCGGTGGTCAGTCCTGCGAGGCCAGGCCAGGTGTCAAGAAAAGTAAGCGCCCCACTTTCTCCTCTGGGTCTCACAAAGATGGTGGCCTTGGCCTGCAGGATGCATCCTGTGGTTAGAAGAAGGGATAGTTCCAGGTCCTGCTGAAAGTAAACATGAGCACCTTGAGGACAAAGAGTGGACCCCCGCCCCAGGACAGAGGGGCCAACCCCGATCTCAGCTCTTCGTGAATTGGGAGGGGTGCAGGGGAGGGCGTGGACTGTTGTCTCCTCACCCTCCTCTCGGAGCTCTCAGGGAAGTGAGACACACAGGAGTCCCTGCTCCTGCCAAGAGTCAACGTGGGGGCACCCGAGGGAGGAGTGAGTGACTCCCAACCCACCCCTCGGGACAAGGAGGTGATGGCCCAGGAATCTGTCCAGCCCCTACCTGGCGGCCCTGGGAACCCTGGGTGGGGCCTGTCAGGCTGAGTCCCTCCTCCTCTCCAGATCCCTCCTCTCAGGATGGGGAGGGCCAGGGCCTGAGGGTCTGGACTCAGGTAGCAGAGGAGGCAGGTGCCCTGGCTCTGGGTCTGGCCCTGACTGTTGGGGGGAGATGAGAAATGAGGGCATGCCTCCCACAGCAGGATCCTCAGGGCCCAGGCCTACCCTGCCGCTTCCGTCAGCCATGGGGAGACGGGCGATCGGTGGGCCAAGTTCTTTCTCCTGACTTTTCCTTCTGGTGTCTCCCAGAGATGAGGCCTCGGCACCAGGAGGGTGGCCTCAGGTCAACACAGGGAGTTTTCCCAGGCCTTCCGTGGGGTCAGGGTATAGACGGAGAGGTGCGCCCATCCCGGCACCGATGGAACCCCGAGCTTGGCCATCCCTGGGGTTCCGTGACGAGCCCTTAGACCTTTGGCAGGCGTGGGCACATGTGGGCCCCCTCGCTTACCTTCTGTGGAGTCTCAGGGCTGCGTGGTCTTGCTGTGACCCTTTGGCCTCAGGCTGCGGGAGGGGGGCCCAGGCCCTGCCAGGGGAAATAGCAGTCCCCTGAGAGGCCAAGGAGGGGAGCGCCCAGCTTGGACTGGTGGGGACCTCACAGAGTCCGCCCCAGCCCTCCTGCCCCACTGGGCCCCGTGTGCCGTGCTCTGTGTCTGCACCCTGAAGTGACTCCTCCTCTTGTCCTCCAGGGGCTTCAGGAACTCAGCGTTGAGGCCTAGGTCTGAGGCAGGAGCCTCTAAGGTCCCAGAGCAGGGGAGGTGCAGGTGAGTGCCAGTGGTCAAGGTGAGGTACGTGCTCTGAGCATGGGGCCAGGGGCTCGCCCATCCCAGCCCAGAGGGGAGCCCTCAGCACCCAAGCCCGACGCAGCGCACTGTCAGCTCCGGGACTTCAGGCCTCTGCTGCCCGGGCTGCGCCCTGAGGAGCCGTCCCACATCTTTCTTCAGGTTCAGCCCGACACAAACGCCATGCCCCTGGGTCAGAGGAGTGAGCTCGGGAAGGTGGAGGAAGACCCCGGCCCGGCCCAGGGCCTGCTGGAGGCACAGCTGTCCGGGGCTGGGGAGGAGGAGGCCCCATGCGCCCCCTCCTCCTTCTCCACCTCCTCCTCCTCCCAGTCCACCGCCCCATCTGTCTCCTGCTCTGCCCTGTTTCTGGTCCCCTCGGAGGAGGGGTCTGCTGCTGGGTTCCAGAGTCCTCCCCAGAGCTCGGTGAGTGCCTGCCCCTCCCCCAGTGCCGGGGCAGCCACTCCCTGGAGCCCGTCTGAAGATAGCTCCAGCTCATCCAACCAGGAGGAGCCCGGCCCCGGGCTGGAGCCGGGAGTGGCCCAGCCCCTGCTGGAAACTACACTCCACATGAAGGCAGTCCACCTGGTGGCCTTCCTGCTCCTCAAATATCGCACCCAGCAGCCGACCAGCCAGGCAGAGATGCTGGAGATCGTCGGCGAGGAACACCAGGACGCCTTCCCCGTGATCTTGGGCCGAGCCTCCGAGTGCATGCGGCTGCTCTTTGGCGTGGATGTGAAGGAAGTGGACCCCAGCGACCACTCCTACATCCTGGTCCCCGTCCTGGGCCTCACCTGGGATGGGATGCTGAGCGGTGAGCAGGGCATGCCCAAGACCAGCCTCCTAGTGGTGCTCCTGGGGCTGATCCTCCTGGGGGGCGACCATGTCCCCGAGGAGGAGGTGTGGGAAGAGCTGGGGGTCATGGGGGTGTATGACGGCCAGGAGCACGTCATCTATGGGGAGCCCAGGGAGCTCCTCACCAATGTCTGGGTGCAGGAAGGGTACGTGGAGTACCGGCAGGTGCCCGGCAGCGACCCTGCCCGCTACGAGTTCCTGTGGGGTCCCAGGGCCCACGCCGAAACCAGCAAGTGGCAAATGCTGGGGTATTTCCTCCGGTTCAATCTCGGGCAGCCGGCTTCCTCCCTGGCCCTGTCTGAAGGGGCTGTGAGAGATGAGGAAGAGGGGGCCTGAGCCCCGGCGTCCGCCAGGCCCTTTTCCAGGCTTTGGTGGGGTCGGCAGCTTCTCCTCCAGGATGCTGGGCTTGAGGTGAGGCCGCTTGTTGGTCCTTCCCTGTGTGTGTTTGTGTGTGTGCGTGAAGACAGAGCCCTGGGCGTTTTAAGGAGTGCAGGGCCAGGGAGGGTTGGGGGAAGAAAGCAGGGCAAGGAGCCTCCTGAGGGTGGGGGTGGTTGTTCCCTGGGATGACTCCCACATCCAGAGCTTGGTGTCCTTCAGGAAGCTGTCCTCTGGGGTTCCTTGCCATAGAAGGTTTCATCCGTTTCAGCGGCGGAGTGTGTGAGTGACATCCACCCTGCAGCATTTGTCCGTACCCAGGTCAAGAGTTAAGAGTTTTGTCATGTTCTGGGGGCGCCTGGGTCCTCTGTTGGTTAAGCATGTGCCATCGGCTCAGGTCATGATCTCAGGATCCTGGGATCGAACCCCACATTGGGCTCCCTGCTCAGTGGAGACTCTGCTTGTCTCTCTCCCTCTGTGTGTGCTCTTTCTCAAAAAAATAAATAAATAAATACCTTTAAGAAAAAAAGAGTTTTGTCATGTCCTGGACACCAGCCTGGACACCTTGCCTACTTGTTTGGTCTCTGGACCGAAATCACAGGGCATTGGCCTAGGGATGGGCTGGAAAGGCGACAGAATGGAACAAGCAGGGGACGGGGGTCAGAAGCTGGAGAAATAAAAGTTTGTTGGTTCTTGCTTCTGATGCCTTCCCGGCCATCATTGTGCAAATGCCAAAGGCAAGCACGCGCACACACGCGTGCTCGTCCATTGGCCTGGTTCTTCCAGAAAGGCGGGGGAAACGTCCTCCCAGCACAGAGGGAGCCCTGCTCACTGGCTCCTTGATTCCCAGAGCTGGGCTGAGCTCTGCTCTCTGGAAGGCCCTGTGGGTGAGCAGTGAGGACACGAGGAGAAGCAGGACACGTCCCAGCCATAGGGGACCGTGTCTAGCAGCCGCAGTCCTGGCAGGAAGGTGGGGAGGGGTGCGCGGAGACCCGCAGAAGAAGCGGAGGCAGGGTGAGGGGGGTGCGGCCCCCGGGGCGAGCACTGCAGTGGAAATGCCCCCGGCCCGGGGGCGGGGGGCTGGGGTGACCAGAGGGTCCCCGTGATTGCCTCTGTGCAGCTGGTCACCGGCAAGCTGGGTGGCGACACTGCCAGACTCCAGTCTCTGCCTCCGTGTCAGGGAAGGCGGGGGGCAGGCTGCGAGCCTATGTGTGAGGTGCACGGGCACGGGCTCAGCGGGGTGCCGGGGGCGGGGCCCCAACCTTGCCGGGCGGGGTCCAGGTGAGGAGCCCAGGGAGGACCGGGGGACCCCCGGCCTGCCCGCTCCCCTCTCCTGCCCCCACGTAGCCCACCCCGGAACCCATGTCCGCCCGACGTGCTGTCAGCCCGAGGGGACCCCTTCCTATGGGGTCCGGATGTGACGAGCGCCGACTTCCGCCTCGGAGGCGTGGGAGACGCCGGGACCGCCGTGTGTGGGAGGCCGGATCTCGGTCGGGCCAGGCCAGGGGTGCAGGTAGGCCCACCCGTGAGGGAGCACAGAGTGGGGGACCCCCAGGAGCCAGGTGGCCCATGCCGGCAGCCCCGAGACACCCCGGGCGGGGACAGCGTCGTCCCGCTGAGCCCCTCCCGCCGGGGCCCAGGACCAAGGACACGGGTCCCCAGAGGGACGGGCCCGGGCCCTCCCTGGAGCGGGTTCCGGGGGCAGACGGAGGACTGTGGGGGCCACTCTTCGGCGCTCAGGTCCAGCCCCTCGGGCCCTGCCGCGGCCAGGCCCTGGGGGCCCCCCGGGGAGGGTGGCCACAGGTGGCGTCCGTCCGGTGAAACGCGCCTCGGGGCTCTGACGGAGCTTAGGACCTTGGTCAGAGGGGAAGGATGCCAGGTCGGGAAGGGGCGGGGGCACAGGGAGCCCCAGGGGGTCCAGGTGGGGTCGGGGTGGGGATCGATCGGGGCCAGGACCGAGGGACTCTCGAGCGCAGGACAGAGGGGACCTCACCGAGGTCGGGCCCCAGGGTGAGTCCGGGACGGCAGCTGGGCGGGATGGGGACACGCGGCCAGTGCGGCCGGACTGGTGCGTCCGGGTGTCCCGAGACACTAGGGGCCTTGGCGGAAGGAGCAGGGCCTCCCTCAGGCGGGCAGAGGGCCGGGCCCAGGTCCTGCTGGGCTTCACGCTGAGGATGCGGAGGGAGGACTGAGGGTCCCCGGACCCCCGCAGAGCGTCAGTCAGGGAAGGTCCGTGGGGGAGGGGATCGAGCACGTGGTGAGTCCGGACTTCCGCATCCGGGCCTCAGAGACTCTGGGGTCTTTGGCCGAAGGAGCAGGGCCTCCCTCCCGTGGGCAGAGGGGCGGGCTCAGGTCCTGCTGGGCTTCATGGTGAGGTTGCAGAGGGAGGACAGAGGGTCCCCGGACCCCAGCACAGCGTCAGTCAGGGAAGGTCCGTGGGGGAGGGGATCGAGCACGTGGTGAGTCCGGATTTCTGCATCCGGGTCTCAGAGACACTGGGGTCTTTGGCCGAAAGAGCAGGGCCTCCCTCTGGTGGGCAGAGGGGAGGACCCAGGTCCTGCTGGACTTCACGCTGAGGATGCAGAGGGAGGACAGAGGGTCCCCGGACCCCAGCACAGCGTCAGTCAGGGAAGGTCCGTTGGGGGGGGTGGAGGATGGGACCACGTGGTGAGTCCGGACTTCCGCATTCGGGTCTCTGAGCGACTGAGGCCAGGGCCTGATGAAAGGAGCAGCTGCTCAGGTGGGCAGAGGGGAGGGCCCTGGCGACCCAGTGGCGGGGGCGTGGCGTGGGGAGGCCAGGGATAAACCCTGAGGGAGGACAGAGGGGAGCCCCCTAGAAGCCCACCCATGATGTCAGTCTAGGGAGGCCCCCCTGGGCGGGATGGGGACACGAGCCCAGAGCGGCCGGACTTCTGCCTCTGGGTCTACCGAAAACCTGGGGTCTTTTTTTTTTTTTTTTTTATTGTTATGTTAATCCCCATACATTACATCATTAGTTTTAGATACAGTGTTCCATGATTCATTGTTTGTGCATAACACCCAGTGCTCCATGCAGAACGTGCCCTCCTCAATACCCATCACCAGGCTAACCCATCCTCCCACCCCCCTCCCCTCTAGAACCCTCAGTTTGTTTTTCAGAGTCCATCGTCTCTCATGGTTCTTCTCCCCCTCCAATTTCCCCCCCTTCATTCTTCCCCTCCTGCTACATTCTTCTTCTTCTTTTTTTCTTTCTTAACATATATTGCATTATTTGTTTCAGAGGTACAGATCTGAGATTCAACAGTCTTGCACAATTCACAGTGCTTACCAGAACACATACCCTCCCCAGTGTCCATCACCCAGTCACCCCATCCCTCCCACCCCACCCCCCACTCCAGCAACCCTCAGTTTGTTTCCTGAGATTAAGAATTCCTCATATCAGTGAGGTCATATGATACATGTCTTTCTCTGTTTGACTTATTTCGCTCAGCATAATACCCTCCAGTTCCATCCACGTCGTTGCAAATGGCAAGATCTCATTCCTTTTGATGGCCGCATAATATTCCATTGTGTATATATACCACCTCTTCTTTATCCATTCATTTGTTGATGGACATCTTGGCTCTTTCCACAGTTTGGCTATTGTGGACATTGCTGCTATAAACATCGCGGTGCACGTACCCTTTCAGATCCCTACTTTTGTATCTTTGGGGTAAATACCCAGCAGTGCAATTGCTGGATCATACGGTAGCTCTATTTTTCACCTTTTTGAGGAACCTCCATACTGTGTTCCAGAGTGGCTGCACCAGCTTGCATTCCCACCAACAGTGTAGGAGTTCCCCTTTCTCCGCATCCCTGCCAACATCTGTCATTTCCTGACTTGTTAATTTTAGCCATTCTGATGGGTGTGAGGTGGTATCTCATTGAGGTTTTGATTTGGATTTCCCTGATGCCGAGCGATATTGAACACTTTTTCATGTGTCTGTTGGCCGTTTGGATGTCTTCTTTGGAAAAATGTCTGTTCATGTCTTCTGCCCATTTCTTGATTGGATTCTTTGTTCTTTTGGTGTTGAGTTTGATGAGTTCTTTATAGATTTTGGATACTAGCCCTTTATCTGATATGTCATTTGCAAATATCTTCTCCCATTCTGTCAGTTGTCTTTTGGTTTTGTTGACTGTTTCCTTTGCTTTGCAAAAGCTTTTTATCTTGATGAAGTCCCAATAGTTCATTTTTGCCCTTGCTTCCCTTGCCTTTGGCGATGTTTCTAGGAAGAAGTTGCTGCGGCTGAGGTCGAAGAGGTTGCTGCCTGTGTTCTCCTTTAGGATTTTGATGGACTCCTGTCTCACATTGAGGTCTTTCAACCATTTTGAGTCTATTTTTGTGTGTGGTGTAAGCAAATGGTCCAGTTTCATTCTTCTGCATGTGGCTGTCCAATTTTCCCAACACCATTTGTTGAAGAGACTGTCTTTTTTCCATTGGACATTCTTTCCTGCTTTGTCAAAGATTAGTTGACCATAGAGTTGACGGTCCATTTCTGGGCTCTCTATTCTGTTCCATTGATCTATGTGTCTGTTTTTGTGCCAGTACCATACTGTCTTGATGATGACAGCTTTGTAGTAGAGCTGGAAGTCTGGAATTGTATAGCTGCCAGCTTTGCTTTTCTTTTTCAACATTCCTCTGGCTATGCGGGGTCTTTTCTGGTTCCATACAAATTTTAGGATTATTTGTTCCATTTCTTTGAAGAAAGTGGATGGTATTTTGATGGGGATTGCATTGAATGTGTAGATTGCTCTAGGTAGGATTGACATCTTCACAATATTTGTTCTTCCAATCCATGAGCATGGTACGTTTTTCCATTTCTTTGTGTCTTCCTCAATTTCTTTCATGAGTATTTTATAGTTTTCTGAGTACAGATCCTTTCCCTCTTTGGTTAGATTTATTCCTAGGTATCTTATGGTTTTGGGTGCAATTGTAAATGAGATCGACTCCTTAATTTCTCTTTCTTCTGACTTGTTGTTGGTGTATAGGAATGCCACTGACTTCTGTGCATTGATTTTATATCCTGCCACTTGACTGAATTCCTGTATGAGTTCTAGCAGCTTTGGGGTGGAGTCTTTGGGATTTTCCACATAAAGTATCATATCATCTGCAAAGAGTGAGAGTTTGACTTCTTCTTTGCCAATTTGGATGCCTTTGATTTCTTTTTGTTGTCTGATTGCTGTGGCTAGGACTTCCAATACTATGTTGAATAGCAGTGGTGATAGTGGACATCCCTGCCACATTCCTGACCTTAGGGGGAAAGCTCTCAGTTTTTCCCCATTGAGAATGATATTCGCTGTAGGTTTTTCATAGATGGCTTTTATGATATTGAGGCATGTACCCTCTATCCCTATATTCTGAAGAGTTTTGATCAAGAAAGGATGCTGTACTTTCTCAAATGCTTTTTCTGCATCGATTGAGAGGATCATATGATTCTTGTTCTTTCTTTTGTTAATGTATTGTATCACGATGATTGATTTGCGGATGTTGAACCAACCTTGCAGCCCAGGGATAAATCCCACTTGGTCGTGGTGAATAATCCTTTTAATGTACTGTTGGATCCTATTGGCTATTATTTTGGTGAGAATTTTTGCATCCATGTTCATCAGGGATATCGGTCTATAGTTCTCCTTTTTGATGGGGTCTTTGTCTGGTTTTGGGATCAAGGTAATGCTGGCCTCATAAAATGAGTTTGGAAGTTTTCCTTCCATTTCTAGTTTTTGGAACAGTTTCAGAAGAATAGGCATTAATTCTTCTTGAAATGTTTGGTAGAATTCCCCTGGGAAGCCATCTGGCCCTGGGCTTTTGTGTTTTGGGAGATTTTTGATGACTGCTTCTATTTCCTTAGTGGTTATAGGTCTGTTCAGGTTTTCTATTTCTTCCTGGTTCAGTTTTGGTAGTTGATACATCTCTAGGAATGCATCCATTTCTTCCAGGTTATCTAATTTGCTGGCATAGAGTTGCTCATAATATGTTCTTATAATTGGTTGTATTTCTTTGGTGTTGGTTGTGATTTGTCCTCTTTCATTCATGATTTTGTTGATTTGGGTCATTTCTCTTTTCTTTTTGATAAGTCTGGCCAGGGGCTTATCAATCTTGTTAATTCTTTCAAAGAACCAGCTCCTAGTTTCGTTGATCTGTTCTACTGTTCTTTTGGTTTCTATTTCATTGATTTCTGCTCTGATCTTTATTATTTCTCTTCTCCTGCTGGGTTTAGGCTTTATTTGCTGTTCTTTCTCCAGCTCCTTTAGGTGTAGGGTTAGGATGTGTATTTGAGACCTTTCTTGTTTCTTGAGAAAGGCTTGTATTGCTATATACTTTCCTCTTAGGACTGCCTTTGCTGTATCCCAAAGATTTTGAATAGTTGTGTTTTCATTTTCATTGGTTTCCATGAATTTTTTTAGTTCTTCTTTAATTTCCTGGTTGACCCATTCATTCTTCAGTAGGATGCTCTTTAGCCTCCATGTATTTGAGTTCTTTCCGACTTTCCTCTTGTGATTGAGTTCTAGTTTCAAAGCATTGTGGTCTGAAAATATGCAGGGGATGATCCCAATCTTCTGGTACCGGATGAGACCTGATTTATGACCTAGGATGTGATCTATTCTGGAGAATGTTCCATGGGCACTAGAGAAGAATGTGTATTCCGTTGCTTTGGAATGGAATGTTCTGACTATGTCTGTGAAGTCCACCGAGAACCTGGGGTCTTGACGGATGGAAGGAGCAGGGCCCCCCTCAGGCGGGCAGAGGGGCGGGCCCAGGTCCTGTCGGGCTTCACGCTGAAGTTGCCGAGGGAGGACTGAGAGACTCTGGACCCCAGCCCAGAGGCAGTCCCTAGAGGCCCGAGTGGAGGACGGGGACACCCCGTTTGTGTTCGTGCGTGCGCTTGTGTGTCCCCCACTTGCCCATCTGGGTCTCCCAGAGGCTGGATGCCCCGGTGCCCAGGAGCGGATCCGTAGGCAGTAGAGACAGGCAAAGGCATAGGCACCCAGGGAGTCGTGGTGGAGATCAGAAGAAGGCCCGAGAGACCTGGACGCCCCATCTCGGCCCCCGCTCTCAGCCCCGGGGAGCCCTAGGCTTCGTGGCCGCAGGAGTTGGCCACAGACTTATCCCGGTGGGCTCAGGGCAGGGAGGGCCTTGGTGTTGGCGGACGGCCTAGGGACAGCAGACGAAGGGGCCTAGGACCTGCTAGGGCTCGAGGCGAGGACCCCCAAGGGAGTCCCCAGGGAGCCCACAGGACCGCGGCCCTGATTGAGCCACCGGAGTCTCCTGTAATGGATGAGCCCACACGGTGCATGGCCACTTTGGCCTCAGGGCATCCGAGAACCCATGGCCATTTGGATGGAGCACTGCCTCAAGCATGGGGGTGGGGGGAATGGCCCACGTGTCGCTGGGTGGAAATGTGAGGATCAGAAGGCGGACTGCGGTTTTGGGGACAGCGAAGAGATTCGGTCCCGGGAGGCCCCGGGGCCAGATGATCACACAGGGCGTGCCCTGACTTCCCAGCCACATCTCCCAGAGCCTGGGGTCTGGGTGGAAGGAGCAGGCTTCAGGGCTGCCCAGGCTGACCCCGGGCCTGCCAGGATGGAAGGGGAGGACTAGAGGGACGACTGACTGGGCCGCAGTCCGTTCAGGCCAGGGAGGAGGCCCCTGTGGAGGAGGAGCCCATGCCTCCTGTCCTGAGGTCCACTTCTGGCTGTTAGAGACTGAGGGCCTGTGGTGAGAAGGAGCGGGCCTGGGGTGTAGCGGGCCTGTGTGTGTGTGAGGGTGGAGGGTGGGGTCGGGGGGAGCGGGGCACAGGTCCGGTTGGGAGTCAGGGTGAGGACCCTGGGGGAGGACTGGCCGTACCCCCTCCACCCCATCTCAGCAAAGAAGCCAGTGCACTGGAGTCTGGCCGTGCCCGATCCAGGCAGGGTCGGTCAGCGGTGGCCCAAAGTGGCATGCGGGCTCACTTGTCTCCTGGGCCAGAAGGTGGGAGTCCTCAGGGAGCTGAGGTCTTTGTTTGAGGGGCACATGGCTTCTGTCTCACTTTGGGGACCTGGAAGAAGGGCAGGCCCTGGCAGGAAGAAAGAGGATTAACGTCCTGGGGTTCTAAGAGCATCCCCACCCCAGGACAGAGGGGCCGGTCCCTACTGCCAGGCCTTTGGGATCTTGCTAGGGGCTAAGTGTGGGGGATGTAGACGTGGCCGTGGACGAGGACGTGGTGGCCCCTCACCCTCCTCTCGGAGCTCTCAGGGAGGTTAGGCCCACGCTGGGAGAGGTCGGGGTCAGGTCATCTGGGGAAGCCCACCTTGGAGACACACAGGAGTCCCTGCTCCTGCCAAGAGTCAACGTGGGGGCACCCGAGGGAGAAGTGAGTGACTCCTACCCACCCCTCGGGACAAGGAAGTGATGGCCCAGGAATCTGTCCAGCCCCTACCTGGCGACCCTGGAACCCTGGGCGGGGCCTGTCAGGCTGAGTCCCTCCTTCTCTCCAGATCGTTCCTCTCAGGATGGGGAGGGCCAGGGCCTGAGGGTCTGGACTCAGGTAGCAGAGGAGGCAGGTGCCCTGGCTCTGGGTCTGGCCCTGACTGTTGGGGGGAGATGAGAAATGAGAGCATGCCTCCCACAGCAGGATCCTCTGGGCCCAGGCCTACCCTGCCGCTTCTGTCAGCCATGGGGAGACAGGCGATCGGTGGGCCAAGTTATGTCTCCTGACTTTTCCTTCTGGTGTCTCCCAGAGATGAGGCCTCGGCACCAAGAGGGTGGCCTCAGGTCAACACAGGGAGTTTTCCCAGGCCTTCTGTGGGGTCAAGGTATAGACGGAGAGGTGCGCCCATCCCGGCACAGAAGGAACCCCGAGCTTGGCCATCCCTGGGGTTCCGTGACGAGCCCTTAGACCTTTGGCAGGCGTGGGCACATGTGGGCCCCCTCGCTTACCTTCTGTGGAGTCTCAGGGCTGCGTGGTCTTGCTGTGACCCTTTGGCCTCAGGCTGCGGGAGGGGGGCCCAGGCCCTGCCAGGGGAAATAGCAGTCCCCTGAGAGGCCAAGGAGGGGAGCGCCCAGCTTGGACTGGTGGGGACCTCACAGAGTCCGCCCCAGCCCTCCTGCCCCACTGGGCCCCGTGTGCCGTGCTCTGTGTCTGCACCCTGAAGTGACTCCTCCTCTTGTCCTCCAGGGGCTTCAGGAACTCAGCGTTGAGGCCTAGGTCTGAGGCAGGAGCCTCTAAGGTCCCAGAGCAGGGGAGGTGCAGGTGAGTGCCAGTGGTCAAGGTGAGGTACGTGCTCTGAGCATGGGGCCAGGGGCTCGCCCATCCCAGCCCAGAGGGGAGCCCTCAGCACCCAAGCCCGACGCAGCGCACTGTCAGCTCCGGGACTTCAGGCCTCTGCTGCCCGGGCTGCGCCCTGAGGAGCCGTCCCACATCTTTCTTCAGGTTCAGCCCGACACAAACGCCATGCCCCTGGGTCAGAGGAGTGAGCTCGGGAAGGTGGAGGAAGACCCCGGCCCGGCCCAGGGCCTGCTGGAGGCACAGCTGTCCGGGGCTGGGGAGGAGGAGGCCCCATGCGCCCCCTCCTCCTTCTCCACCTCCGCCTCCTCCCAGTCCACCGCCCCATCTGTCTCCTGCTCTGCCCTGTTTCTGGTCCCCTCGGAGGAGGGGTCTGCTGCTGGGTTCCAGAGTCCTCCCCAGAGCTCGGTGAGTGCCTGCCCCTCCCCCAGTGCCCCGGCAGCCACTGCCCAGAGCCAGCCTGACCAGGGCTCCAGCAGCTCCGATGAGGAGGGGTCGAGCACCGGGGAGGAGCCCGAAGAAGCCCAGCCGGGGCACCAAAACGTAGTCCAGGGGAAGGTGGTCGACCTGGTGGAGTTCCTGCTCCTCAAGTATCGCACCAAGGAGCCGACCAGCCAGGCAGAGATGCTGGAGATCGTCGGCGAGGATGACCAGGATGCCTTCCCCGTGATCTTGGGCCGAGCCTCCGAGTGCATGCGGCTGCTCTTTGGCGTGGATGTGAAGGAAGTGGACCCCGGCGACCACTCCTACATCCTGGTCCCCGTCCTGGGCCTCACCTGTGATGGGATGCTGAGCAGTGAGCAGGAAGTGCCCAAAACCGGCCTCCTGGTGGTGCTCCTGGGGTTTATCCTCCTGGACGGCGACCATGCCCCGGAGGAGGAGGTGTGGGAAGCGCTGGGGGCCATGGGGGTGTATGACGGCCAGGAGCACGTCATCTATGGGGAGCCCAGGGAGCTCCTCACCAACGTCTGGGTGCAGGAAGGGTACGTGGAGTACCGGCAGGTGCCCGGCAGCGACCCTGCCCGCTACGAGTTCCTGTGGGGTCCCAGGGCCCACGCCGAAATCAGCAAGTGGCAAATGCTGGAGTATTTGCTCCGGGTCAATTTCGGGCAGCCGGCTTCCTCCCTGGCCCTGTCTGAAGGGGCTGTGAGAGATGAGGAAGAGGGGGCCTGAGCCCCCGCGTCTGCCAGGCCCTTTCCAGGCTTTGGTGGGGTCGGCAGCTTCTCCTCCAGGATGCTGGGCTTGAGGTGAGGCCGCTTGTTGGTCCTTCCCTGTGTGTGTTTGTGTGTGTGCGTGAAGACAGAGCCCTGGGCGTTTTAAGGAGTGCAGGGCCAGGGAGGGTTGGGGGAAGAAAGGAGGGCAAGTAACCTCCTGGGGGTGGGGGTGGTTGTTCCCTGGGATGACTCCCACATCCAGAGCTTGGTGTCCTTCAGGAAGCTGTCCTCTGGGGTTCCTTGCCATAGAAGGTTTCATCCGTTTCAGCGGCGGAGTGTGTGAGTGACATCCACCCCGCAGCATTTGTCCGTACCCAGTTCAAGAGTTAAGAGTTTTGTCATGTTCTGGGGGCGCCTGGGTCCTCTGTTGGTTAAGCATGTGCCATCGGCTCAGGTCATGATCTCAGGATCCTGGGATCGAACCCCACATTGGGCTCCCTGCTCAGTGGAGACTCTGCTTGTCTCTCTCCCTCTGTGTGTGCTCTTTCTCAAATAAATAAATAAATAAATACCTTTAAGAAAAAAAGAGTTTTGTCATGTCCTGGTCACCAGCCTGGACACCTTGCCTACTTGTTTGGTCTCTGGACCGAAATCACAGGGCATTGGCCTAGGGATGGGCTGGAAAGGCGACAGAATGGAACAAGCAGGGGACGGGGGTCAGAAGCTGGAGAAATAAAAGTTTGTTGGTTCTTGCTTCTGATGCCTTCCCGGCCATCATTGTGCAAATGCCAAAGGCAAGCACGCGCACACACGCGTGCTCGTCCATTGGCCTGGTTCTTCCAGAAAGGCGGGGGAAACGTCCTCCCAGCACAGAGGGAGCCCTGCTCACTGGCTCCTTGATTCCCAGAGCTGGGCTGAGCTCTGCTCTCTGGAAGGCCCTGTGGGTGAGCAGTGAGGACACGAGGAGAAGCAGGACACGTCCCAGCCATAGGGGACCGTGTCTAGCAGCCGCAGTCCTGGCAGGAAGGTGGGGAGGGGTGCGCGGAGACCCGCAGAAGAAGCGGAGGCAGGGTGAGGGGGGTGCGGCCCCCGGGGCGAGCACTGCAGTGGAAATGCCCCCGGCCCGGGGGCGGGGGGCTGGGGTGACCAGAGGGTCCCCGTGATTGCCTCTGTGCAGCTGGTCACCGGCAAGCTGGGTGGCGACACTGCCAGACTCCAGTCTCTGCCTCCGTGTCAGGGAAGGCGGGGGGCAGGCTGCGAGCCTATGTGTGAGGTGCACGGGCACGGGCTCAGCGGGGTGCCGGGGGCGGGGCCCCAACCTTGCCGGGCGGGGTCCAGGTGAGGAGCCCAGGGAGGACCGGGGGACCCCCGGCCTGCCCGCTCCCCTCTCCTGCCCCCACGTAGCCCACCCCGGAACCCATGTCCGCCCGACGTGCTGTCAGCCCGAGGGGACCCCTTCCTATGGGGTCCGGATGTGACGAGCGCCGACTTCCGCCTCGGAGGCGTGGGAGACGCCGGGACCGCCGTGTGTGGGAGGCCGGATCTCGGTCGGGCCAGGCCAGGCGTGCAGGTAGGCCCACCCGTGAGGGAGCACAGAGTGGGGGGACCCCCAGGAGCCAGGTGGCCCATGCCGGCAGCCCCGAGACACCCCGGGCGGGGACAGCGTCGTCCCGCTGAGCCCCTCCCGCCGGGGCCCAGGACCAAGGACACGGGTCCCCAGAGGGACGGGCCCGGGCCCTCCCTGGAGCGGGTTCCGGGGGCAGACGGAGGACTGTGGGGGCCACTCTTCGGCGCTCAGGTCCAGCCCCTCGGGCCCTGCCGCGGCCAGGCCCTGGGGGCCCCCCGGGGAGGGTGGCCACAGGTGGCGTCCGTCCGGTGAAACGCGCCTCGGGGCTCTGACGGAGCTTAGGACCTTGGTCAGAGGGGAAGGATGCCAGGTCGGGAAGGGGCGGGGGCACAGGGAGCCCCAGGGGGTCCAGGTGGGGTCGGGGTGGGGATCGATCGGGGCCAGGACCGAGGGACTCTCGAGCGCAGGACAGAGGGGACCTCACCGAGGTCGGGCCCCAGGGTGAGTCCGGGACGGCAGCTGGGCGGGATGGGGACACGCGGCCAGTGCGGCCGGACTGGTGCATCCGGGTGTCCCGAGAGACTAGGGGCCTTGGCGGAAGGAGCAGGGCCTCCCTCAGGCGGGCAGAGGGCCGGGCCCAGGTCCTGCTGGGCTTCACGCTGAGGATGCGGAGGGAGGACTGAGGGTCCCCGGACCCCCGCAGAGCGTCAGTCAGGGAAGGTCCGTTGCGGGGGGATGGGAGCACGTGGTGAGTCCGGACTTCCGCATCCGGGTCTCAGAGACACTGGGGGCCTTGGCAGAAGGAGCAGGGCCTCCCTCAGGTGGGCAGAGAAGAGGGCCCAGGCGATAACCCGAGTCAAGGTATGAACTCTGAGGGAGGACAGAGGAGATCTCACAGAGGTTGGGCCATAGTGTCTGTCCAGGAAGATCTCTGGGGGGCGTGGGCATGCGAAGTGAGTCCCGACTTCAGGTTCGGGGTCTCAGAGAGCCAGGAGGTCTGGTGTAAGGAGCAGGGTCTCTAGTTGGCAGGCGCGGGGGGGGGGGGGGGGCGGGGGGCGGGGGGAGGGGGGAGGAGCGCCCAGGTTCTGTCAGGAGTCAAGGTGGGAACCAGAGGGAGGAACGAGGGACCCTGGACCCAGTAGGGAATCAGTCCTGGGAGGCCCCAGGGTGGGACAACGCTGACATGAGGCACGTCCTGCCTTCTGCTCTGGGTCCCAGAGACACTGAGAGCTTGTTGTAAGGAGTGGCCCTCAGGAGCAGGGATGAGGGCACGGGCCATCCAGGGAGTCCGGATGGGGAACAGAGGATAGGGCTAAGGGACCCGAAGGAACCCCTCTCAGGGAATCCCTGGACTTTGTAGCGTGATGTGATGGCCACAGTCTTTGCCCGTGGCTCTCAGGGCAGTGAGGCTTTGGTCTGAGGCAACAGGCCTGGGGACAGCAGAGAGAGGATCAGCAGATGTGCTGCGGCTCCTGTTGAGATCCCTGAGGGAGGACTCAGGGAGGGACCTGGACTCCAGAACAGGGACAACGCACTGAAGCCTGCCCCTGCTGTCAGCCCCGGTAGGCCTGTTGGTGCCAAGTCCACAGGCAGTGTGTCAGGACGTCCGCATCCAGTTCTGACAGAGGCTGGGGGCCTGGTTTAAAAAACGGGGGGTCAGGAGCTGACGGGACTGCATGTGAGGACCCGGCGGGAGGACATGAGGGACCCTGGACCCCAGAACAGAGTCAGTCCTGGGAGGCCCCTGAGCGGGAGGAGGACGAGTGGCGCGTCGAGACATCCACATCCGGGTCTCAGAGAGGCCGGGGGTTGGGGTAAGAGGCGGATCCTCAGGTCAGCAGCAGGGAGGGCTCAGATCCTGCTGGAATCCAGGTGAGAACACTCAGGGAGAACTGAGGGCACCCTGGACCCCAGAACAGAGTCATCGATGGGAGGCCCTTGAGCAGCTGTCCGCCTGAGTCGCACCTCCGAATTTGGCCTTGGCTCTCAGGGATGTGCGGGGCGGTCAGAGGGGAAAGGACTCGGGACAGCAGAGGGCAGGGCCCCAGGTCTTGTTGGAGTCCAGGAGGGATGCAGGCTGAGAGCTGAAGACCGTAGAGCCTGAAACAGACAATGATTTTGTTGCCCTTGGGCTCCTTCTTCCATGTCCCCCAAGGTGGGGGGAGCAGCTGAAGTGTTTCCTGACGTCTGCACCCAGGGTCTGAAGGAGGTGAGCCTTGGTCTGAGGAGTGTGGCCTCAGGTCAGCAGAGGGTGGAGTCCCAAGACCCTGAGGGAGCACTGAGCAGACACCCACCCAGACATAGGGGACCCAAATGAAGTCCTGCCCCGGTGGTCAGTCCTGCGAGGCCAGGCCAGGTGTCAAGAAAAGTAAGCGCCCCACTTTCTCCTCTGGGTCTCACAAAGATGGTGGCCTTGGCCTGCAGGATGCATCCTGTGGTTAGAAGAAGGGATAGTTCCAGGTCCTGCTGAAAGTAAACATGAGCACCTTGAGGACAAAGAGTGGACCCCCGCCCCAGGACAGAGGGGCCAACCCCGATCTCAGCTCTTCGTGAATTGGGAGGGGTGCAGGGGAGGGCGTGGACTGTTGTCTCCTCACCCTCCTCTCGGAGCTCTCAGGGAAGTGAGACACACAGGAGTCCCTGCTCCTGCCAAGAGTCAACGTGGGGGCACCCGAGGGAGGAGTGAGTGACTCCCAACCCACCCCTCGGGACAAGGAGGTGATGGCCCAGGAATCTGTCCAGCCCCTACCTGGCGGCCCTGGGAACCCTGGGTGGGGCCTGTCAGGCTGAGTCCCTCCTCCTCTCCAGATCCCTCCTCTCAGGATGGGGAGGGCCAGGGCCTGAGGGTCTGGACTCAGGTAGCAGAGGAGGCAGGTGCCCTGGCTCTGGGTCTGGCCCTGACTGTTGGGGGGAGATGAGAAATGAGGGCATGCCTCCCACAGCAGGATCCTCAGGGCCCAGGCCTACCCTGCCGCTTCCGTCAGCCATGGGGAGACGGGCGATCGGTGGGCCAAGTTCTTTCTCCTGACTTTTCCTTCTGGTGTCTCCCAGAGATGAGGCCTCGGCACCAGGAGGGTGGCCTCAGGTCAACACAGGGAGTTTTCCCAGGCCTTCCGTGGGGTCAGGGTATAGACGGAGAGGTGCGCCCATCCCGGCACCGATGGAACCCCGAGCTTGGCCATCCCTGGGGTTCCGTGACGAGCCCTTAGACCTTTGGCAGGCGTGGGCACATGTGGGCCCCCTCGCTTACCTTCTGTGGAGTCTCAGGGCTGCGTGGTCTTGCTGTGACCCTTTGGCCTCAGGCTGCGGGAGGGGGGCCCAGGCCCTGCCAGGGGAAATAGCAGTCCCCTGAGAGGCCAAGGAGGGGAGCGCCCAGCTTGGACTGGTGGGGACCTCACAGAGTCCGCCCCAGCCCTCCTGCCCCACTGGGCCCCGTGTGCCGTGCTCTGTGTCTGCACCCTGAAGTGACTCCTCCTCTTGTCCTCCAGGGGCTTCAGGAACTCAGCGTTGAGGCCTAGGTCTGAGGCAGGAGCCTCTAAGGTCCCAGAGCAGGGGAGGTGCAGGTGAGTGCCAGTGGTCAAGGTGAGGTACGTGCTCTGAGCATGGGGCCAGGGGCTCGCCCATCCCAGCCCAGAGGGGAGCCCTCAGCACCCAAGCCCGACGCAGCGCACTGTCAGCTCCGGGACTTCAGGCCTCTGCTGCCCGGGCTGCGCCCTGAGGAGCCGTCCCACATCTTTCTTCAGGTTCAGCCCGACACAAACGCCATGCCCCTGGGTCAGAGGAGTGAGCTCTGGAAGCTGGAGGAAGACCCAGGCCCGGCCCAGGGCCTGCTGGAGGCACAGCTGTCCGGGGCTGGGGAGGAGGAGGCCCCATCTCCTCCCTCCTCCTCCTCCTCCTTCTCCTCCTCCTCCTCTCCCTCCCCTTTCTCCCCCTCCACTTTCTCCACTTCCTCCTCCTCCTCCCCTTCCTCCTCCTGCTCTGTCCTGCTCCTAATCCCCCTGGGGGAGGGGTCTGCTGCTGAGTCCCTGAGTCCTCCCCAGAGCCCTCAGAGTGCCTGCCCCTCCCCCACTGCCCAGGCAGCCATGGCCTGGAGCCAGCCTGACCAGGGCTCCAGCAACCTAGATGAGGAGGGGTCGAGCACCTGGGAGGAGCCGGAAGTCACCCAACCCTCTCTCCAGGACAAACTCCACGTGAAAGTGGCTGACCTGGTGGTGTTCCTGCTCCTCAAATATCGCAACAAGCAGCCGACCCACCAGGCAGAGATGCTGGAGATCGTCAGCAAAGATTACCAGGACGACTTCCCAGTGATCTTGGGCCAAGCCTCTGAGTGCATGAGGCTGGTCTTTGGCGTGGACCTGAAGGAGGTGGACCCCAGCGACCACTCCTACGTCCTGGTCACCGTCCTGGGTCTCACCTGTGATGGGATGCTGAGCAGTGAGCAGGAAGTGCCCAAGACCAGCCTCCTGGTGCTGCTACTGGCGGTGATCCTCCTGGAGAACGACTGTGCCCCTGAGGGGAAGGTGTGGGAAGCGCTGGGGGTCATGGGGGTGTATGCCGGCCAAGAGCACGTCATCTATGGGGAGCCCAGGGAGCTCCTCACCAACGTCTGGGTGCAGGAAGGGTACGTGGAGTACCGGCAGGTGCCCGGCAGCGACCCTGCCCGCTACGAGTTCCTGTGGGGTCCCAGGGCCCACGCCGAAACCAGCAGGTTGCAAGTGCTGGAGTATTTGCTCCAGGTCAATCGCAGGCAGCCCGGTTCCTCCATTATCCTGTCTGAAGGAGCTGTGAACGATGAGGAAGAGGGGGCCTGAGTCCCAGTGGCGGCCAGGCCATTTCCAGGCTTTGGTAGGGTCAGCAGCTTCTCCTGCGGGGTGCTGGGCATGAAGTGAGGCCACATTTTGGTTCTTCCCTGTGTGTGTGAAGAGAGAGCCCCGGGAGTTCTAAGTAGGGCAGGGCCAGGGAGGGTTGGGAGAAGAAAGCAGGGTGAAGAGCCAGCCTCTCTGGGGGCCTGTTCTCTGCAATCACTCCGACACCCAGAGCTTGGTTTTCTTGAGGAAGCTCTCAAATGTTGTTCCTTGGAATAGAAGGTTTAACCAGCTTCGGCAGCTAAGTGTGTGCGTGACATCCACCCCACAGCATTTGTACTTACCCAGTTCAAGAGTTTTAAGAGTTTTGTCATGTTCTGAAAATAAGGTGGGAGATCTTCCCTCCTTGTTTGGGTTCTGGAATGAAATCACAGGGCATTGGCATAGGAATTTGTTGGAAAGGCGAAAGAATGGAGCAGTCAAGTGACGGGGTCAGGAAATAGGGAAATAAAAGATTGTTCATTTTTGCTTCTTACTCCTTCTCGTCTGTCATTCTGCAAAAGTAACATAGATGCGTGCTCCCTCATTCGCTTGGTTCTCCAAGAAAGGAGGAGAAACGACATCTCAGCACAGAGGGAGCCCTGCTCACTGGCTCCTTGATTCCCAGACGTGGGCTGAGCTCTGCTCTCTGGAAGGCCCTGTGCGTGAGCAGTGAGGACACTAGGAGAGGCAGGACACGTCCCACCCTTAGGTGACTGTCTAGCAGCTGCACTCATGGCAGGAAAGTGGGGAGAGGTGCCCTGAGACCTGCAGAAGAAATGGAAGAAGAGTGAGGGAGTGCGGCTCCCGGGGCGAGCACTGCAGTGGAAGTGCCCCTGGCCTGGGTGGCTCAGGGTGTTGGGTCACCGTGATTCCTTCTGTGCAGCTGATCACCGTGAACCTGGGGGGTGACGGTGGCCCTACTCGGAGACAGGGTGCCTTAGAGGTGGGAGCAAAGTCTGAAATGGATGATTGCTCTGAGAAGTTCCTTCTGGATCATGGACAAACCAGAGAGAAATCTCCTGGGGCAGGAAAAGAAGGTATCCCGCACTCTCATCCCAATGCAATTGAACACAGTGCACAGACTAGGTGTTTTATATCCGTCATCTGCAAGTATTTCTGGAGAAGTACAGTGATATTCCTTTGAAGTGGAGCCCAGAAGACTCTAGACTGACACTCTTGTCCTGACCATGCAAAGCCAGAACCCACTGCATTAAAAAGTCATTTTAGTTTGATTATCTGGAGTGTAATTTGGACAGCTATAAGTAAGCAAGGTCTAGGTTTTGGTGGGGGGAGAAATGAGTGAAAGGAGTGGTTTGGTGGAAGAGCAGCTGGGAGGGAGGGAAGGAGCTGGTCTTTGACTCACATTCTAGGAGCTTTGTATTGTGTCCAGCTGGGACAAATCCCTCACGCCTGAATTCCACACATATTCTCATATATCTCACATATATCCTCTGATTTAGAAAATGGATTGAGTTTTACTTATGAAGCGCCCTCTTTGGCTGATTAGCTATTCCATGTCCTATTGAGCTGCACATTCTCTAACATGACCTGGGTAACAAAAAAATACCCCAGAGGAGAGAGTGGAAGGCTCTGGGATCAAAACAACATTTGAAATCACTGCCATTCATCAAAGTTCCAATATATGCCAGGCACTGTGCAAGGTGCTTTCCATATATCACATGCATTCCTGCAGTCCTGCAAGACGGGGCTTATCAAACTCACTCACTTCAGCAAGAACCTGAGGCTCCTAGGACTTGGTCATTTTCCCAGGATCACATGGCTAGTGAGTGACAGGGCAGAGACTAGAACCCGGGTCTGAATTCATGTAGAGTCCACGCTGTTCCCACGCACTGCAGCCCGTGGCCAACCTTCTGAGTCCTACATCATTCCTGAGGACAGCACGGTGTCTTCCAGGTGACAAAAAGAAGGATGCTGTGGCTAAGGTACTAAAACCTGTTGCTAAGGAAGGAAGGTGACAATGAGAATCAAACAGGTTTTGGGTACTGTCTGTGGGCTTTATTAACCTAGAGTTCTTCTGCCTGAGCCTCAGAGTTCTTTGAGAACTGACTGCCCAGGCGCTGGCATTTTTTCCAGACCTAGCACTTTCCCGAATTACAGCAGCCTTTCCCTGGTATTCCCCTGTGTGCTCTTCTGTCTAACTCCGGAACCTGGCCTGCTAACGAGCTCGTCACTGGTCCCCATGGAACAGCTAGGAATCACCTTCTCTCCCCCAACATAGAACCTTACTCTCTGTAGTAATCCTCTGGTCATTAAATGAAGAAAGTGAATCCTCCCTGCTGAGATTACAGAATCGTTTGAAAATTAGATGTCATCCTGTATTTGAAAGTATCTGTCACACAGGAGATGCTTGAAAAGTTCAAAGAACTCCAAGGCAAACTGACCTCAAAAACTCCTCCCCTGGGATGCCTGGGTGGCTCAGTTGGTTAAGCGTCTGCCTTCGGCTCAGGTCATGATCCCAGGGTCCTGGGCTCCAGTCCCACATCAGGCTCCCTGCTCAATGGGGAGCCTGCTTCTCCCTCTGCCCGCTGCTCCCCCTGCTTGTGCAATCTCTTTCTCTCTCTCTCACTGACAATTAAATAAATAAAATCTTAAAAAAAGAAACTCCTCCCAGCAATAAAGTCAGTCGTCATAACAAATTATAATAGTTGCATTTGGTTAAGCCCCTACTGTGTAACAATACATGGGAGAAACTTTAGTGTTCATCCATAGTGCGTCTTGCTTTCCTTCCAGGATACAGGGGACACCACCTTGCCAGTCCCCTTGTAGTTAGGGAGGGTTGTGTGATGACCCTTTGCCATGGAGATGTGAGCAGAAGCATTGTTTCTCACATCCAGGCATTTGCGAGCCAGTATGTCCGTTCCATGCTGTCTCCCTTGATTCACCAGCAAACATGGTGACCCCGTGTTGAGATAGGGGAGCCACAAGATGAAAGCAACCTGGACCCAGGGTCTAGGAAAAGCAGGGGGCCCCTGCCAAACTGTATCAGAATTTGTGTGCACAAAAATGCATTTCTGCTGTGTTAGCCCTTCAAATGTCAAAGTTTGTTGCATCAGTTAGCAGTTACTTTCATGCAGCCGCTTTTTTTGTTGTTAGGCTTATCTAGAAATTTTACTTAAGAAGGTAGTAGTACTGGGGCGCCTGGGTGGCTCAGTTGGTTAAGCGACTGCCTTCGGCTCAGGTCATGATCCTGGAGTCCCGGGATCGAGTCCCGCATCGGGCTCCCTGCTCGGCAGGGAGTCTGCTTCTCCCTCTGACCCTCCCCCCTCTTGTGCTCTCTCTCTTTCATTCTCTCTCTCAAATAAATAAATAAAATCTTTAAAAAAAAAAAAAGAAGGTAGTAGTACATATCTTCCTATTGCAAAAAACTTCTAAAAATACAGATGAGTCACAATATCCCCTTTTCAAAGTTCCTCCACAATTCAGCCTCCTCCTCAGAAGTCACCATGGCTAACAATCTAGTGTGTGTTATTTTTATTTTTTTAATTTAAAACTTTTTTTTTCTTTGAGAGAGAGAAAGAGTGTGTGAGTGGAAGGAGGGGCAAAGGGAGAGAGAGACACTCTCAAGCAGGCTCCATGCTCAGCACAGAGCCCGACTCGGAGCTCGGTCTCAGGACCCTGAGATCATGACTTGAACCGAAATCAAGAGTCGGACGCTTAACCAGCTGAGCCACCCAGGCGCCCCTAGTGTGTGTTATTCTAAAGGTGACTATGGCTTTTTCATAGATATGCTCTACGAATATATTGTTTTTATTCAACCTAACCCGTAATACTGTGCATATTGATCTGCCACTAGCTTTTGTCACTTAATAAAATGGATGCAGGATCTTCCCATGACAGCACATATAGATCTACCTCACTTTTGAAACTATTCCCTGGAATGTTAAAGTTTGTATATACCATAATTAATCACATAAACAGTTTTTTCCGGGTAGAAACAAGTTGTTTTCCCTTTATCATATGATTAATAAAATGAAAACAACACCTTTGAATATGAATCCTTGGGTAGATATGAATGTTTTCTAATAAGATATACATACTAACATAGACATTGGGTTAGAGTGGAGAGGGTGTGAATTGTTTTAACATTTCATAAATGCGTCTGAAATTTTATTCCACAAGTGCTATACCAGTTTGCATTCTCATAAAAATTGGAAATGATTTAAGATTCTGCAATATCAACAAGACATTTCCCCCTCTACTTTGAGAAAGACAGATTTGGCCAGAATGACCAGCAGCCAGGGGAGGAGACCAGCCAGGACACCCTCAGCTAGTGAGGGGCACTGAGAGCATCCTGGGGAAAGTGATGGCCAGAGTCCATGAGAGAAAACGAGTACAAAACCAAGTCCAGAGAGCCCCAGGCAGGCTGGCAGTCAGGGCTCTGAATCTAGAGTTCAGCTTAGGGGGAAAGGGACCAAAAGGAGAGAAGGTGGAGAGGCGGAGGGATTCAGGAGAAAGAACGTGGGTGGGCTGGGGAAGTCTCTGAATCATTATCACCAGCTGGAAGTTGCGGGGTGGTCTGACAGGGCAGGTCTGTTGGATGAATGGATCGGCACCATGCCAGACACCCCACTACTGTAGAGTCCCCCTACCTCTGTCAGGAAGAGTACGCTTGGCTCCCTGCCCCTGAATTCAGGTGAGCGACATCTCTTGACTACTCTAGCGGTCCAGGGCATCCTTGCCAGTGTCCCAGGGCTGGGAGCTGTCATGATGCCTGCTGGAGGCAGGGGGCTTTCCCCCTGGGTGCAGTGGAACCCCACATAGAGGGTGAGGCTATGTGAGTGAGGGGTTGGTGACTGAGGAAGGACAGCTGAGATAGGCCAGGAATACCCAGGAGCAGTGGAAGGGAGCGTGCGGCTAGCTGCTGGGAGGGTGAAATTGGAAGGAGAAAGCCCTGGGGCCAATCACCTCAGACTCTGCAGATAAAGGGCTGGGCATGGACACGCTTGAAAGCTGTCCAAATGGTGTCCACGGCTCAGACTGCCTTCCAGGGCTCCTGAGGTCATGGCATAGCAGGGGCGAGTGTCCTGTCCTGTGGCTATGATGGCTGGCCTATGTTGCCACCAGTTTGCAGGGTGGGTGGAAAACCTGTGGAGATGGCTTTTTCTTATTCAACTGATGAGAAAGTGTGGGCTCCAGTGCAGGACAAGGAGCATAAATGGGCTGGGGAAATCTCCTAATAGACAGACCATGTTTCCTAGGAAGGAAGCACCATGGACCATCCTGTTGAGAGCATCCCCACCTCCAAGATGGTGTTCGGACCTGGGGAGGAGATGTCCATGGTGACACCCTCAATAATAGTTTCCCATAGGAATTCTGAAGTTACGTGAGCAGTTGGAGAACTGTGGGTTTCATCCATGGAGGTGGAAGGCCCAGGCAGGGGGCAGGCTCCACATTTTGAATCAGGGAATGGCACCCTCCAGCAACTTGATTCATCCAGCAAACATTTATTGAACATATGCTGAGAAAGAATATCAAGTAAACAAAACAAAATAACATGACAAAGCACTTAATTCAGCCTGACTGGGAGGATGGTGAGAGATGTGATGTAAAAGAGTTTTAGGAAGTGAGGAACTTTGAGATGGCAGGTAGAGTCTATAATGACCCTGAATTCTGAGATTTCTCAATTGGCAGAAGCTTTTCCTCTCATCTGAGATTGAGTATCAGGGATGAAGAAGTGGTAGTGAGTTAATGAGCAAAGGTGTGGAGGATGCAGTCAGTGTGAGCCATGTAAGCTGTGAGCTTCTGCCAGCTGTCCAGGTGGGGCTGTCCAGTGGGTAGTAGGAAACATGGGTCTAACAGGAGAGGAGCTTGGGCTGGGCATTTTTAGGTTGCATCAGTAGGGGTAATTTGAGACCTTAGGTTTAGGTTTAAAAAAGTGTTGCATGGATAGTGGTCTACATGCTATAGTAGGCCATCTTCTCTCCAGCAAACACAGTTGGAAACTAAAGGCACATATTAAATTTAGGAAAGACTTTAATGGGAGAAAATATTCAACCAGAAAATCAATTACAGAAAATTTTTATAAAATATATATTCTGTGTATTTGTGGCTCCTATGTATAGTTTTACAATAATGACCTTTCAATTTCACATCTGCTGTGTCAGATCACTTTTAAGGAATTTACTCTTGACAGCCTTTGGCAAAACTGAGCTTACTCTCCACCTCCCCCAATATCCAGACACTATCTTTTCAAGTCCAGTGTGTGAGTTTTAGGCAGTTGGCAGCTCTTCAGTAACAAAAGTTGCTCATAATAAACAGATAAGGGGCCTGGAAGCACCCTTCGACTCAGGTATCTAGAGGCTGGGATTCCATGATGTGTCATTTATCTAGTGGACAGTGGTCATCAAAATTTTAGGTGTAGGACCTCTTATTTCCTTCCACAGAAGAATCCCTTCCACAGAAATCCACTCCATGAACATGAGCAAGGTAGAGCACTCTTGTTGAACGGTTGAAGTGAGGACAATAATCCTAAAGTCCTTCCTAAGCCCTCAAAGAAGTGGACCCTGCCACCCAGACACAGAATGCTGGGGTCCTCCTGCTCACAGATGGGAAAGCTGTGTGCTAGAAGACCCTTCTTCAGACACGGACTCCCTCATGCTCCTGCACAGACACCTATCTGTGTGGACTCCAATGCGCCCAATGCACTGATGGTACTTTTGCTGTCTGGGTTTCCAGCGCTGCCAACAGCAAATGGTGCCCTAACCTCTATGCTCTCAGCATAACTTATCATCCCATTTATTTTCCAAACTCCTCATCGGCCACTGCCCCCCTACTCCCACTCCAATCCAGACACACATTGGCACACATTATCTTTCTACCCACTTGACTATTCTCTATTCTCAGCACGGAATTAGCTGCCCTCCCTCTAACTCACCAAACCTTCTTTCCAAACCTGCCTTAAATTCTCATTTGAAAAGAGGCCCTTACTAGTGCTTTACCTAGTAGCTCTCCACTCCAAGAAACACAGTGGGCCTTCTTTACCTTCTTGTCCATGCTTCCTTCTTTTAAACATATCCTCAGATCACATTCAAGCACCCTCAACAAGAGTATGGAACTTGGCTCATTTTATTTACACCTATTGCTTCTGCTTCCCCAGAACACTGCAAAGATGTTTTGTTTATTTCTGTCATTTACCCAGAGAGGAGTGTTGAGTCTCCAAATGTAATTGTTGATGTGACTATTTCTTCTTTCAGCTCAATCAGATTCTGTTTCTTATATTTTGAAGCTCTGCTTTTAGGTGTACACACTTAAGATTGTTGTATTTTCTTGGTGAATTGACTCTTTTATCATTATGTGATGTTCCTTTTTATCCATGGTAAATTTCCTTCTTATAAAGTCAACTTTTTCTGATATTAATATAGTCACTCTAGTTTTCTATTTTTCTTATTTTTTAAATTTTCAAACAGTAAAATTATTTTTTCTTTTGATATATGGCTAAAAATGATATATGGATTCATGTACCCACAACCAAGATACAAAACTGTTTCATCACGCTCCCCCCCAAAAAAACCTCTCATGTGCTATTCATTTATGGTCATACTTTCCCCGGATACCTAACCTTGACAACCACTCATGTGTTTTCTATCACTGTAGTCTTGTCTTTTTCAAAAATGCTATAGAAATAGAAGAACAGAGCATGTAATTTATTGAGACTGGTTTCTTTCACTCAGGAAATTTGCATTTGAGGCTCATCCAAGTTGTATGTATCAATAATTTATTACTTTTCTGTTGCTGAGTAGTAACCCATTGTACGGGTGTACCACAGTTTGTTTATTCATTCATCCATAGAAGGACATTTGGGTAAAAACAAACAGATTTTGGCAAATATGAATAGCTGCTATAAACATTCACAGGTATGTTTTTGTGTGAACATAGGTTTTTATTTCTTCCAGGAGTGGTATTGCTGAGTCATATAGTGTCTATATGTTTAGAAGAAATGACCAAATCATTTTCCACAGAGGCTGTACCATTTTACATTCTGACCAGTAATATATGAGAATTCAAGTTGCTCTTCATCCTTGTTAACATTTAGTCATGTCAGTAATTTTTAAAATTTCAGTCACTCTCAAATGTGTGTTGTGTTACCTCATCTTAATTTTAATTTGCATTTCTCTTCATTGATGTAGAACAATTTCCATGTGCATATTTGTCATCCATATGCCCACTTTGGGGATGTGTCTATCAAGATCATTTACCCATTTTTAAAAGCCGAGATGTCCATTGACAAATGAATAAAGAAGATGTGGTATATAAATATACAATGGAATATTACTCAGTCATTAAAAGGATGAATGCCTACCATTTACATCAGTGTGGATGGAACTGGAGGGTATTATGCTAAGTGAAATAAGTCAATCAGAGAAAGATAATTATAATATGGTTTCACTCATATGTGGAATATAAGAAATAGTGCAGAGGATCATAGGGGAAGGGAGGGAAAAACAGAATGGAAAGAAATCAGAGAGAGAGACAAACCATGAGAGACTCTTAACTATAGGAAACAAACTAAGGGTTGCTGGAGGGGAGGTGGGGGGGATGGGGTAATTGGGTGATGGGCATTAAGGAGAGCACATGACGTGATGAACACTGGGTGTTATATGCAACTGATGAATTATTGAACTCTACATCTGAAACTAATGATGTACTGTATGTTGGTTAATTGAATTTTTTAAAAAAGACAATTCAAAAGCCATGAAAAGAAATTAAAAGTGGGTCATTTGTTTGCTAATTTTTGAGTTTTGAAAAACTTTTATGTATTCTGGATACAAGTCTTTTGTTGGATATATGATTTGCAAATACTTTCTAACAGTCTGTAGCTTGACTTTTTATTCTGTTTTTCTCAGAGCAAAAGTTTTTAATTTTGAGGAAGTCTAACTCCAGGTCATGAGATTTTCTCCTATGTTTTCTTTAAAAATTTTATAGTTTTCACTTAACATTTAGATCAATGATACATTTTAACTTGATTTTGTACTATAAAGTGTGAGGTTTAAGTAGAGGTTCTTTTTGTTTCTTTTTGTTGTTGTTTCTTTTTTTTAAAATATGGGTGTCTAATTGTTCTATTACCATTTATTGAAAAGACCAACATTTCTCAATTGAATTGTCTTACTCCTTCATAAAAAACTCTACTGGTCCTCTTTGTGTGGGTCTATTTCTGGACTCTAATCAGTTCTACTGATCTATGTGTATATCCTTTAGCTAATACCACACCATCTTGATTATTATAGCTTTATCTTAAAATCAAGTAGTGTGATTCTTCTGACTTTATTCTACTTTTTCATAGTTGTTTTAGCTATTCTAGTTCCTTTGCCTTTCCACAAAGTTGTTGAATCAGCTAGTTTATATCCAAAAACATCCTGCTGGAATTTTGGTTGGATTGTGTTGAATGTATAGATCAATTTAGTGAGAATTGACATCTTCACTATGTTGAGTCTACCAGTCCATGAGCACAGTATATCTCTGTACTTACTATTTAAGTCTTGATTTCTTTTATCAGCATTTTGTGTTTTCAGCATACAGATCCTGTGCATATCTTATTAGATTTATACCTAAGTATTGCATTTTTGGAGCTATTGAAAGTAAGTTTTTAATTTTGGGTTTCCATTTTTTTTTATTTTAGTTTTATGTAAATACAATTAATTTTTGTGTATTATCTTGTATCCTGCAACCTTGCTGAACTTATAGTTTCCTTGTGATATTCCCTAAGTGCCTCCCAGGCTATCTGATATGAAAAGGTCCACTGAGTGCCAATTCAGCAAATGAGCTCCATGCCTTTCTAAGCTGGCTAGAGGTTCTCACTACTCACTACTAGCAGTTCTTCCAGGTGCCACAATGCCAAGTGCCTCACCCTCTGAAAAGACCATGGACTGGGACGTCTGGGTGGCTCAGTTGGTTAAGCATCTGCCTTTGGCTTAGGTCATGATTCCAGGATCCTGGTATCGAGTCCCACATCAGACTCCCTGTTCCACGGGGATCCTGCTTCTCCCTCTGCCGGCTGCTCCGCCTGCTTGTGTGCTCGCTCTCGCTCTCTCTCTCAAATAAATAAATAAATAAATAAATAAATAAATAAATAATAAAAAAGACCATGGACTGGCCAGACAGAGACCTGCCCACTCAGCCTAAGCCCTTTGACCCCAGGAGGTAGAGGTTAGAGTCATGATACATTGTTTGCACCAGTGAGGTGACTTAGTGCAGCTGTGTCCAGTACCCACTGTGTGCTAAACTCTGGTGCCCAAGAAGGCTGCTAGAAGTTGGGGGGAGGCAGAGTTAGGCCTGCCCTTTGACTAAGGCAAAGTCCTGGGGTATTCCATTCCCACCCATTCTGGACCCACTGCAGCCATAGCCTCCACTTTAGTCAGCTTCCAGGCAAAATAGTGGGAAGAGAAAAGTGGTAAAAGAAAAGAGGAAGGAAGAGTAGATCTGATCTCTAGGCTGCAGAAATAGACCAACCATAAAGAAACATTAGGGAAGGAAATGAAAAGCAATCCCTTTGTATGTAAGAGGGGAGCTGATAGTCTCTGCTGTGATTGTATTTCAAATACAGAAAACTGATTTAATAGCGTTCTGAAGGTGCTGCAAAGGTGAAAGTAAGGATCTCTGAAAATCAGAGAGACAGCAGGAAAGCCAGAACTGGACAGTTAGCCCAGACCTGGTTCTCTAAAAAGAACACATGCCCCCAAGTTGGGGAAAACATTACTGTTGGGGCAATATCATCCTGCAGGGCACTCACTTGCCTAAGGCCCCATTTGCCTTTGTAGGACTATCTGCAATGCAGCAAGACTTCAGGCATTAATGGATGAGTTTCTCCACACCCGCTACCCACATCACGTGCTCCTGAAGGTTTCTTCTCTCCCTTCATCCAACAGCTAGACATGAGTCACCCTCTAAATAATCAGAAACAAAGACTGCAAATACAAGATAGACTATTAAGGAGAAAAAAAATAGCGGTCTTTGATCCAAGCACCAGACAGAATGATTTAAATGCACACTTCCCACTTTGAATGTAAAGACACTCAACTCTGAAGAGAGGAGGAAATAAGATTAAGAAACCAAGACACTCAGTTAGAAGGTGCAGAGCCTCAGACCTGTGTGGAATAGTAATTGCCTAACCCTCTCCTACTCCCATTCTTGCCTGACTTTCCCCTATCTCCTGCCAAGTCTGCAATCCTCACTGCCTATGATGCTTGTAAAGCAAACCCCAGAGGATGAACTTGAGACTTTGAGGAATGATGAGGATTAAAGGGAGAGTCAGGCCTTGATTACAGTAGACTATAAAGAACCGGTTGAAATCACTCCCTGAGAAAAACCTTGTTTTTTTAAACAGGAAGGAAGGGGAGGGAGGAAAGAAGAAAGGGAAATAAGGAGGAAGGAGAAAAGGGAGGAAAGAAGGGAGGGAAGGAAAAGAAATCACTTATAAATTCAAGAAGCAAATAATTGACAGGGCTTATTTGTGGGGGGGGGTTGTTGGTGGGCGAAAAGAAGGGGAAGCAGAAGAAAGCAAGAAGGTTAATGAAAAACCATCCAGTGACAGAAGCCTTGGACAAGGGGTTAGGAAATTCACTTTCTAGTCACTGCTCTACCACTGACTAAGTTACAAGTGCAATCCCTTCTCTGGGTCTCAGTCTCTTCACCTTTGCACTGGGGGTATATGGAGACTTAGCGCTGCCACCAAGGTTCCTGCATGCTTTGCTGTCATGGGAGAAAGGTAGACCTGCTAACATAGAATTAGGCTATCAGTGGGGATATATAACATTTACTCAAATTAGTAATGGATTCAGTAAATACAAATGTCAGCTGTTTATGAGAGGTTTCTAATACTCCCAACCATCCACTACTTTACATAAATCTCATCATATTGCTCATATTATGCTGCAACTTGCCCTTTTAAAAAACAGCTTTATTGAGATACAATTCACATACCATAAAATTCACGCATTTAAAGTGTACAATTCAGTGGTTTTTAGTACATTTACAGTTATGCAACCATCACCACAGTCAACTTTAGAACATTCCCATCAACCCAATAAGAAACCCTGTATCCATTAGTATTCACTCTCCATTTCCTCCCAATCCCACCCCCCCAGCCATAGATACTTACCTAGTCTACTTTCTGTTTCTACAAGTTTGCCTATTACAGACCTTCCAGATAAATGGAATATACAATATGTGGCCTTTCATGTCTGTCTTCTTTCACGTAGCATGTTTTCAAGAGCTTCATCCATGTTATAGCCTGTATCATTACTTTATTTTGTATGGTCAAGTAATATTCCATTGTATGGATATGCCACACACAGTGTTTACCTATTCATCCATTGATGAGCATTTAGGTTGTTTCCAACTTCTGGGTATTGTAAGTAATGCTACTGGAAGTATGCACATTCAACTTTTTGTGTGAACATATATTTTCATTTCCCTTGATTATATACCCAGGAGTAGAATTGTTGGGTCAAACAATGACTCAGTGTTTACCTTTTTGAACAACTGCCAAACCGTTTTCCACAGTGGATGCACCCTTACACATTCCCATCAGCAGGGCATGAGTGTCCCAATTTCTCCACACCCTTGCCAATAATTGTCATTACCTGCCTTTTAGATTCTAGCTATCCTAATGGGTGTGAAGTGGTATCTAACTGTAGTTTTGATTTGCATTTTACTAATAATCAACAATCTTGAGCTTCTTTTCATGTAGTTATTGGTTATTCATACGTATTCTTTGGAGAAATATCTATTTAAATATTTTGCCCATGTTTTAAATTGCGATGTTTGTCCTTTTATTTTTGAGTTGTAAGAATTCTTTTTTTTTAATATTTTTCATTTTTTGTTTTGTTTATTTATTTGAGAGAGAGAACGAGCATGAGAGGGGGAGGGACAGAGGGAAAGGGAGAAACAGGCTCTCCACTGAGTGGGGAGCCCAATGTGGGGCTCGATCCCAGGACCCTGGGATCATGACCTGAGCCGAAGGCAGACACTTAACAGACTGAGCCACCCAGGTGCCCCAAATTCTTTATATACTCTGGGTACCAGTGCCTTATAAAATATAGAATTTAAAAATATAATTTTTCAGGATAGTTTTTTCCTCCACCCATTGCCAAGGCAATAACAGGTAAATTTCCTTACCACCCTATCTATCTGGCAGGCTTATTACTGTTTATCATTTTACTGATAGTTTAGTGAGTTCTTAAGCAGGGGACTTTCTATTAAGCCTCCTATTAATCTCGCATTAGACTTCCTACTTTGAGCAGGCTCTAGACTTTATCTTCAATCCTATGTATTTTCCATCCAATGTACTTCCATCAAAATGGAAGCTCCAAGCTTCCAAGATTTTCCAGAAACCCCAGGGATGAAAGCTGACTTTGAAACTCTCTCACTTCCCAGGATTCCCACTACAATTTCATTTATGGCTTCTGTCAATTCCGTATTTGAATGCCAAAAAGTGATGCATTAAGAAGCTTTGATTTACTGGGGCACCTGGGTGGCTCAGTTGGTTAAGCGTCTGACTCTTGATTTTGGCTCAGGTCATGATCTCAGGGTCCTGGGATCAAGCCCCGCATTGGGCTCTATGCTCAGCAGGGAGTCTGCTTGAGAATTATTTCTCTCATTCTCCCTCTGCCCCTTCCACCCCTCTTTCCCCCCAAAATAAATAATTCTTTTTTATTTTATTTTTTACTTATAAAATATTATCCTTTATCTATTTATTTTTATTTTTTTAATTATGTTATGTTAGTCACCATACTGTACATCTGTTTTTGATGTAGTGTTCCATGATTCATTGTTTGTGTATAACACCCAGTGCTCTATGCAATACGTGCCCCCCTTAATACCCATCACCAGGCTAACCCATCCCCCCACCTCCCCTCCCCTCAAAAGAAGCTTTGATTTACTTACTTGACACTTTAGTTATTTTCATGACGAAGGTATTCAGAATATTAAGAAAATGTATGTTGTAAAAAAATGGAAGTCTGCATTCACTTTTTAATTTTTTTTATCTTGAGGTAATTACAGATTGAAGGAAGCTGCAAAGATAGTACAGAGAGGTCCTGTGTACCCTTTACCCAGTTTCACCCAGGGGTTACTATAGCACCATATCAAAACTAAGAAACTGACACCGATACAATGTATTAGTATAGTTCTATCAATATAGCACAACTATAGATTTGTGCATCCACCACCACAATCATGATACAGAATTATTCCATCATTACAAAGACTTCCCTTGTGCTACCTCAATCTCTCCATAATCATACTCATCCCTCTCCCCTCACAATTCCTAGCCCCTGAAAACCAACTGTCTGTTCTCCATTTCTATAGCTTCATTATTTCAAGAAAGTTTATCATGGAATTATACAGTATGAGACCTTTGGAGATTGGATGTTTTCATTATGAATAATACCCTTTAGGTCATACAAATTGTTGCATATATCAAGAATTTGCTCATTTTTATTGCTGAGTAGTAGTCCATGATATGTAAGAAGCACAGTTTCTTTAACCATTTCTTTAGTAAAGGACATTTTGGTTGTTTGCAATTTTTTTACTATTACAAATAAAAGCACAGTGATATTCCTGTTTACTTTCAATTTACTTATATCATTATATTTGCAATGAGTTCATTATACATACCATATAGTTGGGTCATTTTTTAAATCTACTCTTTCACTATTTGTCATTTAATTGATGTATTTAGACCATTTGGTCTAATGTAATTATGGAAATGTTAGGGCTTAAGTCTGACATTTATTTTTTTAAATAGAATTTGTTTTTCAGAGCAGTTTTAAATTCACAGCAAAACTGAGAGGAAGGTACAGAGATTTCCCATATACTTCCTGCCCTGACACATGGATAGTCTTCTGCTTTACCAATGTCCCCCACCAGAGTGGTACATTTGTTACAATTGATTGACCTACATTGACACATCATCATCATCCAAAATTCATAACTTACATTACAGTTGGCTCTTGGTGTTGTACATTCTATGGGTTTGGACAAATGTATAATCACATGTATCCACCATTATAATATCATGCAGAGTAGTTTCACTGCCCTAAAAACATTCTGTGCTCTGCTTATTCATGCTTTCTTCCCACTAACCCCTGGCAACAACTGACCCTTTTATGGTCTCCATAGTTTTACCTTTTCCAGAACATCATATAATTAGAATCATACAGTATGTAGCCTTTTCATATTGACTTCTTTCACTTAGCGATATGCATTGAAGTTCTTTTCATGGCTCAATAGCTTATTTATTTTCAGTGTTAAATTTTGGTGTACCATTGTCTGGATGTACCCGAGTTTGTTTATCCATTCACCTACTGAAGTATACCTTGGTTGCTTCCAAGTTTTGGCAATTATTAATAAAGCTCCTATAAACATTCATGTGCAGGTATTTGTATGGACATGTTTTCAACTCCTTTGGGTAAATGCCAAAGAGTGCAATTGCTGTATTGTATGGTTAAGAGCATAGTTTTGTAAGAAACCTCTAACTGCATTCCAAAGCGGATGTACTATCTTGCATTCCCACTAAGAATGAATGAGAGTTCCTGTTGCTTCACATTCTCAACAGCACTTGGTGTTGTCAGTGTTTTCGATTTTGACTATTCTAATAGGTGTGCAGTAGTATCTATAAAAACTATAAAATACTCATGAAAGAACTTGAGGAAGACACAAAGGAATGGAAAAACGTTCCCTGCTCATGGATTGGAAGAACAAATATTATGAAGATGTCAATGCTACCTAGAGCAATCTACACATTCAATGCAATCCCCATCAAAATACCATCCACTTTTTTCAAAGAAATGGAACCAATAATCCTAAAATTTGTATGGAACCAGAAAAGACCCCGCATAGCCAGAGGAATGTAGAAAAAGAAAAGCAAAGCTGGTGGCATCACAATTCCGGACTTCAAGCTCTATTACAAAGCTGTTATCATCAAGACAGTATGGTACTGGCACAAAAACAGATACATAGATCAATGGAACAGAATAGAGAGCCCAGAAATGGACCCTCAACTCTAAGGGTCAACTCATCTTCGACAAAGCAGGAAAGAATGTCCAATGGAAAAAAGACAGTCTCTTCAACAAATGGTGTTGGGAAAATTGGACAGCCCCATGCAGAAGAATGAAACTGGACCATTTCCTTACACCACACACAAAAATGGACTCAAAATGGATGAAAGACCTAAATGTGAGACAGGAGTCCATCAAAATCCTAGAGGAGAACACAGGCAGCAATCTCTTCGATCTCAGCTGCAGCAACTTCTTCCTAGAAACATCACCAAAGGTGAGGGCAAAAATGAACTACTGGGACTTCATCAAGATAAAAAGTTTTTGCACAGCAAAGGAAACAGTCAACAAAACCAAAAGACAACCGACAGAATGGGAGAAGATATTTGCAAATGACATATCAGATAAAGGGCTAGTATCCAAAATCTATAGAGAACTTATCAAACTCAACACCCAAAGAACAAATCATCCAATCAAGAAATGGGCAGAAGACATGAACAGACATTTCTGCAATGAAGACATCCAAATGGCCAACAGACACATGAAAAAGTGTTCAACATCACTTGGCATCAGGGAAATCCAAATCAAAACCTCAATGAGATATCACCTCACACCAGTCAGAATGGCTAAAATTAACAAGTCAGGAAACGACAGATGTTGGCGAGGATGCGGAGAAAGGGGAACCCTCCTACCCTGTTGGTGGGAATGCAAGCTGGTACGGCCACTCTGGAAAACCATATGGAGGTTCCTCAAAAAGTTGAAAATAGAGCTATAGTATGACCCAGCAATGACACTACTGGGTATTTACCCCAAAGATACAAATATAGTGATCCGAAGGGATACGTGCACCCCGATATTTATAGCAGCAATGTCCACAATAGACAAACTATGGAAAGAGCCAGGATGTCCATCAACAGATGAATGGATAAAGAAGATGTGGTATATATATACAATGGAATATTATGCAGCCATCAAAAAAATGAAATCTTGCCATTTGCAATGACGTGGATGGAACTAGAGGGTATTATGCTGAGCGAAATAAGTCAATCAGAGAAAGACATGTATCATATGACCTCACTGATATGAGGAATTCTTAATCTCAGGAAACAAACTGAGGGTTGCTGGAGTGGTGGGGAGTGGGAGGGATGTGGTGGCTGGGAGATAGACATTGGGGAGGGTATGTGCTATGATGAGTGCTGTGAATTGTGTAAGACTGATGAATCACTGACCTGTACCTCTGAAACAAAGAATACATTATACGTTTAAAAAAAAAAAAAAGATAGTAGGAAGGGAAAAATGAAGGGGGGTAAATCGGAGGGGGAGACAAACCATGAGAGACTATGGACTCTGAGAAACAAACTGAGGGTTCTAGAGGGGAGGGGGTGGGGGAATGGGTTAGCCTGGTGATGGGTATTAAGGAGGGCACGTATTGAATGAAGCACTGGGTGTTATAGGCAAACAATGAATCATGGAACAGTACATCAAAGACTAATGATGTAATGTATGGTGATTAACATAACATAATAAAATAAAATTTAAAAAAAGTAAGTTGGGATATATTTGCTCATCTTCAATTTCCTGGGAAAGTTTGTGTGGAATTACATTATTCTTTCCTTAAAAATTTGGTAGGATTCACCTGTGAGGCCATCTAACCCTAAAGCTTTATTGGTGGGGAGATTTTAACCAGTAATTCAATTTCTTTAATAAGTACAGGACTGTTCATATTATTTACTACCTTCTTCGTAGTTTGTCTTATAAGAAATTTGCCCATTTCTTGTAAGTTGCTGAATTTATTGACATAAATAAGCTTGTTCATAATATTCTTTTTAATAGCTATAGGGTCTGTGATTACATTACTTATCTCATTGCTGATATTGATAATGTGTGTCTTCTCTCATTTTGTTCTAAGAGTTTTGGTTAGAAGTTTATTGATCTTTTTAAAGACCCAGTTTTTAGTGTCATTGCTTTTTTCTACTGTTTTTTTTTTCTGTTTTCCAGTTTACATTGGTTTTAATTTGCTTTTTTTTTCTCATTTCATAAAGTAGAATCTTAGATGTTTTATTTCAGTTATGCAAGATAAATAAATTCTGGAGATATAATGTACAGCAATGTGACTATATCATTAACAATATTGTATTGTATACTTGGAATTTGCTAAAAGGGTACATTTAAATGTTCTTACCACAGGAAACAAAATGGTAATTGTGTGAGGCAAAGGATATATTAATTAGCTTGATGAATATTTTATAATGTGTATGTGTCTCAAACCATCAAATTATGCACCCTAAATAGATGGAGGATTTAATGTAACCAAAGGTTATGTAGTCTCCCCAGGAGAAAACTACATCCAACGACTCGTCAGTGCAGATATATAAAGAAGGCTTTTTTGCCAGCTCCAGAGTTCCTCAAGGGATTGGATAGTTTGTATTGTGACTGAGTCACAACTCAACTCTCCCTCTGCTACTTTCTTTACTCCTTCCCAGATGTATTAACTCCCTCCCTGAATGTATTTCCAATAATCTTCCTGCATACAAATCTATTGAGACTCTGACCAAACAGGCAGTTTTTAAATGGTTATACACACACCAAGCTATGTTCCAGAAATTCTATTTCTGGATATTTTCTCCAAAATAACTGAAGCCATATGTCTAAAGAAGTATGTGAATAAGAATATTTAGAAATGTTCATAACAGAGTCATAACAGCACTAAATGGGAACAATCCAAATGTCTTTTAGCAGGTAAATAGTTAAACAAATTTTGATATATCCTTACAATGGAATTTAGCAATAAAAATGAATATAGTACTGATACATGCAACACAATGAGTGAGTCTTAAAAACATTACATTGAGGGACAGGATTCTGACACAGGAGTACATACTATATGATTCCAATTATATAAAGTTTGAGAACATGCAAAACTAAAAATAGTGATGGAAATCAGAATAGCAGTTGCCTTGGATGAAGGAAAATTGAATGGGAAATGGAATGGAGGGAATTTCTGAGGTCATGGAAAAGTTCTATGTCTTAATTTTGGTGGTGGACACATGAGCATATGCACTTGTCAAAACTCATATAACTGTGAACTTAACATATGCAAGTTATTTTTGAAATTAGAAGTGAATAAAATGTTTAAAATTCAGTTGAAACTAAACAATATTGTTTATAAATGTATTGGAAGTTGGTAAAACTGAAAGAAAAAAGGAAATGATTATCATAACCCCGTCTTTAGTGTGGAGGCAGTTGGTTATGATTCACATTGTGGGGGGACTTCTGCATTGCTGGTGATATTCTATATCTAGACTTGTACGGTGATTATATGGGTATTAGCTTCATAATCACTACCAAACTGTATGTATATGCAGTTTTCTGTATGTATATTTCACACTTATTTTATATATATATATATATATATATACATGTATATATATGTATATATATTTGAGAGAGAGAGAGAGAGCAGGGGTGGGGAGGGGCAGAGGGAGAGAGAGAATCCTAAGCAGGCTCCACGCCCAGTGCACAGCAGAGCCCAACACGGGGCTCGATCTCACAACCCTGAGATCACGACCTGAGCAGAAATCAAGAGTCAGACACGCAACCAACTGAGCCACCCAGGCGCCCCGCTTATAAAAATATATTTAAAACAAATATATTTGACAAAGGAATGATATTCAGAATATACAAGGAATTCCTACAAACTAACAAGCAAAAAACAATGCACTATAAAAAAGGGCAAAATAAATGAGTTTCACAGAAAAAGAAGCACAAATGGTCCATATACATTTTAAAACAGCTTTAACTAGATATAGTTCACATGTCATATAATCATCCATTTAACTGTGCAATTCAATGTTTTTAGTCATGTATTTATTTACCTGTTAGTTATCCATCACTCCTCTGCCTGTGTGTGTATGTCTCTCTCTCTGTGTACCTCTATGTCTCTCATGCACACACACACACACACACACACACACACACACACACACACACACAGAAACACACCCCAGAATGTAAGATCCTTGAGGACAGGGATTTTGTCTTATTTACTTGCTGGGTCCTAATATCCAGAATGGTGCCTCAGAAGAGTAAGTCCTCAATAAATATTTGTTCATTGACTGGGGTGAGGGTATTGGAGGTAGAGAGAAGTGAATTGATTTGAGGAAGTTCTAAGACCTAGAAAGAGACAGGGTGTGGGGACTGAAGAGAGGGATGTGTCATGGATGAAGTCTCAGGTTTCTGATTTGGGCCATTCGGTGGTTGGTGATGTCAATAACATTGGAGGCAGAGCAGAATTGGAAGCTACAAATGACTGGAGAAGAATGGCATGTTGTAGTGGAAAGAGCATGGAGGTAAAAGGCTGCAAAACTGGGTTAAAGTCCTGAATTTCTGGTATGATTCTAGTCAGGCCACTGCCCATTTCTGGGCCTAATTTTTTTTTTTTTTTTTTTTTTTTTTTTTGTGAGGTGATGGACTTGGGTTATACATAACATATAATTTTTGGTAAATATTTCAAGACATACAGAATCTGACCACAGAGATATGTTACATTGAGTCCATGCCCTTAACTGGCCTCTAACAGGTAATATAAACTCGTCAGTAACATCAAAGCTTCACCCAGGGATCTCTGGAATTTCCAGACTGTGGTAGCACAGGAGCTCCCAAGCAAGTCCCTCACCTATGCTTAGCCTGGAACACAAAGTATGTTCTTCCTTTACCATATCTGCCACCACTGTGCACTTCCAAGCCCAGGGAAGACAGGCGGGGGCAGCTTTTCACTACTGCCACCACCTGAAGTTCCTCACACAGCAGTGATGATAGGTTCACCAAAGGTGCTTGTATATTTATAAATTTATATTGATATAAATTACAGTTATAATATATTATAAATTATATTTATAAGCTTACACACCTCATTCTTATTATACATTATATAAAATATATTTGTATATAATTTATTCTATATATATAAAACAATAGGGACAGTGAAGATGATGATGATGATTAAGAAAATGCTAAATTTGAGAATAGAAACAAGGAAAAATAACTGGACAATAATAACATATAAGATGCAAAAGGGCAGCAAAAATTAAAATGTTCTAAGATCATTGTGCAGTTTGAGAGGACTGTAGATACAGTGGTTAATTTTAGACTCATTTAGTCAATTGTGCATATAGAATACTCAAAGGTATTCTAAATAGAATATATAACTTCCAAACCAGTAAAAGGGAAAAGACTTCAATCTAAAAACAAAACAAAACAAAACAAAACTTGATTAATGTATTGCATGGCAGGGAAGGAGAAGAAAGAAGCATAAAACAGAAAGCACAAAATAAGATAGTAGAAATAAGTCCAAATATAACAATAATTACAATAAATGGAAACAGAAGGAAAGCAGGAAGCAGTGGTTTCTCCCTGGGCAAAGCCTATGCCACCCCAGCCCTAGTCTATCATCTTCTAGTGCTGTAAATCCCAGGTCAAGATCCCTGGACACTGCGGCATGCTCTGCAGGTATCTGGGATAGAAAGGCCAGGCTATGGGGTCTGATCTCTGAAGCTGCCTCAAATCCTACCCACACTCCTGCCAGTAACAAGAGGTAGGAGAACATCCCTCCACCCAGCTCCTGGCTCAGCCTGCTGGGCCCCATGGTCTCTTAGGGTCCTGCCACCTGGCCAAGCCTACCAGTAAGAAGGTTTGTAGATTGGGTCATATGGGCCTGTTGGTAGAGTTCATGGCCACCAGAGCTTCTGGTGGAATTGAGAAGGCAGAAGGGACACAGGTTTGGCCCTGGACTTTCTCTTTTCTTTGAAACCTGGATCCTTCCTGGTTTTGTTGTTGTTGTTGTTGTTCTTTATTTTCTGTTTCCCTTAACACAGTACATGTAACATAGTAGATGTCCAATACATTTAACTGAATAAATGAATGAATGTAACTTCAGTCTCTACTTTCTCTGTGTTGCTAAATACAGTGGCTAGTTTGCAGTCTTTTCCTCATTGCATAACTCTGCAGAATGTGACAATGTTGATGGTTGGAAATCAAAATCACCAAATTTGGCAGATTGTGTCCGTAGAATGCACAATTTGCCTCATGATTTGAGGCTGCAGTGCTGGAAGTAGGAAGCAGGGTTTCTGGCAGTGGAGCCTGGGAAGATACATGACACAAAAGTCCTAGAAAGAGGGAGCTTTTACCTGAGAGTGAAGCCAGTTTAGCAGAGAGAAGTACTGCCACTGCCACTTCCTCCTGCAGTCTAGCCAAGGAGGGAATCCCAAAGAGAAACACTTGCTGACTGCTTTCCCAACCAACCCTCCATCTGCCCCTGCTTCCCCAAGCCCAGTGGGGGCCCCTTGCCCTCACTAACTTTACTAGTTTGCAACTGGTGCCTGGACCCAAAGTCTCAACTTCCAAATTCAGGAGCACTAGCAAAGCCAACATAAAAAGAGGACAGCAGGCCCAGCCTCTCACCACTGTGCTTCAGCAGTTGCAAGGAAAAATGAAGGGGGGGAAATTGGAGGGGGAGACGAACCATGAGAGACTATTGACTCTGAGAAACAATCTGAGGGTTCTAGAGGGGAGGGGGGTGGGGGGATGGGTTAGCCCGGTGATGGGTATTAAGGAGGGCACGTACTGCATGGAGCACTGGGTGTTATACACAAACAATGAATCGTGGATCACTACATCAAAAACTAATGATGTATTGTATGGTGATTAACATAACATAATAAAATAAAATTTTAAAAAAAGAATTCTTTAAAAATAAATAAGTAAATAAATTTGACTCCTCTAAGGACCTCATGTAAGTGGAATCATAGAGTATTTGTCTTCCTATGACTGATTTATTTCACTTATCATAATGTCCTCAGGTTGTAGCATGTGTCAGAATTCCCTTCTTTTTTGAGACTGAATAATATTCCATTGTATATGTATATATCACGTTTTGTTTATCCATTCATCCATCAATGGACATTTGGTTTGTTTTCACCTCTTGGCTATTGTGAATAGTGCTAAGAACATGGGTGGGCAAATATCTCTTCAAGACCCTACTTTCAAATCTTTGGGGTATATACTTGACGTGTAATTGCTGGATCAATATGATAGTTCTCCACATTATCACCAACACTTGTTATTTTCTGTTTATTTTTTTATAGAAGCCATCCTAATGGGTGTGAGGTCGTATTCATTGTGGTTTTGACTTGCATTTCCCTAATCATTAGCGATTCTGAGCACTTTTTCATGTTTATTGGCCATTTCTATATCTGCCTTGGAGAAAAGTCTATTCAAGTCCTTTGCCCATTTTTTAACCAGGTTGTTTGTTTTGTTGTTGTTTGGTTGTAAAAGTTTTTTATATATTCTGAATATTAACCCCTAATCAGATATATGATTTGCAAATATGTTCTCTCCCATTTAATGAGTTGTCTTTTCACTATGTTGGTTGTGTCCTTTGATGCACAGAAGTTTTTAATTTTGATGTGGTCCAACTTATCTACTTGTCCTTTTGTTGCCTGTGCTTTTGGTGTCATATCCAAGAAATCGTTCTCACATACAATATCATGAAGTTTCTCCCCTATGTTTTCTTCAAAAGCTTTTATGCTTTAAGCATATATGTTTAGGTCTTTGATCCATTTTGAGTTAATTTTTGTATACGGTGTAAGATGAGGGTCCAATTTCATTCTTTTGCATATAGATACCCACTTGTTACAAGACCACTTTTTGAAAGTCCTCAGTTCTTAAAGAAAGAAGCGACAAGGAATAGGGTGACTGAACAAGGCCCTCCCTCTTGATGAGATATTAACTTGCTCAAGGAACCTGGGCAATTTATTCAGCTCCTGTTCTTTCATCATTCATTCATTCATTTATTCATTCATTTATTTCCCATTCATTCATAGAGTGTGCAGTGTCCAAACACAGAGCCCACAACCTCCATAGAACTTAGAAGGAGGAAGAATATTCTTTATTTTTACTAACTTCTCACTGAAATTTAGCATTATGGATAATGAATGCAGGCAACCAACCACAGGAAGATTAGCAGTACCTCTGACTTTGTCACCCAGAGAAATCCCTGATATTTTCATATCATGTTACTGTGGCAGCAGGTCTCTTCAAATATCCTTTACACTTGTCACTACTTTCAAATTACAGTAATTATTAGACCTGCCATTCAATCTTATTATTTAATGCATCAGTGAAGATGCATATATATTTTATAATATCATGACTGTGATTTAAAAGGTGTTTTAATAACTGTATTTCAATAAAATTGCTTTACTTTGTAATCCTACCTATTTTGTTTCCTGCATTCAAAAACATTCGGAGAAGAGCCCCACAGACTTCCCCAGGTGAGCAAGGAGGTTAGGAAACCCTGCCCTATGTTGGCCACTGGGGATACAGCTGTGTCATGGGCTGCTGGGATTAGGAGGGCACACAAATGTGTAGATACAACATAGTATGGTGATTTCTGTGCCAGGGGCAGTAGGCATTGTGAAAGCTCAGCAGACTGCACAACTCTACACAAAAGTTGACCAGCCATTTCTCAGAGGTCTATTTGTATTAGGAGAGACCATCCACTTGTCAGCCTTGAGGAGGTCCTGCCCTTTGTGACCTGTTCACCTCCTTTTGTGCAGATAATGAAATTCAGAGGAACCAGCCCTGCCTCTCTTGGCAGCAGAACATTAGCTTCCCTTCCCCCTCTTCTGCTGACACCAGATATATTCAGCTGTGGAAGCAGAGATGCTCACTGCGCTCTTGGTAGCTATGGAAATCCCAGGGTTTCCCTAGCAACAGCTCTGGTTCGGCCTTGTTGCTAGGGAACGCTGGGATTTCCTAGGCTGCCCCATAAACAAGACTTCTCTAGACCGAGGGCAGAAGTGTGAGAACAACTGTGGATCTGAATCCTAAGGAATGGATGGTCTCCCTTGATTCTAATCATTTTAGGTCATCCTGGCCCATTGCCAAGTGAAAGGGGGATGCACACTGGGTGAGAGGTCTTAAGAGGGGGATAAGGAGGGAGTGCTGTGCAGTAAGCAAACTAATTAGAAAAGTCCAAATGAGCCCAACAGATGTCAGGAAGTGGAAGACGCTGGGCTTTGGGAAGATTTTCGGTCTTCAAGTCCAGCACTTGGCTGTTTGTAAAGTGCTTTCCCTAGGATTATCATGAAGCACACACCTGTCTGGTTTCAAGAGAAAGCCCAAGGTTAGAACCAACACCAGCCTCCCTCATGGGTGTGTAACCTAGGCAATCCCACAGAGCCCCATGCTTAGAAGGGCTCTGAATGGTTGATATAATGCTCTGTTGTCACCTTGAAATTCAACTGTTGAACAAGAAATCCTGGATTTTTATTTTGTACTGGGCTCCGCAAATTATGTAGCCAGTCATAATTATAACCCTCGTTTTATAAAGGAGAAAATTGACCGATAGGGAGCAGATATAATGAGCCCAAGTTCATGTGTCAGAAAGCACTCCTCAGGGGCCACTGTGTTTGCCCTTAGCTGCTTTCAGACACTAGCAGCTGGTGGGACTTAACCCAAAAAGGCCTTCAGTATGGCCTGAGATCTACTTGGCAGGAAGATAGGAATGGCCAGTCATGGTCCCCTCAGTTGTTCTGGGGGTTGAACAGAGAACTGGAGAAAACAGAGCTTTGGGGAGTTCCAGTCTAGTAAAGGAGACTGCCAGCATTAAAGAGATACAATTGGAATAAGGGTTGAGGTGGTGGCAAGTCTGTGGGAGGGGATAGCAGTACTGGTTCTGCTCGTGTCTTAGAAAGCCCTGAAGAGTATATCTGCTTCCTATTGCCCTGGATTCTTTAGAGAGTGGACTTATCCCATCTCTTTGTCCCCGAGGCACTAATTCTATGGCAACAGGAAAATCCCCATGCAAAATTATACACATATTTAGTGAGCACTTCCTGCACACCAGACTCTGGGATGATATCTGTTCACAGATGAATTGTATCCCCCCAAAATTTATGTTGAAGTCTCAACAACGTTACCTCAGAATGTGACTATATTTAGATACAGGGTCTGTAAAGGGGTAATTAAAATTAAATGAGGTCCTATGGCTGGGCCCTAACCAAATCTGATTCGTGTCCTTATAAGAAGAGGAGATTAAGACACAAATACATACAGAAAGAAGAGTATGTGAGGACCCAGAGAGAAGAGGATCATCTACAAACCAAGGAGAAAGTCCTCAGAAGCAACCAACTCTGCTGACACTTGGATCTCAGATTTACAGCCTCCAAAACTGGGAGACAATATGTTTCTGTGTTTAAGCACCCAGTCTGTGGTACTTGGTTATGACAGCCCAAGCAGACTAATACGATATCCTTCAGTGCTTCCAGTCCTGTGAGGTAAGGACTATGACTATCTTACAGAGAAGAGACCCAAAACTTGGAGGTTAGTATCTTGTTCAGGGTTTCACAAGCTACCAGGTATCCATGCCAGGACTCCAATTTAGCTTCATCTTCCCCCAAACCTGTGTTTACAGCTCAGCCAGACTGGATGAACTGCATCCCAGCTCACCCAATTCTGAACATCTGGAGCATTTCAGGGCATGTCTGTCCCTCTGCTCTCTTGTGGGCTCAGGGACTTCTGGCACAATTCTCCTGCCCTGGTGCCTGTGACCATTATATTTCTGCCTAGGGTTTCAATGTCTCAAAGCTTCTTGGTGGTTGGCACCCATGTCCCAGGCTGAGATGATCACCCTGGTTGGTTTCTTTCACAGGAAGACTCTGAAGCCATATTGACATTGGTCCTGAAGACCAAACAAAAGAGTGGATATGCAAGACCTTTGATAGGTGTCTTGAAGCAAAGTCCCTAAGCCCTTCAGTACTAGGGGAACTCCTTTCTTTAGTGTTAAAGTGGCTGCACCAGGAAATCCCATATTCTGCTGCGTTCATGTGGGGAGCAATTAAGCTCTGTCTTTGACTTTCTCCTTTCATGCCCAAGGCAGCCGAGTATCTCTCTAAGCAAAGAACTATCTACTCAGAGAAAACTGTGTCACTCCCCTGGAAAGGAAAAGCAACTGCAGGTAGTTAAGGAAATTTTTCTTCTTTTTTCTTTTTAAAAAAAATTTTCTAGGGGTACCTGGGTGGCTCAGTCGGTTAAGCATCTGCCTTCGGCTCAGGTCATGATCCCGGGGTCCTGGGATTGAGTCCCCCATCACATCAGGCTCCTTGCTCAGCAGGGAGCCTGCTTCTCCCTCTGCCTCTGCCTGCTACTCCCTCTGCTTGTGCTCATGCGTGCTCTCTCTCTTTCTCTCTCTGTCAAATAAATAAATAAAATATTTAAAAATTTTTTCTAGGTTAACAGTGTTTTATCAAGGTATAATTTATACCCAGTAAACTGCACAGATCATAAGTGTAAAGCTTGATGAGAAATTTGACAAGGGTACACTCCCATGTAAGCATCACCAAGGTCAAAATGGAAGTTGTGATTTTAAATAGAAATCCCTACCTCTCTGCTACAATGTCTCCCCATACATAGTATGCCAGCTCTGACCATGCCAGGTATTGGGCCCGAAGGATGCAGAGTTGAAGCACAAGGTCAGTGGAGTGGGTGATCTTGCTAATCTAGCAGGACCAGAGCTATGACAGAGAGGACAGGGGCTGGGGGAGCCCCGAGGGGAGTACAGATCCAGCCCGGGCCAGTCATGAAAAATTCCCCTGAAGCATGTGACAGGTAAGCTGGATCTTGTAGGCTAAGAGTGAGTCTGCTGTGGGGAGAGGAGCAATAAGACGACATTGTAGACAAAAGGATGTGTGACGTCTTAGCAGTATCAAACAGTTTAGGAGAAAGAGTTCAGAGTGAATGGGATGGCTTATAGGGTGCCACGGGAATCAAGAACAAGATATGATTATAGAGAAATGAAAATGAGCTTCTTGTCTGACTTAGAAGCTGTTCCTGAGGCCAGAACAGTCAGTGCCTGTCTAACGTTCATGTCAGGTTTTATTGCTTGTGGTCAAAGGCTGTTGCACAATACACGGGGCAAAGAGCAGGGATTGCGTGCTTCTCTTAGCAACATCCAGAATAAATCTGAGTCTCTGCCTGAAATGTGACATTGCAGAGTAAGTTACATAAATGGAATTATCTAATGGTTCACAGCATAAATTGATCAAGTCATCTCAAATCAGCTTAGCACTGATATTTAAAGCAGTCAGTATTAAAGAGATGTTCAGTTATAAAACCTAAATGCATGTTTCACGTCATTGTCCCAACATGTCATTTTCTTCCTCTTTACATTTGTTTTATTTTGTCACCAGAATGTATCTTTTCAAGCTGCCTTAAGTCCTTTCTTGAAAAAATTGAAGTATACACATAGGTGACCACATACATAGGTGCATCAGAGATAGTCTGTCATCACACCTTTCCTGACATAAATCAAAACACCATATACACTGAAGTCTGATTTGAGACCGTTTCTTCTGTTCCAATAGTCATATATTTGTTCCTTTCCCTATACCACACTGTCTTTATTTGCTGGGGTTCCTTCCCTTTAAACATTCAAACATTCTCAAGTCTCTCCCACTAAAAAACAAAACAAAGCAAAACAATTCTCCCCCATGCCACTTCTGCATGACCACTAGCTACTACCCTTCTCTTCTTACCCTTTTATAGTAGTCTACTTTCTCACCCACATTCCACTCCTAAGCCACCACAGTCTGATTTCCACAGACATTTCTCTTTCTAAGATCTGTCTCTTCACACACTTTCCCCTCGCTTAGTGACATTCTTGCAGTCACTTTCCTTATTTTCAGTCTTTTTGCTTTGCCTCCCCTCCTCTTCCCATTTCTTAAACACTGAAGCTCCTGAGACTCTGGTCCTGGGCAACTTTTCCTTAGCATGCAGTTACCCCAGGAGTGCTCTCCACATCTATATTATTTATGACATAAGTGATGCTACATTTTCATCAAACACCATTTCCTTTTCCTCCTTTACTTGGAGCTAGACCACATTTCCCAGAATCCCTTGTGTTCAGTGTAGTCATGTGACTGAGTTCTGACCAATGGGTATAGGAAAAAGAGATATATGACATTTGCAGGTCTCACCACTCAAACCTCACACGTGGTCCTCCAAGATCTCTGTCTTCAGTCCTCTGTCAGCCGGGTGCAAAGAAGCCAGTGGCAGTCTTGGAGTGCTTAGGGCCTGTGGAGCTTCCAGACAGAAGGAAACTGGGTGCCCAATAGTCCGTGTGGAGTAGAGCCCAACCCCCACTCCAACCCACCCCCACTGATTTTGAACTACAACATAAGTGAAAAATAATCCTTTTTGAGTCAGCTCACTGAGATACAGAGATTGTTTGATACAGCAGTTTCTATGCTAATGACAACCGAGCATGTGAATTCCAGGCTTGTACTTCTCATCGTGCATCAAATAATTGCCCATGGTGCCCAAAATGATAGGATAGAAATTGTTTTTTAAAGTAGATTATTAGCAAGCCACAGAAATTCATCCATGTATTCAACACATATTTATTGAGTGTCTATGGTGCACCAAACACTGTGCTAGGCTCTAAGGTTGCAATGATGAGCAAAGATAAATCCAGTCCTCACTCTCATGGAGTTCAGCGTTAAGTGGATGACAGTGAATTCTCACATATCTTTATTATATTCCAACTGTCAGAAACTTCCTCAGCACTTGCTGCTTCACCCAAATACGTCATCCATAAAACTGAGGCCACCTCTCTGCAGTCCCTAGAAGCCACTCTTTTCTCCTTTGTGAAAGGGTGCAACTGGATCTAAATGGTGCAACTCCCCTTTCTTTTAAGAATTGTTCAGGTTTTATAAGAGACTCTTAACTCTAGGAAACAAACTGAGGGTTGAGGGGGGGTGGTGGGTGAGAGGGGATGGATAATTGGGTGACGGGCATGAAGGAGGGCACGTGATGGAATGAGCACTGGGTGTTGTATGCAACTGATGAATCACTGAACTCTACCTCTGAAACTAATAATACAGTATGTGTTAATTAATTGAAATAAGATAAAATAGGGGCACCTGGGTGGCTCCGTTGGTTAAGTGTCTGCCTTCGGCTCAGGTCATGATCTCAGGGTCCTGGGATCGAGCCCTGCATCAGGCTTTCTGCTCGGCAGAAAGCCTGCTTCTCCCTCTCCCACTCCCCCTGCTTGTGCTCCCTCTCTCGCTGTGTCTCTCTCTGTCAAATAAATAAATAAAATCTCTTTAAAAATTAAATTAAATTAAATTAAAGGTTTTTAAAAAGAAAAAGAATTGTTCAGGTTTTAATTGTGGTTAAAATATGCATAACATAATACTTATTATTTAACCATTCGTAAGAGTACAACTCAGTGACATTAAATATATTCACACTGTTGTATAGCCATTACTACTATCTATACTTAAATTTTTCATCATCCTCAGCAAAACTCTGTACTCTAAATAACAGCTCCTCTTTCCCCCTTCCTCCAACCCCTGGTAATCTCTATTTTCTGTCTCTGTAAAATTGCTTATTATAAGTATATCATATAAATGGAACTATATAATATTTGTCCTTCTGTGTCTGGGCTTTTTCACTAAGTATAATGTTTCCAGGATCCACCCATGCTATAGCATATATAAAAATTTTTTTAAAGATTTTATTTATTTATTTGAGAGAGAGTGAGAGCAAGAGAGATCACAGATGGAGAGGAAGAGGGAGAAGCAGACTCACCGCTGAGCAGAGAGCCTGATATGGGGCTGGATCCCAGGTCCCTGAGATTATGACCTGAGCTGAAGGCAGACGCTTAACCAACTGAGCCACCCAGGAGCCCCAGCACATATAAAAATTTAATTCTTCTTTATAACTGAATACTATTCCATTGTGTACATACACCACGTTGTGTTTATCAATTCATCTGTGTATGGACACTTGACCTTTTGACCACTATGAATAATGTTATTATGAACATGGGTGTGCAAATATCTTTTCAAGTCCCTACTTATAATTCTTTTGGTAATATATCTAAGAGTGAAATTGTTGGGTCATATGATAGTTCATTGTTTAACCTGAGAAACCACCAAACTGTTTCCCAAAGTGGCTGCACCATGTTACATTCCCACCAGCAATGTGTCAGGGTTCCCATGTCTCTACATCCTCACCAACACTTGTTATTTTCCGGCTTTTTTTTTTTTAATATGGCCACCCTAATATGTGTGAAATGTTATTTAATAACATCTTAAAAATATAAGTCATACATCAATACAATCTTGAAGAAATTCAAACTCAGAACAGAATAAAAGGAAGAAATCCACTTCACTCTAGCCCCCTCCAAGCACCTTCCTCTCTCCAGAGAAAACCACTATTAAAAGTTTGGTGTGCCTCCTTCCAGACCTTGTTTTCTGCATTTATATTCTTACATAGGTATGAATGTAAGACTATACATAATGTATACACATAAACTATGTCAGTAATGTCAGTTTCCATCCTTCTTCCCACTCATTCCATTGTTCTTTCTGTTAGAGAAGTTCTACCTGTGAAATCTTGCCCTATAGCTTATCTGACTGATTATAATGTGGTCTTTGATTTCCAGCAGAACTTTGGTGTCTATTTCATGCAGAATGCATTTCAGACCTGTTCTGGGGATGACCTTTTCCTGTCACATATACCAACAGCTCTTTATGCTCCTTTCTCTCTCTGAAGTTACCTTCTTTTGTCTGGAGGGAATTAGAAAAAAGAATTAGAAAGATTTTCTCCCCTTTGAAGAGAACAATTGTCTAAGAGTTCCAAATGGGAAACAGGCAATGTTTGATAGGAGATTGCCCTCTGCTGGCTGTATTATTTGGGGTTCTCCAGAGAAACAGAACCAATAGATTATACGTATACATATAATTATATTATATCTATCTATCCAGAGACAGAGAGAGACAGAGGTGGATGGATGGATGGATTATAAGGAATTGGCTCACACAATTATAGAGATCTGCAGGGTAAATCATCAAGTTGGAGGCCCAAGAAAGCCAATGGTGTAAGTCTCAGTCTGAGTGTGAAGGTCTAAGAACCAGCAGAACCAATGGTGCAGTTCCAGTCTGAAGGCTGGAGCAAAGAAGGGCTGATGTTTCAGTTTGAGTTAGAAGGCAGGAAAAAGCCAATGTTCCAGTTCAAAGGAGGAATTCTTTCTCTGATACTGGGGGAAGGGTCAACCTTTTTGTTAAATGCATACCTTCTACTGATTGGATGAGGCCCACCCACATTAGGAAGAGCAATCTACTTTCCTCACTCTATAGATTTAAATGTTACTCTCATCCAAAACACCATCAGAGAAACGCCTAAAATAATGTTTGACACCGTGTCAGCCAGTCCAGTTGATACATAAACTTAATCATTGCGCTGGTCATGTGAATCGCTCTGGGGGCCTAAACCCATAGCAGGAAGCTGTGGTGCATTTAAGTAATTATCCTGATGGGTGTTGTAGACAATCAAGTCTAAGTGAGAAATTAAGATAGAAATCATGTAAGCCAAACCAGAGAGAAAGAGAATAGGATAAACCAACCAGTTTCCACTTAAAAGTATTTGAACTCATTGAAATAAGAAGCAAATTGTCTTACTTAGAGAGAAGAGTGCTAGAGTAGAAAGAACATGAGCTTTAGAGTCAGAAACTCTGTGCTTGAGTCTTGGCTTTCATGCTTAACCTTCCTGAGCCTCAGTTGCTTTATATGCAAAATAGGGTAATAATTATCCATGCCCAACACTCATAATGCAAGGATCAAGTCCCTTCTAAACCACAAAGAGTTTGGGAAACCCTAGGTCTGGGAGTTAATAAGCCACTGTCCCTAGAATGATCTATTAAACCTGACCAGCAAGAGATAACTGGCTGTGGGGCAAGAAAATAACCAGAACTTGGGAGAAAATAATAATGACATTTTGAGCACCTGGGAAAAAGGCAGGAAGTAAAATAGCACAGAGCATAATTTGTGATCCCACTGCTAGAGACTCTAGAAGGGAATGTGGCTGCTGAAAGATGGGGATTCTAAAAAGGAGAAATCTGCCTCTATCGCTTCACATTTCAGAGTTGTCCCAGAAATTTCTCAATCTCAACTAATCCAAATTAAAAAAAAAAAAATTCTAAGTCATGGAACACGTGGGTGGCTCAGTCAGTTAAGCGTCTGCCTTCGGCTCAGGTCATGATCCCAGGGTACTGGGATCGAGTCCCGCATTGGGCTCCTTGCTCAGCAGGGAGCCTGCTTCTCCCTCTGCCTGTCACTCCCCCTGCTTGTGCTCTCTCTCTCTCTCTGACAAATAAATAAGATCTTTAAAAAAATTCTAAGTCAGCCATGTAGCTATGCAGGGAGCCCTCTAAATGAGCTAATACTGTGAAAAGATATATACTCCCCATCACCCACACAACATAACCCTTACTTTTGGAGTTTACAAGTCCTTAACTTAACCAACCCCTGCCTCCTTCTGCAACTTGCCATTTTGCACTTTGCTTACTTTGCTGCAGCGGCATGGGCCTCCTCATTGCTCCTCACTCACACTAAGCTCGCTGCTGCCTCAGGGACTTTGCACTTTGTATTTTCTCTGCCTGGTACTCTTTCTCCAGATCCCCACATGGCCCCAGATCTTTGCTAGAATGTCATCTCCACAGAGAGATCTTCCCTCACCACCCTGTCTAAAATAGCACCCCCTCAGTCATTCACTAGAGTGTAAATCCCATGAAGCTAGGAACTGCGTATTTCTTTCACTTCAGGGCCTGGGGTCAAGGCCTGGGTGCTTGTTAAGTATTTGTTGAATGAATGAATAAATAAATAAATGTAAAAGTTAGGAGAGAACACATCTAATAATGCATTTTTTAAAAAAAGCAATGATGTGGATTGCAAAGAAAAATCTCAGGGAGGCTAAAGCTGAAAATGGATTGAAGCTTTCAAAAACTGCTGAAGACAGATAAGTAAAAAGCCTTTTAGTCAGTGCAAGGAAGAAAAAGAGCAACTCTCTGAAAGAAAATAAATCCTCTTTTGTTGGCATATTCCTTCAAGAGGATTGATTTTCAAGCTCAAAAAGGCTGGAGGGAAGAGAGGCGAGATGGCAGGAAATCCAGGCGAGTGGTGAGGTTGTTGGATCCCAGGGGCTCCAAGGAGTGAATAGTTGCCAGGAAGTCTAGACAGGGGCAGACACAGCATTGTAGAGATCCCAGGTCCCATGATGGCAAGGAAGGAAGGACATTACACCAATCCAAATTTGGGTTGAGGTGGTAGCTTCAGAAATGAAAAAGGAAGGGGTGGATCAGAGTGACTACTGTAGGGTAATCTTGGTGACATTACTAGATGTTCAGGGCAAAGAGGATAAAAGAAAAGAAAATTACAAGCCTCTAAATGGTAGCAATCAGAAAGCAAAAGGAGAAAGGCAGTGGTTACCGGGAGGCTTAGAAGAGAAGACTGGGGGTCAGCAGGGAAAAGCTAGAGAAGACAAGTTCTCGTGGTGATGGAGCCTCTGTGAGAGTTTTAGCGGCCCCTGGTGGACATTTGCGTCACTAAATGTGTCCACTGTGTCACAGCATGGCCCACTAGAATAGTGTTAACTGCTTCACAGCTGTGATCAGTACAAACTGACTCCTTTTGCTACAGCTGAAGATGTGCAAGGCTCCAGTGACCTCTAGAATATAGGGTGTTGAGCTGAGCAGGTCTTGAGACATGGAGTGGAGGAGGGAGCCACTTGCTACAAGACAATTACCACAATGGCCATGGAGGGCTCAAAAAAAAAAAGGTAGTACCTGGACTGTGGAGGAACTTGGCTTCATGAGGGAGCAAGCAGTTCTAGTCAAAGGGACATTTCAGTGTGTAGTGAGATGACTGTGGAGATGTGCCTGAGTTGTAATTGTTGGTAAAATGCTGCTTTGAGGGTATTACTCCCTTTGAGCGTGCGGCCAAAACTCTCAGTATTTGAAAGTGTGACAAAAACAAGCATTTAAAATCTGATAGAAGGGGCACCTGAGTGGCTCAGTGGGTTAAGCATCTGCCTTTGGCTCAGGTCATGATCCCAGGGTTCTGGGATCGAGCCCCGCATCAAGCCCTGAGTGGGGGCTCCTTTCTCAGTGGGAAGCCTGCTTCTCCCTCTGCCTGCTACTCCCCCTGCTTGTGCACTCTCTTGCGCTCTTTCTCTGACAAATAAATAAAATCTTAAAAAATAAAATAAATAAAATAAAATAAAATCTGATAGAAGGCGAACAGAACCCAAGAGGCACCCCAAGGCAGTCAATACACATTTCTGCCCTTTCATGCCCTATCAACATCCTAGTCCAGCATCATGTCTGAAAGAGAGGGATTGAGCTACCTCCTTTCTTTAAACAACTTTCTGAGACAGATTTTACTTATATCAAGTCTAAGTATGGCTATTGATTAAAGCAGCTCTTCCTAGCAGTTGGAACACTTTGGAGCAAAGAAAAGACTATTCCACTGCAGAGTTCTTTCAAGGAAGTTCACTATATCCCTGAGTTACTAAGGAGGCCCACAAGGCCCAACAGGAACCGACTTCTCCTTTTCCATCCTTCCCCTAAAGCCCCCATTCCCATCATCTCCCTGGATCTCTCTGCTGCATCCTCATAGGAAGTGACCACAGCTCCCTCTCCAGCCCCACCCCTACACCCCCTACACCTCTCTGTCCCAGCTCCATATGAAGGCACTTCTGCTTCCTCTTTATCCACTTCCCTGCCACCTCCCTATGACTCTCTCTGGTCCATGGCACATCAGCCAACTTCAGCTGCCTCTCCTTCCCAATATCCAGCTCAACATGGAATGCTGTCTCCTGCTCTCCATCCTACCACACCCCTACACTTCTCTACTCCACCCGCATATGAAATAACCTCTGCTCTCATTCCCCTCAACTCCACATGAAGGAATCTCTTCCTCCCTTCCCCCCCAATCTCATGAACCAATCTCTGTGCTCTCTATGTCAAATCCCACCCCACTCCCCTACAGCTCCCTGGTCCAGCCCCAGGTGAACCCACTTCTGCTCCCCCCACCTCCCCATCACCCCATCACCCCCCTCCAAGCACCTACAGCGCTGGGCCATCTACATAGAAACTAACCCCTGCTCCCTTTCTCTCCCCTTTCTCTCTCCCCCCACCTAATCACTCTTTCCTGCCCTAGTGGACTGACCTTGGGCCCTCTACTTCCCAACCCCTCCTCACTCTCCAGGATCTTTCTTAATTCTTCCCCAGTTGAACTGACCTCTCCTACCTCCCTCACTCCATCCTACCCTACTCTCCATACATCTCTCTAGTAGACTCCTGTTCCCTCTTTCTCCCTTCCCCTCGTCCTCCATTCCCCTCCAGCTCTATAGATCCTCCCCATGAACTGAGTCAGCAGAGTAGTCTGTCTCTCCCTCCGTATCCACCCTACACCCTCCACATCTTACCTAACTACTCCTACATTTCCCTGGTCCGGCCTCACAGAAACTTCTACTTCTCCGTCCCCACGCCCTGCCATCATCTCCCTTACACCTCTTGGTCCAACCCCACCTAAGCTGACTCTGCCCCCTCCCTCCGCATTACCCTCCACCCGCTCTACAACTCTCTACATCATCTGCACCTGCATTGACCTCTCCTACCATTTCTTCCCCATCCCCTCCATTCCCTTCAACTATCTGGTCCAGCCCTTCATAAACTGACCCCAGCCCTCTCTCCATCCACATTCCCCCTCCCCTTGCAGCTCTCTTTTCTGCCTCCCCATGAAGCAGTCCCAGCTGCTTCTCTGTCCCCATATTCTTGCCCCCCATGTGACTCTCTTCCAGTCCCACACCCACTGATCTGTGCTGCTCCCTCTGTCCCCATCCCTTCCACTGAGCAACGGCAAACCTATTTTAAAATGGCTGGCAGGCACCAATATGATGAGTACGTTATGCTTGTTTTTATCCTTAACGATAACATGTTACTTATCACTCTCCCTTCCCCCAATATTCCTGACTCTATTTCATTTATAAGAACATTAAGGAGGAGGAGATAAGAATGTTTCCAGGGTGACGGTTAACAGTAAAATAGGAAGTAGGGCCCAGGCTTCTCATTCCTTTCCAATATTGTATGTCTTTTATCAGATCATATGCCTCTTATTAGAAAACAGCAGTATGACAAAGGTCAAACCCTCCCGGTAAATGCTATCAACTCAGCTTTGGGGGACAGTAAACATAAAAACTTCACAGACCCACATGTAACAACAAAGCTATGTGACAATCACACCAAGGAAATGAGATTGAGAACAAACACTTCTGAAATGCCTTCCTGACCCTTTGTGTGACTCTGCCTTGGGTCCTCAGTGACTCTGACTTAAGCACAACTCTTCTCCCCACTATGCAGACAAGGAAACCGAGGCACTCGGAGAAGGAACTTGTCCCCAATTACCCAGCCAGAAAGTGGTGGAGCCCATGAGAGAACCCAGGTCTGAGGCTACTCTGCGCTCTCCCCACCACACCCCAGTGTTTCTCAGGGAATGATCCCTCTGCAGGAGACTTGTCTGGAGGGTTCCCAAGTCCTTCAGGATGCCAGTGTCCAGGGATGAGGCCCAGGGTCATGCCTCTTTACCTGCTCCCCATGTAGGGGTACCACTTGAAATACAGGAAATCCAAGTAAAGGTAAATTTCAGATCAACAATGGATAAATAACAAAAAGTCCAAATGGGATATATTTATACTAAAAAAAATTGTCATTGCCTTAGGTGTTTTCTTTGCTATCTAAATCAGGCAACCCTATCCTGGGATTAGGATGCCCCCAGAAGTTTGAAACCTATTCTCTCCATCTCCAGGTTTTCCATTTCCCCTTGGCCCTTCTTGTTCCCCACCCTCAGCCTGGGGCAGAGACTTTATCTGCCAGGGCTTCTCTTATAGGTCATCCTATGTAGGGCCAAGAGGGGGCTGGACAAGGTCACTCAGCCCAATCTATCACTGAGTTCTGAGACACTGACCAGAGGTTGGTTAAATTCAACCTACTGTCATAGTAACTTGCCTGCCCCCAATTTGTCCAAGCACAAATTACCAATAGGACTCTCAGCCTTACACTTTGCCCAAACTATTTTTAAGGCAGCATTTAGGTGTAGGTGAAATGGAAATTCTGCTAGTTTTAACCCTGACAGATTCCCAAGGCAAGAAACAATTCAAGTCAATAGTAAAGGATGATTTCATTTTCTGTCCATGGGCTGGGAAGGAGTTGGGGATCTACCAGGCTGCCTTCAACACGTGGTTTAGAAGATGAACTCATAGTCAAGGCCAAAGAACTCATCCCTAGAGAACAAAAGCTTAAAATAAGAAAGGCTTTATTTTTAAGACAAAACAAATAGCACAAACACACATCCAAATGCACGTGAGTAAGTTCACTGGGTTTTATAAAAGAGAAAGCGGCACTCAGGTGTCAGTTACAACTAGAAACATCAAGGAGATGCCCCCTGCTTCTGGTGGCTTGGATACAACATGTGCTTGTCTAAGAAGTCGTTCTGGGGTGGCATCAGTGTGGAAATGCATGACAAGAGTGAGGTGATACAAGGCAGAAATGCAGGTGGGTGAAAGCTTTAAGACCCTTTTCACCACCCTAATGTGCTTTTGTTTTGCTCTGGGGAATTGAAGCAATCAGCAGGTCACCTTAAAGAGAACTTAAATGTCAAAGAACACTTTCAAATACCTAACAGAGATTCAAGATTGTTACTAAAGTTATACAGGTAGGTCAGTAGGAGAAAATAGCTTATGTTCTCAAAACCCAGGTTTCACACAATATGAAAAGAAGAGACTGATTTTAGTAAAGGCTGGTCTTTTTCATGATGCGCAGGAACTCCTGCTCATTGACTTCTCCATCTCCATCTCGATCAGCCTCATCGATCATTTCCTGCAGGATAATAAAGACTCAGCTTAGATCAATTCATAAATGAAACTAAAATATAACTGAGCAATAGGTCTTTATAATGTTACATGAATAGACAGTTGTGGTCCACCCAATGCAAATATACGCTTTTTATAACAGCTTGGTTCCCAAAAAATTACTTAAAAATCAATCAGTTCTTTGTCACACGTATCATCTAGAAGGGAACTTGAAGATCATCCTGCCCAGGGGAATTCCTAAAACCTAAAATAGTAAGTAAAATTGTACATGTGTGCATTTTTCTGGGAGCAGGGCACATAGATTTGTCACGCTATCAAAGGAGAAATTAAGTGGTCAACAGAGGGACAAGAGAACACTACTTTTCCTTCACAGTGGGGCCCACATCAGAGAAAATGAAACTCCGAGAAGTCACACAGGGGCTCCAAGCAGGAATTGAGCTCCAGTCCGATGCCTTACAAACCTGTAGCTCCTCATCAGTGAGGTTCTCACCCAACTCCTTGGCCACACGCTTTAGATTTTTGAATGATATCTTCCCAGTTTCATCATCATCGAAGAGCTTGAAAGCTTTCAGAATTTCTTCTTTGGTATCTTTCTCAGACTTAACAAGTAAAACAGAAAACACAGGAGCAATTACTTGTGCAGCAACCCCACTAGCACCTAACCCCTTTACATGGTCTTGATGATGGCCTTCATGACATAAGTCCTAGCTCACAGGAGATCAAACATCACCCAGGGTAGAAGAGGACAAACTCAGTGACATTATTATAAACACAGCGGCTAAAAAGGAAATATAAAACATTCTTTCTGTACAAACCAAAGAGAAATAGGAGTAGAAGGTACAGTTAAAGCTAGGGGAAATATACTGCTTAAGCTGGTGGAAGAGGGATCTTCTTGGCGGGGGTAGGGAGATGCAGGGAGGACAGAGAGGGCTATTTAACTTGTTATGGGATCATGGAGAGTTATTGGGATCCCAAGTACTCTAAAAGAGGAAGAAAGGAAAATCTCCAAGAACTCAAACTCCAGAAATTCCTGAAAGGTAGCTAAAGAGAGAGAGAATCCCTCTAATAAGAGCAATTTGGGAACGAACCCTCAATGTGGGACGGCTTTACTAGGTAGTTACAGAACGTTAAGCTTCCTGATCTCTTAAATTAGTAGACACACACAAAAAATAGGTATGATTAGATGTTTTCAAAGCAACAGAATTATCAGAGTAGGAACAGACCCGTGACCTGAGACATACATGGAGTTACTTTTCCACAGGCCAGTCGAGCACAGATGAGCCACACAAAAGAGGAGCCAGAAAGCCAATGAAAGAGCAATGGCCCAAGGGGAACATAAACATACATCCTAGGTGAGATGACATGCAGAGGAGTGAGGTGGATTGTTCGGGTGACAGAGTCTTTCTTGGCCCTCTGGATCCTGTAAAATGGTGACACCTGTGGAACTAGACAATGGGTGACTTCAACCTTGAAAGTGCTGAAAGGCCAAATTCGGTGCAATGAAAAACACAGCTGTTGAAGTAACCTGCCCTCAGGCTAAAGCTGCCCAGAATAAGAAATGAGAGAGAAAAGAATTTTGACCTTTAGAGTATAGGCATTTCGTCTTGTCAGTCAGTGCAATATTGCTGGTGTTTACAGGTTTTACTCCTTGTGGCTATCACAGTGACATATCAGTTGGAGAAAAATAATCACAAGAGTGACAGTGGTTGTACTTTTATGAGTTTACAGAGGGTAAACTGACTTTTTCTGTGATTCTGTGGCCTTGGAGAAAGCCAAGTAGAACCTAAGCATCCTAATTGTCAGTCATAAATACCATCCTTTTTCAGCTGAACCCTCCAGTTTGTATTAACTTTTCTTCAGTGAAGACATTTTTATATCTAGATTCAAATTTCTTCACTATTATGCGTTGAAAATATGCTGGTTATCCTAGCTAACTTACCATTTTCTGAGTCATCACAGTCAAAAAGTCACTAAAGTTCATTTTTCCTGTCCCTTCCTTATCGATTTCACTTATCATTTTCTTGATCTCTTCTTTCTTGGGTTCAAAGCCCAGTGCCCTCATTGCCACCTACAATGAAAACAGGATCATCTCAATATGCACATCTAAACCTAGCAGGAGCAAAAATGACAGCATTGAGAGCATTAAGCCAGCATCTGACACAATCACGTTAAAATGACTGGGAAACACTATAACATTATGCAGATTGATATCTGTGCTCAATTTTATTTTATAACAGTTGAGGTAAATAAAGACAGGAAAACAGAGCATAGTACAAACCCTGCTGTTACTTTTTGCAAGGAGAAGAGGGCAAAAGGGGTAGAGCAGTAACAGGGAAAGAAGACAAAGAAGTAGACGAAAGGCAAAACAGCACGGTGGGAATGTAAAGGGCTTGCCTTAAGTTCCTTAACATCTATGGTCCCAGTTCCATCAGCATCAAAGAGATCAAAAGCTTCCCGGATTTCCTGTTTCTGCTCTTCAGTAAGCTCTGGCTTAGGACTCATCCTTTTTCGCTGGGCAGATGATGCCATGCTTGCCTTCTTAAAGTTAGAGGCCTTTAGATATTTTACAAACACAGAAGCACAATATTATGTAATACAATCCATATTTTACATAAAATAGTTACAAAATATTTTAAAAATATTTACACCAAGCAATTCCAAAGCTTTGCTTAACAGGAAAGAATATGCTTTACTGGAAAGAACAATGAATCTTTTCCATGCACCTCTATCCCTCCCTCTTCTTTCCTATTGTTTCTAGAAGCAAGGAGACCCCTTGTTCCTTTGGGCATCTCTTATTGAAAATCATCCCCAAAGAGATCTAGCCAAGGAGCTGACTGTGGATAACTGTACAGATAATCAGCTGTCCTTGAATTTGGGGATCCTAAGTCTAGAAATGTCCTTACAACACCTGCTCGCAGTAGTCCGCTTCCCTCTATGTACTCCGACTTTGTGATTACTTCGACATTTGGCTAAATATTACTACGTAGCTAAGGTGTATATTCTGCCAATACCGAATAATAAAACTCAAGCCACTCGACACCTCTGTGCCTCCGTCAAGAAGCTCAAAACGTCTCCCGAATGTCCCTGTACTTATTTAGAATGCACGTTAACAAACATAATAAACCTCCCCCCCGCCCCGTTTCTGTGGGTAAACTTTGGTAGCGCAAGGCGGCCAGGGTCTGAAGGGTCAGGGCATGCAGGTAACCCGAGTTTTCTCCGACCAAGGGCGGTCACCGAGGGGGCTGGCAGGGGAAGGCCAGGGGAGCCCGAGGGATGGGGGGGGCGCAGACTGGATGACGGGGAGGCAGCGGAGAATCACAGGCCCAGCTGGGCGGCCGGCGTCTCTACCCTACCCTTCCGGGAAAGAGCTCAGAGGAAGTAGGGTCACTCCAAAGCCGAGAACGGAGCAGGAGAGCTGGCAGGGCCAGATGAGGCCTGGAAAGAGCTTGGCCTCTGGGCGCGGGGCACCAAAGGGCCGCCCCCACTCACCATTGCCGATGGACCCCGCTGCCCGTTGTTACGGCAACCGACGTACATACTGACTCGGCGCCCTTCCCACCGCCCCGCGCGCGCGGCGCCGCTCCCCATTGGCGGCCCGCTTGCCGCCGCTGCTCCCCATTGGCGTAGGGCTGTGGTGGGTGGGGCTAACGGACAAAAGCCGGGCCCAGGGCTTGGGGGCTGTGCGCTCACAGCCGAGACCCGGCTTCATTGGGCAGAATCATGTTATGAGCGCCGATTGGCTGAGCTAGCGCCGAGCTGAGCCAATCCTCTTGGCGGAGGCGTCTCGGCAGATCCTCTGCTCATGCGGGCGGGGAGAAAAGGGTGGCTCCCGGGGCCGTAGGTCTTTGGGTGCCAGCTGAAGGCGCGCTGAGGCTGAGCGGGGGATCACCTACGGACGGGTGAGGATCACGACCTCGCCCTTGGAGGCTGCGTTCTATCGGCTACTGGGCGGGAGGGTAGGGGGCTGGGTGGGGCCTTCGGTAGGGGCCTTTCTGAATTAGGGCCGGAGGGGCCAGAGAAGACCGTGACCTTTCGTGTCCGAGCGGAGACTGTACTCAGGGGGCAACTGAGACCCAGAGAAGGGAACGGGAATGTCACAGAGGTTTGGACGACTGGTACTTAGAAACCGAATCCGGCTGAGGCTCTTCCTTTGAGGGTGTCCATTCTAGAGCACCGCCCTCTCCCCCGAACAGATTTTAAGAGAGGATCTCTTCTCTTCTGGCTAAAAGCAGCCCAGGAAGGTGAGGTGGAGGCTTGGGAACGGACTTCGAGGGGAGTGAAAGAGATATGAGCGAGCATGAGGGAGAGGTCATCAAAATATACTCTTTGACACCCAAACACTCAGGCCGAGATACTGTCGTGAGCAAAGTCACACAAGAGTTTTGGAAGTGTGAGGGGTGCTTGGAGACTGTTTTCTTTTTTTAAAATTTATTTTTTTTTTTCCCATTATGATAAGTGCAGTCTTTACTCCCCATCACCTGTGTAACTCATCCCCTCGCCTACTTCCCCTCTGGTGACCAGCAGTGTGTTCTCTATAGTTCAGAGTCTGTTTCTTGGTATGCCTCTCTTTTTAACCCCCTCCCATGCTCATTTATTTTGTTTCTTAAATCCCACGTATGAGTGAAATCATATGGTATTTGTGTTTCTCTCATTTATTTTGCTTAGCAAAATATTCTCTGGCTCCATCCATGTCATTGCAAATGGCAAGATTTAATTTTTTTTGGTGGTTGAGTAATACTCCATTGTGTATATACCACATCTTTTTTGTCCATTCATCTGTCGATGGACACTTGGACCGTTTCAGTATCTTGGCTGTTGTAAATAATGCTGCTATAAACATCAGTGTGCATGTATCCCTTTGAATTTTTATTTTTGTTCTTTGGGTAAATACCCAGTAGTGCAATTATTGGATCATTAGATAGTTCTATTTTTAATTTTTTGAGGAACCTCCATACCGTTTTCCAGAGTGGCTGCACCAATTTGCATTCCCACCAACAGTGCAAGAGGGTTCCCCTTTCTCCACATCCTCGCCAACACTGGTTGTTACCTGTGTTGTTGATTTTAGCCATTCTGGCAGCTGAGGTGATACCTCATTGTAGTTTTGATTTGCATTTCCCTGATGATAAGTGATGATAAGCATCTTTTCATGTGTCTGTTGGCCATCTGGATGTCTTCTTTGGAGAAATATATATTAATGTCTTCTGCCCACTTTTTAATTAGATTATTTGGTTTTTTTGGAGGTTGGGTTGTATCAGTTCTTTATATATTTGGATACGAACCCTTTATCAGATATGTCATTTGCAAATATCTTCTCCCATTCCATAGGTCACCTTTTAGTTTTGTTGATTGTTTCCCAATAGTTTATTTTTGCTTTTATTTCCCTTGCCTCAGGAGACATATCCAGAAAAATGTTGCTATAGGCGATGTCAGAAAGATTACTGCCTGTGCTCTCTTCAAGGATTTTTAGGGTTTCAGGTCTCACATTTACGTCTTTAATCCAAAGTTTGAGTTTATTTTTGTGTGTGGTGTAAGGAAATGGGCCAGTTTCATTCTTCTGCATGTGGCTGTTCAGGTTTCCCAACACCATTTGTTGAAGAGACTGTCTTTTTCCCATTGGATATCCTTTCCTGCTCTGTCGGAGATTAATTGACCACATAGTTGTGGGTTTATTTCTGGGTTTTCTCTTCTGTTTTATGGATCTATGTGGTCTGTTTTAATGCCAGTACTATACTGTTTTAATTACTACCACTTTGTAATATAACTTGAAATCTGGGACTATGATACCTCCAGTTTTGTTTTGTTTTTTTCAAGATTGCTTTGGCTATTCGAGGTCTTTCATGGTTCCGTACAAATTTTAGAATTGTTTGTTCTACTTCTGTGAAAAATGCTGCTGGTACTTTGATAGGGATGGCATTAAATGTGTAGATTGCTTTTGGGTAGTATGGACATTTTAACAATATTTGTTCTTCCCACCCATCAGAATGGAATGTCTTTCCATTCTTTGCATCATCTTGGATTTCTTTCCTCACTTTTTATAGTTCTCAGAGTACAGGTCTTTCACCTTTTTGGTTAAGTATATTCCTAGATATTTTATTGTTTTGGTGCAATTGTAATGGGAGTGTTTTATTAATTTCACTTTCTGCTGCTTCATTATTGGTATATAAGAATGCAAGAGATTTCTGTACATTGATATTATATCCTGGAACTTCACTGAATTCATTTATCAGTTCTCATAGTTTTTTGGTGGACTCTTTAGGGTTTTCTATTTATAGTATCATGTCAAATGCAAATAACACGAGTTTCACTTCTTCCTTCCAGTTTGGATGCCTTTTATTTCTTTATGTTGTCTGATTGCTGTGGCTAGGACTTACAGTAGTATGTTGAATAAAGTGGTGAGAGTGGACATCCTTGTCTTCTTCTTGATCTTAGGAGAAAAGCTTCAGTTTTTCCCCATTGAGTATGATGTTAGCTGTGGGTTTTCCATGTAAGGCCCTTATTATATTGAGGCATGTTTCCTCTAGACCTACTTTGTTGAGAGTTTTTATCATGAATGGGGGTTGTACTTTGTCAAATGCTTTTTCTGCATCTATTGAAATAATCATATGGTTTTTATCCTTTCTTTTATTCGTGTGATATATCATGTTGATTGATTTGCAAATATGGAACCACCCTTGCATCCCAGGAATAAATCCTACTTGATAGTGGTGTATGATTTTTTTTAATGTATTGTTCAATTAGGTTTGCTAAGGTTTTGTGTAGGATTTTTTGCATCTATATTCGTGAGAGATATTGGCCTATGGTTCTCTTTTTCTGTGGTGTCTTTATCTGGTTTTGGTATCAGGGTGACACTGACCTCATAGAATGAATTTGGGAGTATTCCTTGCTCTTGTATTTTTTGGAATAACTTGAGAAGAATAGGTAGAATTTACCTGTGGAGCTGTCTGGTCCCGGACTTTTGCTTGTTCGGAGTTTTTTGATTGCTGATTCAATTTCGTTGCTGGTAATTGGTCTGTTCCAATTTTCTAATTCTTCCTGCTTAGTTTTGGTAGGTTATATGTTTCTAGGAATTTACCCATTTCTTCTGAGTTGTTCAATTTTTTGGCATATATTTTTTCCATAATATTCTGTTACAATTGTTTGTATTTCTCTGGTGTTGGTTGTTATTTCTCTTCTTTCATTAGTTATTTTGCTTATTTGGGTCCTCTCTTTTTTTAACGAGTCTTCCCAGAAGTTTATCGATTTTGTTGATCTTTTCAAAGAACCAGCTCCTGGTTTCATGCATGCTTGGAGAATTACAAGGGGGGTGTGCAAAGGTATGGGCTAAAGCAGTGGAACTAGAGATCCAGGATCTGCCCTCTGCAGCTAGCCCAGTGTAAAAGGGTTCTAGGCCCTTACCTGCTTCCCCTCTGGGCATTGGGGCAGTATTTAGGGAGGCAGGGGACAGAGCATAAGTTTCTCAGGCTGAGAAAGGCATGAAATATATTAACATCCATTAAGTGACAGTGTTTGCTGACCTTTTGCCCTTTTTTCGTGTGACTGTTGAGTAAAGTCCAGACTCAACCTGGCGTCTGAGCCTCCTGCCCAGTTTTGCCTCTGCTAGTCCTTATACATCGTGTCTCTCCACACCCTATTTCCCAGCCAGCGTGCAGGGTAGCAGCCCGGCGGAGTAGGAAGAACAACCTCGCCTGCCTTGGCTGTGTTATATCTGCCTGACTTGCGGCAAGTCAGTTGACCTCTCTGAGCCTGGGTTTCTCCTTTGTTGAACGGGACCTAACTGAGCGCTTTGGGGATCTTAATGGTATAATATATTTAGATGTAAAAGGACTTGACATTTAGCATCTTTTCAGGCAGTATTATTTCTTTTCTTCGATTTGCTCTTTCCCCTCCCCGGCATGCCCAAAGCCTTAGACTTGGGTAAAATCCCTTCTCCACACTGCAGCCAGAGTGTTGCTTCCAATCTTAACACTCACCCTGCTTACAACTTCCTGGGGCTCCCCCGTCTCCTCTTAGTATAACCCCTTAACCTGGCACACAGCCCCTTCCTATTCTCAACTTTGCTCCCAGTCTTGCTTCACACTTGCTGTGACACAACTTGTTACAGTTGCCAGAACACGCTGGCTTTGTGTCATCACCTTGTCCTTCCCATCGCTGGCCATGGAATGTCTTTCAGGACACCCAACCCCCGTGCTAGACTCACTCCTCTGTGGCCTTGAGAACTTGGCTCAGAGATCACCTCGGGCCAGCCTCCCTGCTCCGGGTTTACCTTCCTCAGAGCCCAGAAGCGCTTCCACAGTTCCCTGCTACGTCTCTCTCCCATACTACATGGTGGGCTCCCTGGAGGCTGGTGCTGTGTCCTGTGCAGGTTCTGCTTGGCAGTGGCCAGCATTCGGGGAGTGAGCCGATACCCGGGTGCTCTTTTACAAGTTGCAGGTCCCCTTTACCCTTGGGACTTGTTTGAGGCACTCACCAAGGAGAGGGAAGATACTGCAGGTGGAGGGAACAACATAAGCTAAAGCTTGCAGGCATACTGATGGTTTTCTCAGGGGCCACAACAAAATCAAAGCCAGGACCTTTCTGTGTCCTAGAGATAGACAAGCAGAGAGACGAAGGAATGACAGAAACAAGATACCTTAGATCTATGAAAGGACAAGATTGAGCTGATTGAATCCTTTAGGGAAGTGCATTTTGCCTTGATTCCTGTTTGCAGTTTTCTTGTGCACACAGGCATTGTCTGTCCACAGACTAGAGTGATGAACTTGGATGGAGCCAGAGAATATTAGTTTCTAGCACTGACTCCATGGAAGACAGCAGGCAGGGCCCCGACCACCCGCACACACCCTAACACGCCCCTCTGAATTGCTCTGCATTTCATCTTTACAAAGAAGCCAATCTCCCATGTTTTCAAAGGAGAAAACACTTGTCTTTCTATCTGGTTTGAAGTGGACAGACTGTCCTTTCCTTTTGCCTCCAGGACTTAGTTGTTGGGGACTTGCCCCAGCAGGAAGGAGGAGATTGGGCTCACTTGGTCTCTTCCTAGGTTTTGTTGTTGTTGTTGTTGTTGTTGTTGTTGTTGTTTTAGTTTTAGTTTAAGGCTTTGTCCCAGTGTGTATGGAGGGCATACATACTGGTTTTTAATGGATTCAAAGACATAACTTTGTAAAGGAGAAAGACGTGAGGCTTCTGATATGTGAACCTTCACAATCCCAGCCCCATGAGTGTTGCTCTTTGGGGTCTTATTTTTCCCATTCAGAGCTATTCTGAGCCCATTTTCAAGAGGATAGTGGGTGGCATCAAGTACATTTCACATTGTTGTGCAACTGTCATCACCATCCATCTCCAGAACTTTTCATCTTGTAGAACTGAAACTATATCTACCAAATACTAACTCCCCAATTCCCCCTCCTCCCAGCCCCTGGCACCTACCATTCTACTTTCTGTGTGTATGAATTTGACTCCTATAATTACCTCATATAAGTAGAATCATATAGCATTTGTCCTTTTGTGACTGGCTGATTTCATTTAGCATACTGTCTTCAAGGTTCATCCATGTCATAGCATGTCAGAATTTCCTGCCTTTTTTTCATTTTTATTTTGCTGTGGTAAGAGCGCCGCACATGAGATCTACCCTCTTAGCAAACGTTTAAGTGTACAATACATTATTGTTGACTATAGGTACAGTGTTGTGCAGGGGGTCTCTAGAGCTTGCGCATCTTGCTAAACTAAAACTTTATGCCCATGGGTGAGTAACTCCCCACTGCCCCCCTTCCCCAACCCTTGGCAACCACCATTCTCCTCTTTGAATCTTTGAATTTGACTATTTTAGGTACCTCATATAAGTAGAATATGCAGTATTTGTCTTTCTGTGCCTGGCTTATTTCACTTAGCATAATGTCTTCAAAGTTCATCCATGTTGTTGCATATTATAGAATTTCCTTCCTTTTTAAGGCTGAATAATATTGCATTGTATGGTTAGACTACATTTCCTTTATCCATTCATCTGTCAATGAATATTTAGGTTGTTTCCATCTTGGCCGTTGTGAATAGTACTATAATGAGCCTCGGAGGGCTAATATTTATCTCTTCGAGATCCTGGTTTCAATTCCTTTGGATATATACCCAGGAGTAGAACTGCTGTATTATATGGTAGTTCTATTTTTAATTTTTTGAGGATCTTTTATACCATTTTCCATAGGAGCTGTACCACTTTGCATTCCATCTAACAGTGTGCAAGGCTTCCAATTTCTCCACATCCTCACCCACACTTATCTTTTGGCTTTTTGATAACAGCCATCCTGACAGGAGTGAAGTGATATCTCATTGTGGTTTTGATTTGCATTTCCCTAATGATTAGTGACATTGAGCATTTTTTCATGTGCCTGTTGGCCATTTGTATGTCTTCTTTGGAGAAATGTCTATTCAAGTCCTTAGCCCATTATTTAAAAACCCTTATTAGATACATGGTTTGCAAATGTTTTCTCCCATTCCATAGTTGTCAGAATTTCCTTCCTTTTTAAGGCAGAATAATACTGCGTTTTGTTTATCTATTCATCCATTGATGGACACTTGGGTTACTTCTACCTTTTGGCTATTGTGAATAGTGGTGCCAGTGAACAGGGGTGTACAAATATCTGTTCAAATTCCTGCTTTCAGTTTTTTGGGCTATATACTCAGACATGGAATTCCTTGATCCTATGGTGATTCTATGTTTCATTTTTTGAGGAACTGCATGCTGTCTCTCACAGTCCAGCAGCAGTGCCCAAGACTTCCAGTTTCTCCACAGCTTCGTCAACACTTGTCATTTTCTGTTTTCTGGGTTCTTTTTCGATAATAGCCATCCTAATGGGTATGAGGTGGTATCTCATTGTGGTCTCGATTTGCATTTCCCTAATCATTAGTGATATAGAGCATCTTTTCATCTGCTCATTGGCCATCTGTAAAGTGTATCTTTTTTGAAGAAGTGTCTATTCAATCAGAGCTATTCTTGGTGTTCATTTTAATCTGAGTGTATATCATATGGGGAATTTAGGTTGGGGAGGGTTACCAGTGGAATCTGACTCATTTCCTGAGCTAGTCTTGGGTACCCTAGTCCCTAGAGACAACTAAAGTATCACCAACATTCTGAACTGGCCCATAGTATTTACAGACTTTAAAATAATTTGTATATAATTTGAGACAAAGTAGATCTGATTTTGTTTTTGTTTCTACAGGAAGCTGGTTTGCTGAGGATTGAGTGAGCGCTGTTTGAACGGTATGGATCATGGCAGCAAAATGGGTTTCTTCTTTCACCTCCCAGATCTTCCCCTAGAGATCAAGTGGGGAACAGGCTTAAAGGCTTCTTGCTTTTCTAATAGTACAGGGGGCTTTGGAATTGGCAGCTGTGCTATTTGGATTTCAGAACCGCAAAGAATACTTGTTTTGATTCCCTATGGCTGCTATAACAACCAACCACAAACTTGGCTTAAAACAGCAGAAATTTCTTCTCTCCCGGTTCTGGAGGCTGGAAGTCTGAAATGAAGGTGTCTGTGGAGCCATGCGCCCTCCGAAGGCACTAAGGGAGGAAACTTCCTTGCCTCTTCCAGCTTCTGATGGCTCCAGGTGTTCATTGGCTCATGGCCACATCACTCCAAATACCATCTGCCCTCTCATTTCCTCATGCTGCTTCAAGTATCTGGGAAATAGAGTAAGAAGCCAGCAGTGGGTATTTGTGAGGGTAGCACTGCCAGAATATAATAAACCCACTGGCCCTCAGTGAAGCTCCTGCATTTTAGATGGGTGTCTGTGTGGTAGAGAGCAGAAGGTGGTCTGCATGGGCTGGTACAAAGTGGGCACTCGCATATCCGCTGGACTCATGAGTACCAGGCCCTGCACTTCACGCCAGAATACAGTGGTGAGCAAGACAGAATTCTGAGAGCTGTTTGCTAGGCCTTGGTGCAAGTACCCCAAAGTGCCCAAATCCTCGTTCCCCATCTCATACACACTGAACCAAATGAATTAAAGCTCACCAGTCACATCTGTTTAGAGTGAACAGGTGACAGAGCCCCTTACGAACATAAAGAGGATTATGAGATAGAGGGAGGGATGGGATAGGCATAGAAGTACAGATCAGCTTTGCTTATTCATAATACGCATCTGAAAAGGTCATGATAAGTGAAGTTTTGAAATACATTTTCCTGATAACTTCCATTATGATTTCAGAGATATGGTACCCTAAAATGTCCCCCATGGGACATAGAGGTTCTTAATATCAGTTACAAGGCCATTTCATCCACCCACAGAATAATTTCCTACAAGGACGTGTGTGTCTGTGTCTGTGTCTGTGTGTGTGTGTGTGTGTGTGTGTGTGTGTGTGTGTATGAATTGGATTGGAGCAGTCATGGTCTTTGCATGGCAGCCATCTTCTCACCAATGAGTGTTCTCTGAATCTAGCTTTTTGCAAGCAGTTAGACTGTTTTCTTTGTCACAGACTTCACCATCTCCAGATGTTAGGAGATCCATGACTTAAGTACATTGACCACTATGAAGAAAACAGATATAAGACCAAATACATCTAACCCAAAACTGAATGCTGCTTTTTGTTTGCGAGTCAGTATTATGGGTGAATGAAGAGAGGAGCATATCCTAAGAGCTGTCACAAAAGCTTCTCTTATAAACTACTCTTCTGTTTGGCGTTGTCTCCCAGTTGTGTAGTGCTCGGTCCCCACCATACTGGGACCATTTCCCGAGGGCTTCTGATGGCCCCAGACACTGAGTTCTTCTGCATATAGTTAGGGTGGCTTTAATTACAACAAGAAGAAGAGCTCTGTCTCCTGTTACACTCTTTGCTGCCAGCAGCCCCTGCCCTAGCGTCATGGGGACGAGCGCTTAGTCCATTTAAGGGAAACTCAGCTGCAGCGAAGAGACAGGACTTGAGCATATTTACCTAGTTGGTAGTAGGGCTGGCCCCAGAACCCGGGACTCCCAAGGTCTGTGCATTTTCCCACTGTGCTACCGCAATGCAATGACCAACACAGAGCAACAGGACAGTTGGAGCCTGTGAGCGCCATGGAAAAAGCCACAGTGCCACAGATGTTCCTTTGGTTGTAAATGGACAATGAGGTCCTTTAACTCGCTTTCCACTCTGCCTCTAATCCAAGTGTACGGTGAGTTATGGGCCCAGTTATACCCTTGTGTCAGAGAGAAGCCTGTCACAGGCGTGTTCAGCAGAGGGCTTTATTTAACAGCTACAGCTATAGTTCAGCTCTTTGTGAAAACTCGACGGGAATGGCATCCACACAAAAACACGAACACCTAAAAGATGTTTCAGTTTATGTAACATAAATGTCTGTCTCTAAATATGTCTTTATGAAGAGAAAACTTCATCACAAGCATAACCGTATTTGGAGCTGAAATGGAACAAGCATTTGATGAGCCAGTGAGAGATCAGGTCACACGGACACATTTGACAGAAGACATTCCAAATGTAAGTACCGACACAAAAAAAGGTTAACCAAAACCAGATAAGGGGAAAGTCAAGCACACATACACCAGCAAACCACTGATACTAGCTGTGGGTCAAAAATTGTATTCAGTACATTTATTAAATCAATCAAAGTTGACTTTTTATATAAGATACATATATTTATTTAAGGTATCAGTTACTTCTTGCTGTGTAACAATGTCAGAACATAGTGGTTTAAAACAACATCCATTTCTTTGCTCATGATTCTGTGATTCAGGCTGGGCCCGGCTTGGGGGTCCTTGGCTGATCTCGTCTGGCCGCACCTGCAGTCATGGGGACCCCCTGAGGTGTTTGTTCCACACAGCCTCACTCACATGCCTGGCGGTAACTGCTGGCTGTCAGCTCGGTGCCTTGGTTTGCCTTCATGTGGCCTCCAGCAGGCTAGACTAGGCTTGGCAGAAGGCTTCCCCAGTAATCATAATGGCAATAGCAAGGACTCCTAAGATCTAGTGTTGCAAGTATCAGAAAGGACTTTAAGGAATTGTCAGGCCCCCTGAAGGTTGTTTGTGTAGATCTGCAGATGTTGGGTTTGATTCTTTGATTCACTTTTAATGAATGCTAACACTTCAGAAATGAAATCACACCAAGGTAAAATGTGTTTATATCAAATGTTAATAAATTATGGATGCCGAGAAGATTCCCTGGACCACCAGATCATCCTGGTTTTCGTGTGTAGCTCAGAATAAAGCCTCTAATGTGCCTCTGTAGTTGAAGGTTAATGTGAGAGTCTAGTTGCCAAAAAAATGTACATTTCAATGGTTGTATCAGTGGTGTTCTCATTGGTTGACTTTATAAGAAGTATAAGTTATACATTTAAACTACTGAAATAAAAAGAACACTTTCATCTTACCTTATAATATGTTCTGTGTAAGAGTTCTCTGAAAAGAGGCCCACTGCTAGAGACAAAGGAAAACAGAACAGGTTAAAAGAAACCCAGGGCCCTAGACTATTCTCTTAGCTCAAGATCATAGTGCAATTGAAATCATTTGTAGGGCAGATTAATGTTTTGAATAGATTTTTTAGTTTTATTGAAATCTTACATGAACAAGAAATTGGAAATACAATCACATCAAAGAACAAATTGTCACGGCTTTGACGTTTAAGCCAAACAAATTTTGTAGGGCAGATTAGCAATTGAAATCATTTGGATGGCTTTCTTTTCTATTCTTAAAACTCTCTCCAAGGTGTTGATTTTATAACTCCCCCCAGTAACCCATTCTTGAATCTCACTACCTGTTTTCAATTTGGAGTTTTATTCTTACTTGTTAGTACATATTCCTTCTTGTCTGCTGTGCCCACTTCCTCTGCATCATCTTTCATGGCCATAAAAAGCAAGTAGTTATTTCACATGATCTCTAACCATGTAGTATTATAGGTGTGATTAAAGACATTGTCCCATCACATACCTGACTTCTCTGGGGTAAATGCCAGTTCTCATAAATCTCTGAGGGATAGCCATTGGCTCGCTTGTTCCAAGCAATATTGGTGCCGCATTTCAATATAACAAAAAAATCCACACCACTCTGTCAAAGGGAAGAATTAAGGATTGCCCCCATTTCGGGTGCCTGGGTGGCTCAGTCGGTTAAGCGTCCAACTCTTGATTTCAGCTCAGATCATGATCTCAGGGTCCTGGGATCAAGCCCTGAGTCGGGCTCTGCTCTCAGCGGGGAGTCTGCTTGGGGATTCTCTCTCCCTCTGTCCCCCCCATTTGCACGCACGCGCTCTCTCCCTCTCTCTCAAATAAATAAATAAATAAATCTTTTTTAAAAAAGGATTGCTCACATTTAAAATCATGAAATGAAATTACACTGGACATAACAGAAAGGTTATTTGATTTAAAAAAAAAATTAGACTATCAAACTTTGAAACAACTGTAACTAGAGATGCCAGATAATATAACCAAGAGAATCTGAAACCCTTTGGGATACTATCAAAACATGTCTAGTCTGAACCTCTTTGGATTCGGGCAAACTTTTAGCAACCCATGAAAAATCAGTTTGGGGAGCAGGGAGGCTTGGAGTTATTCTAAAAAACTGCATTTTCCTGTACAGCTGACTTGAGGAAAGGAGAAGGGCTAGCCCAAATGAGGATCAAATGGAATTTGCGTAATTTAATTTGCCTGTGTCCTGGGAATGTCTTAGAAGTTTCAGTCAAAGTGCAAATTATTTAGCATGGTATGATTACATGTATATGAGAGTAATCAAAACAAAACCTAGACAGAAATGGATTGAAGAGATCATTTGGTTGAGGGGGGTGGCGTGGAATGGCGAGGCTGATTATGTCAGTAGATTATGCATATGCCTGAACAAATGCCAGAGCTCCAGAGCCATCTCCAGGTGGCCCAGCAGACTCCAGTAAAAATGCCAGTCTAGACGGGACACCAGGTTGAAGGGGTGAATCTGTAGAAGGGGCCTTGGAACGTGTTGAGTCTCCTGCGTATCTCAATTGTATAGGTATTTAAGGATTAAATAGGGGGGTTAGTTGTTTGTTTTCGAATCAGGAGCAGAATTTCTTTAACATCTTTAGTTTCCATACTCCCAACTTTGATTGACTGTACATGAGTTAGGGAGAATGAGGGTTTGTCATCTTCAGGAAGCCCAGATACGGTTTTAGAAAGACCCCAGGGGGGAGGGATATCACAGGCCCTTCTTTGGAGACACGCGGAGCCAGCTTAATCAGGATGCAACAGACACAGTTTTGCATTGCCTCCCTGGTATCAGAATATTGAAGTGCCCACATCTGGTGCTCTGTCCTTCCATTACCCCCAGTTACCAGAATTGGAATTTAGCCAAGAAAGTGTGCATGTTGTAAAAGCTGAAATGTAAACACTGTGGCTCTTCCCTGATACCTCAACTTGCTCAGAGCTCAGAGAAGGAAAAGCAAAGCCCTAGGCCTGGCTGATTAGCAGTTTACTGATCCTCCCTGCAACCCCTCAGGAGATCCCATCAGACAGCAGCAGTCTTGGATACACTAAGGCAGGAAGGGAGAAGGTGACAAGCCTAAAGTCACAGAGCCCAGCCCTGTAATGGTTGGGGAGGAAAAAGAGCTGACTTTCTCCTGCGAGTATAGAGACTTTGCTTTCTTCTCTCTGATAGTTTAAGTGGACATTGTCCATTGAGTGGGTGGCACGTTGTGTTGTGTTGTGTTTTGTTTCTGTTTGTTTTGCCTTAGAAGTGCCAAGGGATCAGTTATTAGAAGCAAGAAGGTATCACTTTCGGGCTTTTTGTATTGTTCAGTTTTGATCATTGGTATAAGATCATCCAATCCAGCCAAAATCTATCTCAGACTCATTTGCTGTCTCTCTTTCCTTCTTAACTGATCCAGGAGACAAGGGTGCCCTGGCACTAGAACACCAGAATTATATAAAGCTTCCAACTGGATGCAAGAAGAATTTCAAACAGATGGAGGTGCCGTTATGATGGCTCATGAACATGTGAGTCCAGGCTCTTTATAGCTTCCAGTTCTCACGTCCCACCTACCACCCTTTTTTTCTTCAGGCCAATAAGTGCACAGTGATCGGAGGTTCTGGATTCCTGGGACGGCACATGGTGGAGCAGTTGCTGGCAAGAGGCTACATTGTCAATGTATTTGATATGCGGCAAGGGTTTGACAATCCCCAGGTGCAGTTCTTTCTGGGAGACCTCTGCAGCCAACAGGTAACGGACCACCCAGCCTTGCCAGTTTTCCACAGGCCCCCCAAAAGGAAACTACCAGGCTTCCCCCGCTCAGAGGTCAACCACATTGTTTCAAAAAAAAATGTTTTTGAAAAATTTTAAAGTTACAGGAAAGAACTTAACCCACGTTTGGTCAGTACAACTCCACTCTGCCATGGTAGTGTGAAAGCCGCCGTGGTCCAGACATAAATGAATGGGTGTGGCCGTGTGCCAATAAAACTTTATTTACAAACAAAGTTGTCCACGGGCTATAGTGTGCCTACTACTGTTCCAGAGTAGTCAGTTGACCTTGGAATGACATGGGTCAGGGGCATGGACCCCCCATACAGCTGAAAATCTGTGTACAACTTTTGACTCCCCAAAAAGTCCCCAATAGCCTACTGTTGACCAGAAACCTTACTGATAACATAAACAGTCAATTAACACACGTTTTGTATGTTGTATGTATTATATGCTATATTCTTACAATAAAGTAAACTACAGAAAAGAAAATGTTATTAAGAAAACCATAAGGAATGGAATTTAAACAAAAACTTGAAAAAGAAAACCATAAGGAAGAGAAAATACATTCATGGTACTGTACTGTATTTATGTAAAAACCACATATAAGTGGACCCGTGCAGTTTAAACCCATGTTGCTCAAGGGTCACCTGTGCAATTGCTGGGTTTCAGGGGTTTTTTTCCTTGAGATATGCTTCACATTCTGTAAATTTAACATTTTTAAAATATACAATTCAGTGGTTGTTAGTACATTCACAAAGTTGTGTGACCATCACCTCTGTCTCATTCCAGAACATTTTTGTCATCCCAGAAGAAAACCCTAGGCCCATTAGCAGTTGTTCCCCTTTTCCTCTACTACCCTCCCAGCCATTGGCCACCACTCATCTCCTGTCTCTCTGGATGTGCCTATCTAAGTGGAATCATGCTGTGACTGGCTTCTTTCACTGAGCTGACGTCATGTTTGCAAGCTTTACCTGTGTCATAAGGGTAGTAACATTTTGAATTTTATTAGATGTTGCCAGATTGCTCAACAAAGCTGCTCTGTCAATTTTCCATTCACACCGACGGCGTGGTTCGGATCGCCGCTGTTGTACGTCTTTGTTAGACTTTTTGGTATCGCCATTCGGAAGGTTGTGGAATGGTACCTTGGTGAGGCTTACAGTCATGTGCCCTCCATCTTCAGGATGCCAGGCTCTGTGCTCTTTGTTGATCCTCTGTGAAGTTGCCGGGTGGTGACCTTTGTCCATTGTGTTTGGCTTACCTTGGTTTTCTTACGGCTCTGTGATTCCTTTCTGTCTGGAATGCTGTATCACAGATAGCTTCCCTCAGCCCGTCAGTGGGTTCTCATTCTCAGCTTTGGCATCATTTGCTATAGTTTTGTTACTTTGAATTTTAAGGACACGGCTTCCCACACTGCCCACGCAGGCTGTTTTCTCTCCCACGCTGCCCACGCCTCTGAGCCTGGAGATGGGGTAGGAGTCTTCCTTGTCCGTCATTGCCACTTCCTCCCTGCCCGAAGATCCCTCTGGCTCTGCGGGTCATGCTGGCCGACTGTGCCCTTCCTCGTGACAGTCCTCCACAGGCACCTGCTCCCTTTCCTACCTTTCCCAGGTGGCTCCATCTCATTTCTTAGTGATTTTAGTTCCTGGCCGAGGTCAGCCTTGTCCTAATTGCCGATGAGTTCAGTATTGACACACATGACCCTGCCACTACCCTTGCCTCCTCTCATTCACTCCTCTTGGCCTCCAGGCCTCGTGTCACCGGTAAATGTGTCCTCTCCGCGATCTCACTTGCAGGCCCTCCACTCTGAGCGCCACCTCCTGTCTTTCTAGTTCGGGCCCTCTAATACCTGCACTGTACCAATTCTGAAACCGCACCCAGACATCTGGCTCTTTGCCACGGCCCCTCACCCCGTTTGTGTCCTCACTGCCTTTGAGTCCATGACTGACTTGCTCTCTTGCATAACACTTATCCCCCTTGCCTCTTTCTTCTTGTCTCTATCAGTCCAGGTTCTCCAGAGAAACAACCAGTAGGGTGTGTGTGTATGTAGACGGAGAGGAAGAGGGAAAGAGAGAGGGGGATAGAATGAGATTTAATGAAAGAAATTGGCTCGTGTGATTGTGGGGCTGGCAAGACTGAAGTTTGCAGGGCAGACCAGCAGGCTGGAGACTCAGGCAAGAGGTGATGCTGCATTCCTAAGGCAGAATTTCTTCTTCCAGAAACCTCACGGTTTCCTCTTAAGGCCTTTTGAGTGATTAGATGAAGCCCACCCAGAGTACGGAGGATAATCTCCTGTCCTTAAAGTCAACTGATTACAGAGGCTAACCACAGCTATAAGATACCTTTACAGCAGTACCTAAACCAGTGTTTGATGGAATAATGGGACTGGAGCCTCACCAAGGGACACATAAACTTCTGCATCACGTTGTACTTCCTAGGTATAACCCCAGCCCTGTTTAAATCTGATTCTTCCTCTTCCCTGGGGCCTCTGGGCAGCTGAACGGGACTGGAGAAGAAAATACAATGTTTTTGCCTCTTTCTTCATGGCCACGGCCTTCAAGCCGGGCCCGTGCTATCTCCTGGCACCGTATCCTCAGACCTGCCTGAGACCACACCTGCGTTCTGCACGTGCCTCATCCGTGCAAATGCTCCAGGTGCCACCCGGAACCCCCCTCTTCCTACTCAGTGCTTCCACTAGGGATTCTGGCCTTTTTCTCCTGCATCAGCCGTGGATCCTTCTCTACCCGGTCATAGCCAACAGCACACAGACATGTTGCAGGATCACCCATCTTAAGAAAGCAAAATGCCCTGATGGGAGAGGTCCCACTTCTCTGTGCTGTCACAGGAGAGCTCAAAGAGCCATTGGCTCTTGCCGCCTCTGATTGCTTCATTCCGTTGTCTCTTACAAGCACTCCAGCTAGGTTGTCACCAACAGCCCCTGTCACAACCACCAGGGACCTGGAGGCGACCAGATCCAGTGGCCAAGCCTAGGACACCCCACTTGCCCATTTCTCCTCCTGCCATTCTCTCTCCTTATCTCTATAATTTCTAAATGTGGCAGGCTCCAGAGCTTATTGCTTGGATCTCTTTTCTTCTCTGAGCACACTCAATGTCCAATCAAATCCCCCCTTCCCCTGGCTCACAGACGAAATATAGTCTAGGGGCTGACAAGCTCCCAGCTCGAGATCTCCAGCCTGTAGTTCTGCTAGACTCATATCTGTCCAGCTGCCTGCTGGACATCTCTGTTTGGGTACATAATAGACATTTTGGACTTGCCATATTCAAAATTCAGCTCCTAGTTCCCTGCTGCAAGTCCCCTCCCCACTACAGCAAACCTACTAAAGTCCTGTCCGTCTCAATAAATGGCCCACTCTGTCCTTCCAATTGCTTTGGCCAAAAACATTAGATTCACCCTTGATTCTTTCTCTTGTACCCTCCATCCCATTCATCAGCAGATTTTGTTGACTGCACTCTCAGAATAGATCCCCAATCCAGCAACTTCTCACTCCTTCATTTGTTACTGTGCTGGTCCAAGCCACCACCCTATTAATGCATGAATCAAATCATGATACCCCTCTGTTCAGAAGCCTCCAGTGGTCCAGTTCTGTTTAGAGCAAACGTATAGGCCCTTATCATCACTTTGAGGCCCTGCATGACCTGCCCTCACTACCTCTCTGGCCTCACCCTCTCCTGTACTCCCTCATTGCGCTGCTCCAGGCACGCTGGCCTCTTGACTACTCCTCAAACTCACCAACTGAGTTTCTGCCTCAGGATCTTTGTACTCACTGCTCTTTCTGCCGGGAATGCTCTTTGTGAACCACAGAGCTTGCTCCCTAAATTTATTTAAGTCTCTGACCAACTTATGCTAAGCAACAAGCCTCCGGATCTCCTTTATTCTACCTTAGGTTTCTGTATAACACTTGGTACTGACTGATATACTCTGTATCTGCTGGTTTCTCTGCCCACCGCCCCCGGGGAAGGTGAGCTCCATGAAGGCAGGGATATGGTCTCTTTTGATCACTGTTGTGTCCCCTCAAAGGAGATGAGGCTCCTTAGCAAACCTCAGCTTCTCTCCAAACTGCTCCCCCAGCTCTCTATTAACTCCCATGATATTGTTGCTAGTATTTATTTACAGATTTTTTTTATTTTTTAAGATTTTATTTATTTATTTATTTGAGAGAGAGCGAGTGAGAGAAAACACGAGCTGGGTGAGCGGGGAGGGAGAAGCAGACTCCCCTCTGAGCAGGGAACCCGATGCAGGGCTGGATCCCGGGACTCCGGAATCGTGACCTGAGCCAAAGGCAGACGCTTAACCAACTGAGCCAGCCAGGTGCCCCAATTTACAGATATTTTTAAACACAAACTTAAAGCGAGACCCGCCACCATGGTGTGTTGTTCTCAGGCACCGGCAGGGAAAAGGAGAGAGGTGCACTTAACCAGGGCCAGAGTTTGCCAGACCAACTTGATAAAGACAGACATGGACAAGGCCAAGATTGCAATGATGGATCATGAAGTCCAGGCTAAGGAGGACATGAAGAGGGCAAAGGACATTTAGAAATGGGTTTGTAAGTCACAACTTAGTTTTTGTGCCATATTCCTGAATTCATTCATCAGTACTTCTTGTTTCCCATTTCTTTCTTCCAGGTTCCTTCCTCTTCGTCCTGAAGCATTTCCTTTAACACCCCTCACTGAATATCTGGGCACTAAACTTTCTGAGTCCTTGTATGCCTGAGGATGTCTTTATTTCACCATCTCTCATAAATGCTGATTTGTTGGGAGGGGGGCAGAATTTTCGGTCCATAATTATTTTTCCTGACACTCAGTCTGATCATCATTCCTTTGAGGGTCAGCTGGGTTTCCCTCTCATGCCTTTTAGGATTTTCTTTTTTATCCTGTGTGTTTTGTAGAGAATATGTCTAGGTCTGTGTTTTAGTTTTATATTTAAAACCTACGCAACACCTAGTGGACCTTTAAAATCTGAGGACTCATGCCTCTCCTCATTTCTGGAAAATTCTTCAAATATTGACTCTACCTCCATTCTCTCTTTTCTTTCTTTCTGGAAGCCTTACTGGACATACAGTAGAGTCTTTCATTATAATCTACATGTCTGTTACTTTCTCCTTCGTGTGTTCTTTCACTTTCTGTCTTTGTAATATTTTATAGATTTCCTCTGTTTTATATCCACTCATGGACAATCTAGTCTCACCTATATCCCCACCCCACCCTCAGATTATTTTGAAGCCAATCCTAGGCACCATTTTCATTTTCTCTGTAAATATTTCAGTATTTGTCTCTAAAAGATAAGGAGCCTTTTTAAAGATGTATTTATTAATTTGAGAGAGAGAGAGCACGAGCAGGGGGGAGAGGCAGAGGGAGAGGGAGAGAATCTCAAGCAGGCTCCACGCTGAGCACGGAGCCCAGGGTAGAGCTTGATCTTATGACCCCGAGATTAGACCTGAGCCAAACCCAAGAGTCTGACACTTAACCGACTGCGCCACCCAGGTGCCCCCCCACACACCTTTTTTGGTAAGACTTAAAGGAGCCGTTTTAAAAACACAATTCCATGACTACACCTAAAACATACTGACAAGTCCTTAGTTTCCAGCCTGTGTTCGAATATCCCTGAATGTCTAATAAGTATTTTGATGTAGATTTCTTCCCAAATAAGGAACCAAAAAGGTTAAGACGTTGAAGTTGATTGAACTAGTTAAGTCTCTTCTATAAGTTCCCCTTCACATTTTGTTTGTTGAATAACTGATGTTTATTTTAAACTGTATTGATTGTCCCATAGCATTTCCCATGGACTGGATTTTGCAGATTGCATCCCCATGGTTTTGTTTGCTATGTCCCTCTCTCCTCTAGTGTTTCCTGTAAGCTGGAGGACCTAGGACTGCACTGTCCAGTAAAGCAGACTTAGAATAGAAAAAGGGAATATAGATAACTCATTAATGATTTTTCTGTTGATTACATGTCGAAGTGATAATATTTTGGATAATCTTATATTAAAATACATTACAATTATTTTCATCTGTTTCTTTTTCCTTTTTGGATGTGGGTACTACTAAATTTAAAGTCACATCTGTGCCTTGTATTACTATATTTCTAATGGACTAGAAGCTGGATCTGACTCTGGTTCAGTTTTTTTCTCTGGGGCACCAATAGCAATCAGCATATCTAATGCTCATATTTTGATTTCTAGACACCATTGCCCATAAAAGGAACCAGGGCTCCCATTCAGGACTCTGAGCAGGGGTAGTCCAAGTGAGCCTGAGACATTTTCTTAGGACAAAATAAAAAAGTGCTCAGGGGCACCTGGGTGGCTCAGTCCGTTAAGCATCTGACACTTGATCTCAGCTCAGGTCTTAATCTCAGGGTTGTGATTTCAAGCCCCACATTGGGCTCCATTCTGAGCATGGAGCCTACTTTAAAAAAAAAAAGTGTTCAAAAACTAATGGGAACATGTCAAAAGGACACAGGAACCAACCTTAAGAACCCCCACTGGCCAAATTTGGGATTTTTTTAAGCCTCACAAAAGACAATAGTAGTGGATTGTAATGCATTGAATAAAATAAGAATCCATGTAAATCAGTATAAAGGGGATCGTCTACATTACAGAGGAATGCCAGCTAATAAAAGTAAAAAGAATGCTGGAATTAGGATTTTACCATTTTGCAACCAGTATGTTAATAATGGTTCCAGGCAAGAATCATCACTGAATGTTCCAGATTCAAAGAGACAGAAGAGATATAAGGACTAAATATAATATGATCTATGATTGGATCCTGGATCCAAATATAAAAATGCCTTTAAAGGACAATATTGGGACAATGGGAGAAATTTGTATATAGACAAGTTATTGGATAAGAGTGTCCTATCCTGTTACATTTCTGGTATATGATCATTGTGTAGCAGTATTTAGGAGGATGTCTTTGTTGTTAGAAGATACGTAGTAAAGAGTTTAGAGGCAAAGTGGCACATTGCCTGCGACTTACTCTCCAATGGTTTCAGAAAAAAAAAATCATATGTCTGTGTATCTACACAGAGAAAATTATGGCAAAATATTAATAATCAGTGAATCTAGGCACGTAAGTCATGATTGTCTTTCTTTTGGTAATGCTAATCTATTGATGATCATTCCTAGATCTTATTACTTAATGAACGTTTCGGAAAATGGTGACATGCTATCATTCTCTCTTTGTTTCTTAATTCAGTTCTTTGCTTGGCCATTTCCCTGTACTCATTAGTTTACAGAACGAATTCTTATTCTTCCTGGTGATCAAATTGTCCCTTCTTTGGACAGTGAGAGCCTCTTCAAGTTGACTCTTGAGTCCTTTTAACAGGACCCCAGGAGTCTTAGCTAGCTTCCTTACTTTCTGATTTGACAAGGTGTTCCTGGCTCTTCTTGTCTATTTCCTGCCCCAGATCTGCAATCAGCCATTGCTCCCGGGAGTTTTGGTTCCTTTTAGCAGTAAATTAAACAGACGTGTTTTCATTCCCTTTCAGCTTGCTGTTCTAGATCTATTTTCACAGAAAGGAATAGTCCTGTGTATTGGCTATTTGCACTGTCTTTCATGGGGCGGAACTTTTTCATATGATTCATAATTTGTATCTGTGAGCTCATTTTCCCAGGAGTTTTACCTGTATTGTCCCACCCCCCCACCCCCATGGTGCACAGTGGTACCGATACTGCCTTTGTCTGGATCCCACAGGTTTCTCATGCCCGAACCCAGTTTTTACTGGGGACCAGTCAATGCAGAGGGGCAATTGAAGGGACAACTTGGTTTCTGTCCTAGGTACATCTATATTGTTTGAATCTTTTACAATGAGATGTATTTTCATGTTAATTACAGAATTATAAAAGGGCAAGACACCTACATACCACAGATTAGAGTGTGGGAATGTGAGGAGGCTGTTTACTTGTCTAAAGCGGGAGTGATTTTTTTTTTGTCTTTGTTTGCTTTTCCAGGATCTGTACCCAGCTCTGAAAGGTGTAAGCACAGTTTTCCACTGTGCATCACCCCCACCATCCAGTAACAACAAGGAACTCTTTTATAGAGTGAATTACATTGGCACCAAGAATGTCATTGAAACTTGCAAAGAGGCTGGAGTTCAGGTAAGGGGAAAGCTGGAGTGAGTGCTGTCGGGAGCATGTCATGGCCCTTTCTAAGTGTGCGGGAGCCAGGATTTTTCTCGTTCTCTTCCTGGGCCTAGCCAGGCTTGCTTCCTAAAGTGTTGTGAAGATCCTAGAAACTGAGTCCTATTTGCTGCTGGGCCAATTTGAGCTGCATCGCAATAGACCATTTGAGGACCCTAAGGCTTATTAGTCTTTGGTTAAAGAGCCATAAAATGTCGATATTGCTTATATTTTTTTATTGTGGTTAAATAAATGTCATACAGTTTACCATTTTAACCATTTTTTTAAAGATTTTATTTATTTATGACAGAGAGAGAGCAGGAGAGCACAGGCAGGGGGAGCGGGAGAGGGAGAGGGAGAAGCAGGCTCCCCGCTGAGCAGGGAGCCCGATGCGGGGCTTGATCCCAGGACCCTGGGATCATGACCTGAGCTGAAGGCAGTTGATTAATGACTGAGCCACCCAGGCACCCTTAACCGTTTTTTAATTTACAGTTCAGTGGCATCGAGTACATTCACGTTGCTGTGCAAACATCCCCACCGTCCATCTCCTGAACTTTCATCTTCCCAGACTGAAACTCTATCCCCATTAAGCACCAGCTCCCCACCCCCTCCTCTCCAAGCCCTTGGCACCCACCATCCTACATTCTGTTTCCATGAATCTAGAGACGTCAAAGAAGTGGACTTATACGGTATCTGTACTTTTATGTCTAACTTCTTTCACTCCGCTTCATGTCTTCTAGGTTCATCCATGTTGTAGCATGTGTCTGAATTTCCTTCTTTTTTACCACTGAATAACATTTCATCCTGTGGATAGACCATATTTTGTTTAGCCATTCATCCGTCAGTGGACACTTGGGTTGTTTCCACTTTTGAAAAAGTATTGTGAATCATGCTGTTAGGAACATAGGTATATAAATATCTGCTCCAGTCTCTGCTTTCAGTTCTTTTGGGTAAATACCCAGAAATGGAATTCCTGGATCATACAGTAATCCTATGTTTAACCTTTCGAGGAACTGCCATACTATTTTCCAGACCTTGCCTCTATTTTCAGACTATTTACTTTTCACCAGTGGAAACCTGTTATAGCTCAGACCTGAGGGGATATAAATTTCCACATGTGCTTTGTCATAAATGCTGCTTCTCAGGATCACCCTTATGGGGCACCCGGCATCATCAGCTGGCCCAGCAAGAACAAGTGGGGAAGGAGCTCTTCAGGGCTCAGTGCCCTAGAAAGGATGGATCATGGTCAAAACCACCCCTTGTGCTTTGCAAATGACAAGACACTTTGCCCTGCAGTTGTCACCTGATTTGCTCCTCGATAGGTAACCAGGAACTCCTAATGTCACTTAACAGGTGAGGAAACAGATTTGGAAGGCTAAGAGATGTCTCTTTGCTAGTAAATGAAAGAGGTGGGACTCAAATCAGACACTCTGATGCCAAATCCCAGACTCCTTAGTCTATACCATGCTTGTATACCTAGAGCTCAGTGAATTTCACTGCTGCTGTTTTTTAAATGGAATAACCTAGTTATCCAGAAAAGATTCAAGAATGACATAGCACCCATATAATCATCACAGTGTTTAAGTAACATTACCTTTTAGAGTTGAAGTTCTGTGTGTATCCATTCTCCATGCCATTGCTGTCCTTCCCCACCACCCCACGGGGAACCAGTGTTCTGAATTTGGGTTTATCATTGCTATATGCTCCATGTACAGCCAATATAAGTTATCAGTTTGCATGTTAAAAACTTTATAGAAACGATATATTCAATATATCTTCCCGCAACTTGCTTTTTTTCCCCCTAACGTTATGTTTTTGAGATTTATCCATCTCGTGCTCCCTCTATCCGTCCCTCCCTCTCTCTCTTGAATAAAAAAAAAAGAAAAGAAAATGGCTTTTCATGTTGTATTTAGGAAACATTTCATAACAGTGAAATCAAAAGATTGTTTAATGTGGGGTTTTTCCCCAAAGGTTCAAAGTGTTACTGTGCACATTTAAATCTTTAATCCACCAGGACTTTATGTTTGTATATGGTCTGAGGTAGCAATTGAATTTTTGTTGTTCAGTACCATTTATTCTGTGATCCATCCTTTCCCCTCTGTTCAGTGGCCCACCCAGCACATGTCAGGTGTTGGTGCTTTGCACGGGTCTGTTGCCAGCTCTCTCTTCCGCTCCAGCGGCCTCGGCCTGTGCCCGTGCCACTGTGCTCTGCCTTCACTAAGCAAGCTGTAGGATGAATCTCAGTAACTGCTAGGACAAGTCACCCCCGAACCATGTTCTTCAGAATCTGCTTGGCTATTCTTAGCCCTTTGCTTATCCATCTAAATCTTAGAATCAGCTTGTCGAGTTCCTGTTGGAATTGTTGCTGTAATTGCATCAAATTTAAAAGCAATTTGGGAGAGCGTGGATACCTTGCCAATACTGTCTTTTTATCCATAGGCACATAATCTCTTTCTCTCTCTTTCAATACTTTCACCCTTTACTTTAGAAAGGTTTTGCACATCTTGTTGTTTATCCCTATGTACCTAGTTTTTGGCTATTGAAATAATATCTTTCGTATTACATTTTTAATTGCTAATGCATAGAAACACAGTTGGTTTTTGTATGTTGATTTCGTACTCACCAGTTCCGCTGAACTCTAACTGTAAAATTTTCTGTATGTTCATAGTGTTTTCTATGTAGACTTTTCCAACATCTGTGAATGGTGATAGTTTTGTTTCTTCTTTTCAAAGTATCCCAGTACAATGTTGAATAAAACTGGTAAAGCTGTGATTCGAGCTAATGGTGTTCAGTGTTGGATGTGCTGCCCTTAACCAGAGGGCTAGAAGCTGGGACCCTTGTAAGAAAGCATTTCCTTTCAAATAGCATTTCTCAAGTGGGCGTGTACATGTGCTGACATGGCAGGGTTGGTCTCAGAATCACGGCACATCTCTTTCAGAGTTCGTGGGCTATCCTTCTCCCTTGGGGAATCATTCCCATACTTAGATACCACAAATAATGGAAGTCCGTTCCATCTCTCAGTAGTGATAGGAGAGAAAAAAGGTGAAATCCTCTGTTTTAGAATGTAATAGAATGTGTCTCGAATCCACGTAGCTACAGAAGATGGTGATCTTTGAATTATTTTAAGAAGGCCTGAAAAGCAAAGCATTGCAATAAATCATTTACAGGGTGGCTTGCATGAGGGTTGCGAACAGGTGCCATTTGATTTTCTTTCATGTATGACCATCAGCTTGTTTAAGTAATGATTATTTCTTACTTGTATTTTTTAATCTTCCTTTCTCCTCTGCCAGAAACTCATTTTAACCAGCAGTGCCAGTGTCATCTTTGAGGGCGTCAACATCAAGAATGGAACCGAAGACCTGCCTTATGCTGTGAAACCCATTGACTATTACACGGAGACAAAAATCTTACAGGAGAGGGTATGTACCTGAGAACTGGTTGAGTGACAAGCAAGTTCCATGAACATCTGGATGGTTTAGATTTTTAAGAAAAATACTTATGAAGTTAGTGTTCTCAGGCCTGCATACCTAACTTGGGAAGTAAAATTTGTGGCTGAAATTCAATTTAAAAATAATGACAATAGCTTAATGTGACCATACACTGCTCAGAGTACTGTACAGGAACTACCTCGTTTAAACTTCACAAGGACCCCATAAGGTGGATACTATTGTCATCATCAGGTTATAGATGAGGACAGTTGATGCACAGAGATTCAGTTTCGTCTTGAGGTCATGCAAGTAGTAGGTGGCTGAACCCACACAGTTTAGCTCCAGAGCCTGCACTCAACCGCTAGGCCGTGCAAGGTTCCTCGGTTGCCATAGAAATCAGAGGCAATTGATGATGATCCCAAGCACACAGGCAGAACTTGGGCTTGACACACAAGTGTTTTCATTTGAACACGCCTTCCTAGTGGCACTCTTGCCCCCCTCCCTTATGTAAATTAAACGATGAAAGGATCTTGCTTTATTTTAAGGAAAAGTACTTGGTAAGGTACTGGTTTCCACCTGGTTTTAACAGCAATCCGCGTTGAGTAACGAGCACTGAGCCTTTGGACTCCAGGGCTCCAGGGACCCTGACAGCGGCTAGCTCCAGACTAATGTCCAAGGAGAATATTACCATAAGGACAGACTCGCTTGAAGGCCGTGGATGCTCGTTGACCGCGGACAGCTTGCCTTAGCTGGGGAAGCCGCGAGCACCTCTCCCAGGTGTTTGCAGCTTGTCCCACCCACTGAGGTTGCATTTCGTAGCCAGCACATACCGAGCTAGAGCTTAGGGCTGAATTGGCGTGAATTCCACTGAGCTGCCTCCCATCCGTTTGCTATCACTCCAGGTCAGAAAGTTCCAGGAGAACTCGTCTGCAAGAAGACACAAAGGCCTACCCAATCCAGGGGTGGAAGCCTGGCCTTTTGTAAGCTGGAGTCCTGTCTCCAGGTTCTGCCACCCTGCTCCCTGGAGCACAGAGAGCTTCACAGAGCTGCCACCTGCTAGGACTTAACCCAGGAAGCACTGAGGCTTTTGCTGGGCCCTGTGTACTCTCATCCAAGGCACTGAGACTCCCACCTCCTGTGCTCAGGAGGTGCAAGTGACAGCCATGGCTCAGACACAGAACACATCTGAAGACTTGACCTGTTTCTCCCAGACCCTTTACCTTCTCAGTCCCTTCTTCCTGGCCCACTTGGGTTCATCAGAGTCCCTTCCTAGGAGGTGGTACTCAGAACTGAGAACAGCTCAGGACTGGTGGAAACAAGCCTGTGGAACTTAAGGCAGGAGAGGCAGGAGACTCATGACTGACTCATTACCTGGAACCCTCAGATCTTCCCCTGGCTGCATTTGTGCAGTTCAGTCTTGGAACCCAAACCCAGGCCTTTCTCTTTGATCATATTGTTGTTGTTGTTGTTGTAAGTAGGCTCCGTGCCCAATGTGGGGCTTGAACTTACAACCTTGAGATCGAGAGTCACATGCTCCACCGACTGAGCCAGCCAGGGGCCCCTGATCATACTGTATCTCCTGTGTTTTCAAATTTGGGTGGTATGGGTGGATGGGATAGAGAAGTAGCCCCAAATTATACCAGAGCAGAAGTCAGCCTCTGTGTCCCCCGTAAGTGGTGCCGCTGACATGCCCCTTCTGCTCTTTTACAGACAGTCCTGGGTGCCAATGATCCTGAGGGGAATTTCTTAACCATGGCCATTCGCCCTCATGGCATTTTCGGCCCAAGGGACCCCCAGTTGGTCCCCATCCTCATCGAGGCAGCCAGGAAAGGCAAGATGAAGTTCGTGATTGGGTAAGTTGGCCCACAGTTGGTCTTCTCCCTGACCCCTCACAAGCATCAGTCTTGCTTGGTTAGCTCTTTTATAATGCCGCCTTCTCTGCTGCCCTCTGTGTTGGTTTCCTGGGGCTGCCCCAACAAATGACCACAAACCGAGGGGCTTAAAACAACAGAGATTAATTCTTTCTCAGTTCTGGAGGCGAGAAGTCTGGAATCAAGGTGTTGGCAGCGGGGGTTTCTTCTGGAAACTGAGGGAGAATCTGTTCCAGGCCTTTCTCCCAGCTTCTGGTGGTGGCCAGCAGTCTTTGGTGTTCCTTAGCTTGTAGACAAGTCACTCTAATCTCTGCCTCCACCCTCACGTGAGCGTCTTTTCTGTGTATCTACATCCAAATTTCCCTCTTATAAAGATACCAGCCATTGGATTTAGGGCCTACTCCACCCCAGTATGACCTCATCTTAGCTTGATTACATCTTCAAAGACCCTATTTCCAAATGAGGTTACATCCAAAAGTTCCAGGGAGACATGAATTTGGGTAGGACACTGTTCAACTTAGTATACCATCACGTAGCCTGGGAAAATATTTGTGTCCCTTTTTGAAAATTGAGGAAACAGGCTTGGGGAGGCGGGAGACTGGCACAGGGTCAAGGGCCAGGCCTTGGATCTAGGAAGGCTGGTAGAGGTGTTCACATTCCTTCTCAAAGAAAATGCAGGTGGCGAGGCCTTTGTGGGTGGTGACAGCACGTGGCTGTTTCCCCAGTACACCTTTGCTTCCTTCCTTTTTTTTTTTTCCATTGCCACCTTGCCTCCCTGCTGCCCTGTCTTCTTGCTTTGAGGGATTAGAAAGAGATGGTAGAAAGGTGTAGAGGCCAAAGCAAGCCCTTAGCCCTGAGTGTGGGCCATGCCAGGATGGGGCAGGCAGGGCACTGGGCTTTCAGACTCCTTGCTCGGCCCTTACATGTCCCACTGCCTCTGAGGGCCCCAGGTATCCTGGCCCCTTAGCATCTTTAACAGTGGAACCATGCCCCGTACGCCCACAGAAACGGGGAGAACTTGGTGGACTTCACCTTTGTGGAGAACGTGGTGCATGGACACATCCTGGCTGCAGAGCACCTCTCCCAAGACGCGGCCGTGAGTGGGAAGGTAAGGCAGCCCCTCCTCCTGCCCCATGCACGTCTGCCCGTCTTCGGGCTGCATGTCCCTGTGCTTGGATTCATTGGCAAATTGCCTTCATGATCCTGGGTCCTGGCTGATCTGCTTTAGGATCCCATTGGTCCGAGGTTGATCCCCTGTGGTAGGGAGTGTGGTGACATTGCAGTGCCACATCCCTCGGGACAGCCCAAATCCAGAGCCCATGAGCTGGGATTGACCAAGCATTCAGGATCTGGTTCTCCATGTAACGGGACCTGGATACCCACTGTGGACGTGACTGCTCCCAGCAGGGTCCCATGTACATTCAGTGGGGTGCTTGCTACTCATCTTCCCTCCCAGTCATTCTGAAAGTCTCTTCATTTCTCTCCCATTGCCCACCCTTGCTCATGCCTCTCACCCTTCCGGAGGGGTGGATGTATCTCAGTCTCTTGGCATCTGGCACCTGGTGGGCAGGATGGACATGTCAGGGAGGTGAGCTCTCATGCAGAGAGGGGAGAGCACATTAGGGCCCCCTCACCCTCTCCTCCCATTCACAGGGCCCCCCTCTTCCTTGTTTCTCACTACTCCCTTTGGAACCCCCTCTTTGGATCTCATTTTTCTCCTGGACCTCTGCTGTTTTCCCACTCCTATAACATTTAGGGTGGTGGAGGTCGGGTGGGCGTATGGCTTTTGTTTTAGACCAAATACAGCACATTTGAGAAAAGGCATGTGACCTGTTGTTGCATATGAAGATAAGGAGTTTTACCATGATTAACATGATTATTAAATTAACAAACATACCTTCCTGAGTGTAATCTAAGCTTCACTTAAAAATCCTGGCCCATAGATAAAACTTACCTTTCCTGTCTATACCTTTAGTCTGCCCAAATCAAAAAAGCATCTCTCCCACTGGCTGACGTTTGCAGATTGGAGATCTTGGGTGGGCAGGCAGGCAGAGGCCACTGGCTTCCCAAAATATTGGTCCCAGGCTGAGCCAGCAGCTTATGCCTGAGCTCCAAGTTCCAAGTGTGGCCTGCCAGCTGGGGAGCATTTTCTAACTTCTTGTTCTCTCTCCAGGCATTTCACATCACCAATGACGAACCCATCCCTTTCTGGACATTCCTGTCCCGCATCCTGACAGGCCTCAACTACGAGGCCCCCAAGTACCACATCCCCTACTGGGTGGCCTACTACCTGGCCCTCCTGCTGTCCCTCCTGGTGCTGGTGGTCAGTCCTGTCATCCAGCTCCAACCCACTTTCACACCGATGCGTGTCGCACTGGCTGGCACGTTCCACTATTACAGCTGTGAGAGAGCCCAAAAGGTCCTGGGCTACCGGCCACTGGTCACCATGGATGACGCTATAGAAAGGACTGTGCGGAGTTTTTATTACCTGCGGAAGGTCAAGTGATGCAGCCCAGAGACTGGGCCCTCGCAGTGCCTTCCCCGGCTACTAACTCTCCCCTGTGGACCAACAAACTAACCTCCTTCAGGTGACTTTCTTCTGAGCTTAGGTCTCCTCCTGCCAGTTAGATGAGAGCACACCCAGCTGTTCCATGACCACAAGGGTGGAGGAAACCGGAGGCATTTCTCCCATTTGTCGGATTGAATTTGAATTTCTTAAAGCAGGCAGCTTCATATTCTACTGTTTTGTGTTCTCCTCTCCCTCTCCCCTACTCCCCCCCACTCCCACCCCTCCTCTCTCCTGGGTTACTTATCATTCCAGCATCCTCCTACATAATCAAGGAAGCTGTAGGGAAAAAAACAATCCATTTGCTAATGGATGATGGGAAACTAGATTTACTTCCATGCAAACCAGTACTAGAGTAGAAGCCACGGACTGTTCAAGGAGCCACATATTACACATATCCTAGAAGAAAAGCAGAAGTTTTAAACACATGGTGAAACTTCAAATAGATGCAGAATTTAAAGCAAAAACTTTTTAAAAGCTTAAATACTTGTTACCCCTCCCCCCATGAGTCTCTAGAGGGAAAAGACCTCTGGGTGGGCACCTCCTTCTATGGTACAGCCGCTGTGCCTGCTGCATTGTTTTTGCATAAAACATTCTTTCATGGACGTGTCTCTCTCTCTCTCTCTCTTTTTTTTTTTAAGAGTTTATCCATTTATTGGCCAGAGAACGCGTGCATGTGAGAGAGAGAGAGTACAAGCAGGGAGAGCGGCAGACAGAGGGAGAAGCAGGCTCCCCGCTGAGCAGGGAGCCTGATGCGGGACTCGATCCCAGGACCCTGGGGCCGTGACCTGAGCTGAAGGCAGACGCTTCACCGACTGAGCCACCCAAGCATCCTGACATGTCTCTCTTTATCAGCGGAGCCCCATTGTCCTTTTTAGTTACAAGGTGGTAGTGTGCCCCAGTGGCCTGCCATTTCAGCTGTGTAGCTCTTCTAACATGGGACATGGAGCTGGTTGACAGTAAGCCATTGAAAAGGTCAGAGAGAAGAGCATTCTTTATCTGCTTGGAGTTTGGGCAGAAACTCCATGAGATGATGTAGAAAGGACTGTTTCTCTGCAGCTCACACTCATAGAACCCTTCAGGCCAGTCTCCAAAAGGCAAAGCACATAGGATTCAGTGTTCTCTATTTTCTGGTGATGTTCTGCTTACAGAACCTGATTTCTTCCCAGACTAATCGAAATGTAATGTTAAAGACTTCTGTTTTCTTCTCTGCCTTTGTCCAGGGGTGGAGAGGCAGCCGGGGACACTGGAATAAAGTGAAGATATTGTACATGCCATGAGGTTTGTGTGATAGGAACATCACACCCACCTGAGGGGAGACTGCTATGTTGATGGGGCAAGGGAGCACAAGTAGAAGTAAGACAAGGTCTTTGCCCTTAAGGTACTTAGAATAGAGGAGCTCAAGATATGTTCACAAGCCCCTGTAATACCAGACAAAAAATAATGCACCTGAGACAAGGTGGTGTAAGTTCAAGGAGGGGAGACATGGCTTCCAGGCAAGACCATCAAAGAGACTTCCAACGAGGAGGTGACAGCACTGAATTGGACTTGAAGAATGAATAGTCAGTAGGTACAGGCCCGTAGGTGGCACTTCAGGCTGAAAGGTCAGGTTCAGAGTCAGTGGCTTTTTATAATCTCATTAACAGTGTGTTTGTCTTTCTTGGATTCAGTAAGTACAGGAGTGACCAGCATGGCTCGGGGTTGGGGGCGTGGAGTAGTGGGAAGTTGGGTTGGCTGAAGAGATAAGCAGGGCTGAGGATGCCAAGCCAAGAGAGCTAAACTGTCTCCTATAGGCATGGGAAACCATTGACAGTTTACGCAGTGGAGGACAAAAATCAAGAAACTTATGTCGCCACCCTGTGTGGAGCCGGGGAGATCACTTAGGAAGTGGCAAAGGTCTGGGCAATGATGCAGCCATGGAAATACAAATGAAGCTTTAGCTGAAGCACCTGGAAAGAACTCAGAGCTCGCTGCTTGATTTCCTATGAGGAGTGGGAGGGAGGAGGAGGCCAGGGCATAGGACTGATAGACTCTGCTTTCAGAGCTGCTACGAGGAGACTCATGCCTAAAAGAGTGAGGCTGACAGACCAAAGTGCCCTCAGCTTTGTCCTTTCAGCTCTCTTGGGAAAATGCTAGCAGCTGCCTCTACAAAAGATGTCCCTCATCGAACTCCAGACTGTCCAATCTATTCGTATCTTCTACTTCCTGAGGGAACCTCTTGTCTGCTCACCTGTTTTATTCACCCATTCTTTCTACATGTTTGTGGGGCACTGCCTGGGCTTCAGTGGTCAATAAAACAGGCACAGCCTGGAGCTGATATTGCAGTGGAAACACCCTCCCTACCCCAGACAGATTTTATGGCTGCTCCTTGCTCTGCCCTGCATTCCTGACTCAGACCTATGTCACCCCATCTGTTTGTAGAAAGTCTGACTGCCCAGAAAGCGTAGCCTCTGCGACCCCCTAGGAGCTCGTTAGAAATGATGGGGCCCCACCTCGGACCTTTTGAGCGGAGACTCAGTGGGCCTGCTGCTGTGTTTACAGGCCCCACCCATGGTTCCAAACCACCGAAGTGGACTCCCACCAGGTCACCAAGTCCAGCTAGAACCTTGCCTCAGCCATTGTAAGACTGAACTTGTCCCGCTCACCAGCCTAAGTCCCCAGGCCACTCCAACCCATCCCTTTTCTGATGGCTGATAACTTTGCAGCACACTTCCCTAAAATGACATCCTGGATAACCGACCTAGGCCTGCACCGCCCTCCACTACCCTCCTCCGTGGCACATCCATCTGTAGAATCAGGCTAGAGGGAAGGCAGTTGTCTGCCAGCTTGAGGACAGCTGAAAGTCCATGTTCAGTTCTTCATGTCCATTGGGGAGGTCTCTCATTTCAGTCCCTCTTCCCTCCCCATTGATACTGACCTAGTTCAGCACCAGGGTCAGGTGTACTGGAACAGCCAGGCTGATCTGTCTGCCTCCCCTGATCCAGCCTTTATGTGTCTCCAGGTTGTCCTTCCTAAAAGAGACCTAGATCTGTCCCTCCTCTGTCAAAAACACTTCAGTGGGTCCCAGCTTTCTCTTGAACACCTTCTGTGGCCAGTTTATCACAACCTGTTCTCAGCCCACCTTTCCAGCTTCTTCCACTGGACTTCACACTTGTGCGCCAGCCATACTGCTCATGACCCGTCAGACATCCCCTTACTCAGGTTGCCCTGGCTGCCTGCCATGCCCTCACCTTGTTATGTCCCCTAATACAGAATAGCCAGATCCCTTTCCCCACAAAAGTCTACTCTGATCTTCCCAATTGGAGATCATCTATTTGTTCTGGGCTCCCAGGCTGTAGCTCTCAGTCTTTGCTTTATTTAGTGTGTTCCCTCGGTGTACTTTCTCCCACCCCCACCAGGCCAGGAGCTCCTTGATGGCGGAGCCAACCAGTGTCCCCACAGAGTGGGTGCTCAAGAAATGTGGGTAACCACGTGCCTGGCTTGCAATCCTAGGGTAACAGCAGCAACAAAAGGAAAGAGCCAGTGGGACTGGTTGGAGCAGAGGTTCCAGGCCTGGCACTCGTGTGTGGAATTGGGAGGTCTGTGAACCCCAGGAATTGGACGCAGCCTTGGGGGCATCTGAGTGTGTTTTGTCGGGAGAGGGCACAGAGCTGGGATTAGCTTTTCAAAGATGACTGCGGCCCGATACAAAATTCAAGCCAGTGGGGTGGGCACCAGCAGCTGTAGGGAAGCCCGCTTTGGGGTAAGGGTCCAAGAGAGACAAGCTGAGGGTGAAGAGGCCAGAGTAGGGATCCCGGGCTTCATTAGCATCTTCATCTGCATGTGGTCATGGACCGCAGGGTGGCTGTGGCCAGCTGTTCTGTCTGTGGGCCCTTGTCTCCCCCCCCCCCCCCCCACCTAACCCCACCAGGCTAGCCTCTAAGTTCCTCTGGCTCCTCAGCTGCATTCTCGGCACATCTCACCTCGGGGTATCTCGTCCTGCTGGGCCTGCAGCCTCCTCTTTCAAATGTCATCTCCAACATCATTCACTCCTCACAGCTTCCTCCCCACGGTCTCTGTCTTCTGGCTTCCTGCAGAGCCCACCCTGCATTGCCGTCAGTCATTGGCTTAGCTGTCCAGATCTCCAACAAGCCACTACATTCCTCAAGGGCCAGGGGCTTTTGATTTGTTTCTCTGCCCAGTAAGTGTGACCAGACTGAAAGGGCATTAAGAGGACAAAGCTACTAACACCCACATTGACCAACTGGGGGAACCCCAGAGAGAAGTCATGGCCAAGGGCACTCAGGCAATTAGCAGAGCCAGGGCTAAACCACAAGCTCCCGATCCCCAAGCCAGTGCATCCCACATTACTCATCTAGATTCATGCAGCTAACACAGCAAAGGTGCTCATCTGGGAAGGGACACAGGCTCTAATCTGAGACTTTGCAACATGAAGGGCTGAAAGGGCACAAAGAAGAGTTAGGAATGGAGACAAAAAAGAGGCATGTTGAGGGCGCCTGTGTGGCTCAGATGGTTAAGCGTCTGCCTTCAGCTCAGGTCATGATCCTGGGGTCCTGGGATCGAGTCCTGCATCGGGCTCCCTGCTCAGTGGGAAGCCTGCTTCTCCCTCTGCCTCTGCCTCTCTCTCTCTCTCTGACTCTCATGAATAAATAAATAAAACTTTAAAAAAAAAAAAAGAGGCATGTTGAGAGACACTAGAACCCTTCCATCAGCAGCACGCACCTCCTTCCCCCAGCACTGCCTAGTTGTCGATTATGGAAGACTCCAGATGATAGTGGACCCAAATTAGAGCCTTCCCTTTCTCAGGTCTGTCTTTCACCCACTCAGCCCCCAGGAGGTGTGTTCACATTAGCTCCTTCAGCCCAGAAAACTTTCTTGAGTGAGATGGGTAGGAGAGAAAAGGGGGGAAGAGGGTGAAGGCCTCTTAGCCTTTCCCTGTACTGCAACTCTTATGAGACACCTCTAGTAAGTACTGAGAGACACACACACCATTGGCTTTATTCTCTGGGGGGACCATCAATTCAGAAAATATTAACTGAGCACCTGCTAAGTCCAAAGGGATGCAGAAGTGACCAAGATAGAGCACTTATCCTCAGAGAGTCCCACAGAGAAAGTAATAACCCAAGTGCTCTTTGCCTTAAGAGCAAAGGTCCACAGACTGAACTTGGGGTCAAATCCTATTTGCCTGTGCTTTGGTCAATAAAATGTTATTGGCATATAGCCACACCCATTGGTTTACATATTGTCTATGGCTACATCCATGCTACAATGGCAGAGTTGACCAGTTATGAACAGAGATCTTGTAACCCACAAAGCCTAAAATAGTTACTACCTTCCCCCTTACAGGAAAAGTTTGCCAATGTCTGCTTAAGAGTGACTGATAGGGGGCGCCTGGGTGGCTCAGTCGTTAAGCGTCTGCCTTCGGCTCAGTCATGGTCCCAGGGTCCTGGGATCAAGCCCCGCATCGGGCTCCCTGCTCCGCGGGAAGCCTCCTTCTCCCTCTCCCACTCCCCCTGCTTGTGTTCCCTCTCTCGCTGTGTCTCTCGCTGTCAAATAAATAAATAAAATCTTTTTTAAAAAACTTGAAAAAAAAAGAGTGACTGATAGGCCAACAGGCACATGAAAAGATGCTCAACATCGCTCATCATCAGAGAAATAGACATCAAAACCATAATAATATAGCACCTCACACCCATGAGGATGGCTACTTTCAAAAAATAAATGAATAAATAAAACAGGGTGAATCCAATTTGGCCAGCTTGAGAAGATAAGGAATGGCATTCCAGCTTCCAGGCCAAGGGAACCACCATGGTCTGTGACTGGAAATGGTAGGAAATGAGGTTGCAGGGGTCAGGGAGCTGGGACTTGATTGCCCTCTGCCCTCTGAAAAGTGACATGGTGGCATTTGTGTTTGGATGGTGGAAAGAGTTCGAGAAGGACCAGAGGCAAGCACCACTATAAAACCGTGGCTTGTGGCCCCTTCCTCCATCTTCAGAGTGCATCACTCCAATCTCCACTTCCATCAACACATCTCCTCCTCCAGAAGTGGACATTTTGGGGAGCAATTACTCAGTCTACCACAGTGGCTAATAAAGTACATGAGGTCTAGAAAAGCACTGCTCTGGGCTTTTCAGCAGGGCAGGAGTTTCCTGGTCTTCTAAGGTTTGCCTAGCAAAACCAGTGAAGTATGAGGTTCTATCCGAACCCAAGTACAGGGTAGTGAGATGACTAGCTAAGGCTTGGCCAGATACAGTTCTGTCTGAAGTTTGCATGGAAGGTATTAGGGCCTGGGTATAAGGCAGGCCTCCAGCTAGAAGGGGGCCAGAGGACAGGCAAGTCCCAACAGGCTCAACAGTCATGAATCTAGGGAGGGGCATCCCCTCACCAAGCTGGCAGGGAGAGGCAGGCCGCTGGGTAAAGGGCCAATGCTCCAACCTATCTCTGACAGGCCCAGGGCTTCAAGCAAACTGCTGGATCCCTGCAGCCCTGTCTGCCAAATACTATTCAGATAATTCACTGGGCTAGTTTGGCACCAACTGATGATTGCAAAACCTGTACAGAGGTCACTAATGGGATGGTGCTGGCTTAGAAGGTGCTGAGAAATGTGGGTGGATCTGCAGGGCAGGTTTACAAAGGCCTGAGAATCCAGTGGCCCAGGTGAGCAAGTGTTAGGTCTCATTTCCTGGTAGGAGAGGAAGTAGGATTTAGACATGCCTCTCTGTGCTGTATTTGGGGCTGGGATTAGTGTTGAGAGAAGTGAAGCTCAGAAACTAAGCTAAGGCCACACAAAGACCATCTAGCCATAGCCAATCATAGGGCCCCTGTTAACAGTTGATTGTCTGATTGCTCTCTTCTCCGAAGTCAGTTCTGGCCAGACCACTGAATGCTAAGAAGCTGCTTTCAGTGTGGAGGGGCCCAAGATAACCTCTGACACCTACGGCCCCTCTGGGCCAGGGGCTTCACAGGCAGTCTGCTCAGGAGCTTTAAAGGGACTCCCGTGGGACCAAGAAGCCCATTGCTAATGGCAGCGCGTGAGGGCCTCTCCTTGGAATGCCTCCTGCCCTCTTTGCCTGGCTGTCTACTACAAGTCTCTACTGGGCGGCAGCCAGGCCAGGTGAGGCTCCTGCTGGTGCCCGCCCGGGGCTTCTGCCACCGATGACACTAGCGCAAAGTTCCTGGTTCTTGTGCCTGCCTCCCTCCACACTAAGGAGTCCCCCAAGGCAGTGCGTGCTTGGGACCTCCCTGTGACCCCTGCAGTGGCACCGTGGAGCCGACCGACCTGTCCCCACCCCAGCAGGAGTGCTCCACAGAGCCCGAGAGAACCCTGCAACAGTGAGAAAACAGTAATGACCCATTTTCAAATCAGGTCACAGTCACAGGCACTGGGAATTAGGACATCAACATATCTTTTGAGGGGACGTAATGCAACCCATAACAGTGCCCATCTGATCTCTAGTGGCCAATGAGTGCTTCCTGCCTGTGAGTTTCCCCCTAATCTTTTTCCTCAGCACAGGAACCTAGGGGTGACTGAGAGAGCCAAAAGCTTCCAGAAGGAGCTGGACAGAAGATTCTAGGTGTGCTCCTATTCTCAAATTGAATTTTATCAGTTACATTAATATGGGGTCATTCAGGTGGGCCCTAAAGCAATATGATGGTGCCCTTATGAGAAGAATAGGGACGCAGACACAGGGAAGACAGTGCTCCTTGTGCTCCTCCTGAGCTTGCCGCTCTCACCCCAGTCGTGAAGAAACAGTACTCCTCAGCTTCAAAGCGCTTTGGACATACTAATTAACTCTCAGTTAATTGGATGAAATAATGTGAAGCGCTAGTGACATCACTTCCATTCTGTGCCCAGATCTAGCCACAGGCAGTCTGGTGACTGCTGGGCTGTGAGCCTCATCCTGTGGTAACATGTTATGCCTTTTACAACTGTCCCATAGAACACTGATCAGGGAGGGCCCTCTCTCCTCCTCAGCTCCATGGGCTTCAGAAAATGACCATGTGACACAAATGGCTTCTGTGATTATGTGTGTGTGTGTCTGTGTGTGTCTGTGTGTCTGTGTCTGAACTACACACCCCGGCACTGTCCCGCATAACCGAAATGCTCTTAATGGAAGTTCTAAACAAAAGCCTACGAAAACTCAGATGTATCTTCAGATATTCCACAAAATAACCCTGTGGGGCCTGTGTACCCCCTTCCTTCTAGAACCAGGAAGAATCCCCTTACCCTTTATGTTCAGGGCCCCAGTAGATGAGCAGTACTCGAGCTGGGCAGGTAGCTGCTTGCAAGGCCTGGAGACGAGCCCATTCCAAGTCAGAGTGGAGAGAGTTTCAGACCAAGGCCTGCAAGGCATGGTGGGGAGAGGCAGGGCTGGGGCTGTCCCCACCACACCAGGGTCCCCCATGGATAGATAGTGGGTATGCTGTGATATGCAGAATCATGGGAACGGGTTGATATTAACAGTCTCGTCCCAGGTATCCCTGACTCTACTCGGGCTCCCCTTTGTCCTCTGCCCAGCATCCAGGGGCTCCATGAGCCAGGCAGTCTGCTCTTGCCATCTCTCAAAGGTTGCCCATTGCCCTCACCTTCTGTGTCCCAGCAAGTAGTCTGGAACATTATCAATGGTACCTACAACAAATAAAGACAGGCCATTCCCGTTTAATTCTCTTTGAATCCTGCAGATTATTGGGGGGTGGGACCCTCCAAGTCTGGTGCTCTTATGTTTTTAAACTTTTTGGTGAAGCAAAATAGACACTAAAAAGAATATGCATGTCATACATAAGTGTACAGCTTGAACAAGCTCACAAAGAGAACATGTCTGTGTAAAAGCACCCAGCTCAAGAAATGTAGATTTATATTTTACGTAAATGGAACCACGCAGTATGTGCTCTTACATGTCTGGCTTCTCTTCCTCCAGATTGGAGATACCATGACTTGTTCTTTCTACTATCATGGGCATTGGGGTTGCTTTTGGCTATTAAAAATAGTGCTGCTATGGATATTCCTTGTGTATGCCTTTTGTTGAACATATATATGCAATTGTATTGAGTATATACCTGTTTTAGTTTGCTCGGGCTACCATGACAAAGTACCATCGACTGGGTGGCTTAAACAACAGAAATTTAGCTTCTCACAGTTCTGGAGACTAGAAGTCCAAGATCAAGATGTCAGCAGGTTCAGTTTCTTCTGTGGACTCACATGGTCTTCCCTCCATGGGTGTCTGTGCCCTAATCTCCTCTCCTTATAAAAAGTCATATTGACCTAAGGCCCACTCTGATGGCTGCATTTTTACTTGATTACCTCTGTAAAGACCCTAGCTCCAAGTACAGTCACATTGTGAGATACAGGGCAGGGGAGAAGACTTCAGTATATGAATTCTGGAGGGACACAATTCAACTCATAATAATACCTGTAACTGGGATTGCTAGGTCAGAGAACACATATATTTAGCTTTAATAGATAAGAACAAACACTCTTCCAAAGCAGTTGTACCAACTTACCCTCTCCCTGGCAATGTGTGAGTGTTCTAGTTGCCCCCATATCCTTACCAGCACTTGGTATTTTCTGTCTTTTAAATGTTAGATCTTATGCCTTTAATGTGCATTTTCCTGAGAACTACTAATACTGAGCACCTGTTTAGATCTTTTACCTGCTTTCCTATAGGCTTGCCTATCCTTTGTGTTGATTTATAGTAGTTGTTTATTTTGTTTGTTTGTTTGATGTATTCTGGGTGAGCATTCTGTTGGATTTCTGTATTGTGAAGATTTCCTCTCATATTTGGGGTGGCCTTGCGTTTCAACAGTGTGTTTTCAAGAACAGAAGTTCTTTGCTTTCATGTAGTTCAGTTTATCAAATTTTTATTTTATATTAATCACTTTTTGTGTCATGGTTAAGAAATCTTTGACCACTCTAAGTTCACAAAGATATTCTCCTGTTTTTCTTTCTTTTTTTTAGAAAGCATCTTTCTACTAACATCTTTATTTTATTTTTTAGTTTCAGAGGTAGAATTTAGTGATTCATCAGTTGCATACAGCACCCAGTATTCTTTACTTAAATCGCCCTCCTTAATGCCCATCACCCAATTACCCCATCTCCCCACCAAGCTCCCGTTTATCTTTTAAAAGCTTTGTTGTTTGGAGCACCTGGGTGGCTCAGTCGATTGAGGTTGAACGTCCAACTCTTGATCTCAGCTCAGGTTCAAGCCCCACACTGGGCTCCACACTGGGCATGGAGCCCACTTAAACAAACAAACAAACAAAATAAAAGCTTTGTGGTTTTGCCTTTCATTCACATTTAGATCTGCAGTCTGCCTGCAACTGATTTTTTGTATGATATGTGGCAGGATCCATGGACATTTTTTTCCATATGAGTACCCAGTGAAGTGATGTTGTGTCCTTGTAAAGGTATCATCTAGGGGCACCTGGGTGGCTCAGTCGTTAAGCGTCTGCCTTCGGCTCAGGTCATGATCCCAGAGTCCTGGGATTGAGCCCCGCATCAGGCTCCCTGCTCAGCGGGAAGCCTGCTTCTCTCCCTCTCCCTCTCCCCCTGCTTGTGTTCCCTCTCTCGCTGTCTCTCTCTGTCAAATAAATAAAATCTTAAAAAAAAAGGTATCATCTAGATGATGTTAATTTTGATCACCTAGTCAAAGTGATAGCCAAGTTCTCCCCTGCGTAGTTACATTTCCCCTCCATGCAAATAATTTTCACAAAACTTGCCCCCTCCCCTTAGATCCAGCATCCATTGATGATTTTTGCAGTGATGATTGCAAAATGACAAGAAAAGTGTTTTTAATATCATGTTATAGATAATGTTTATTGGAAAGTCCATCCTCTTCTGGTGGTGCTAGCATTTCATTAGGTTCTCCAACACTTGGTAAATCTTCTATTTTCACAATAAGAGAGCAGGTCTCAGCCTTAAAGCATTCATAAAACTACAATATTTTAGATAATGTGTCATATTATTCTCTTTTTATTGTAATGTTTCTTTTTATGGCTACCTTCGATTTATGACAAATGCCTAGTTTCCTATTTGCAATAGCAATATAAACTTTGCCTTTTATTTAAATATATATGAGTTTTAAAGAGAGGCAATTTAAATAACACATTTTAAGTAAATAATTATATATGTGGTACTTAGATATGGCAAAAATTGGTGAAGATAGCACACAAGTAACTAATGGGTGGGGAATACTGACCCCCTGGTAACATGTCCTAGTTCCACAGGTACTTTCCCAGGCTCACCTGTGACACCATTCCTTATCAGACACATACTATAAAAGAACTACATTTACTATGTTTCAGGAAATGAATGAAAAACTCAAAAGATATCTACAGGGAACAAGATTGAAATCATAGAGAGTGTACCCTCTGACAAGAGTGCAAATAAGGTACACAATGATAATAAAAACATAGCTGGAAAATCTTGGCATGTTTGGAAATTAAACAACATACTTCTAATAACTATAGGTTGAAAAATCATAATAGAAAGTTGAAAATATTCTGAATATTTTAATACAGAAAATACTACATATAAATTTTTTTTTTTGAGTGGAGGTGTATCAGTCAGGGTTTAAGCAAAGAAACAAAATCAGTAGTAGCTGTATAAAGAGATTTATTACCAGGAATTGGTTTACATCATGGTGGGGGCTGACTAGGAAGCCTGAAATGCATAGGACAGGCTGTGAAGAAGGGCAGGCCTCCTGGGAATGGCAACTTCAGCTCCTGCTAGAGAGTTCCAGCTCTGCTCTTAAGGCCTTTCAGTGTTATTGAATCAGGCCCACCCAGATTATCCAATGTAATCTCCCTTAAAGTCAATTGACTATGGCTTTAATCACATCGATAAAATGCCTTCACAGCAGCACCTAGAAGAGTAACTGGGGATGGTAGCCTGGTCAAGTTGGCATGTAAAATCAACCTTTATGGGATAGATGACTTTTAATTGCTGATTCAATTTTTAAAAGGTTATAAGACTAGTTGGACCTTTCTAAGTTGCATTTTTTTCTATGAATTTGTATTTCGTTTCGAACTTCTAGATTATCCTGCAATTGCAAACCAAGTCTTGCAGGGTCAGCTCATATTAATGTAAATGCTGAAATTCAATTTGAGAACAATAACACACCAACAGTCAAACTTTCTAATGAAATGCATTTCAAATAACATCCTTCAATTACCTTCATATCCTTGGTGTCCTTGACACCTTCATGCCCCAGGACCCGAGGCTGACAAACCGGGTTGAGGAAGGTTCCCAGCCCTACAACTGCTCTAGCCCCACCCCTGCATTATTCTCCTGAAACTCCCTACCCCACCCTGGTGCCTTACTCAGGAGCCACAGTCCTTAATCTTTGGAGTGCACCTGAGTCTCTGGGGACATTTGTTATAAATGTCAATAGTCAAACCTCATGTCAAAGAATTTGGAGCTCTAAGAATAGAGCCTGGACATGTGTATGTTTCAAAGGTTGTCCCTGCCCCTCCTGCCCTGCACCTTCAGAAAGGTTCCTCTCAAGATAACCTTTGACCTTCTGTCTGACAGAGGAAGTAGAATTTGTCAAATATAAAGTCTCTTGGCACCCCACCCACACAAGAGGTGTGCATCCATGTGTGTGTACTGTCCCTTGTAGGGCTTTCAGAGCCAGGCCGCTGAGTTTCCTGGGGAAAGTTAGTGGGACCCAGCAGAGAGTTTTTTCTGAAGGACTCTGGCTACCTTGGATTGCTCTCCAGGCTCACTCACTCCTGAGTGGAGTGGCCTTGGGCAAATGACCTCATCGCTCTAAGCTTCAGTGTCATCTGGACTATATGTAGTTCTCTTTCTCCTTGCAAGCAGCGAGATGGTCAAGGTTGGGCTGCCCAAATGCAAGTCATCTGATCTTTCTAGAAATACCCAGCTAAAATCCAATTACATGCTTTCTTTCAAATGTGGATTTCTGCAGATGTTTAAACTCCGGCATCAGCAGCAAGTTGCATCAGCCTCTCTTCTATTTAAAGCCCGTACAATTCCAATAATTTAATTTTGACCAAAGGAAGAAAGTGTCCTTACAAAGTGGCAGAGAAAAGGGAAGCCAAGGCCCTCAAGAGGATTTCCCCAGGACATCTAGTAACAGAAGCACTTAGCATTGTGTCTGGCACATAGTAACCCTTCAATAAATATTAGTATCACTAGTGGTATGACTAGTGCAGCTCCCACAAATGCCCCCAATCTGGTTCCGCGTTTACTGGCTAATCGAGCTAATAGAAGTGGAGGTTAGGAGTCCAGCTCCACCACTTGCTAGCTGCGTGACCTTGGGCCTTTATCTCCTCACGTGTAAAATGAGGACAATCGTAGTGTTTACCTCACAGGGTTGCTCTGAGGATGAACTGAGATGATTTCTGTACAGCTCTGGGCACAGTGTCCAACAGAAAAGGCATTAAATAAATGTCAGCTATTGTGTACCACTGATCACTCTCATCAAGCAAGCCTTGCCCATCCATTAACAGCATCTTGGGCAGGTTTCAGAAGTTTCTCTTCTCTTTCAGTTATCAAAACCGAAGCAGATTCAAATGCCAGTCTCAGACTCAATTTAATTCTCCCTTCCAAGTGCAGCCTCCCTGAGGTCCTCTCGCCACTACATCCTCTTTGAGAAAATTAGGGACACTGGCTCAGGGCAGAGTTGTGAACTCTTTTGGGGGTTCTTTGGGAGCCTCTCCACTGTCAGTCCCCTGCCATGCACCAACCAGCTCCTGCTCTCCTTCCTTCCCTAGTGGGGGGAAGCAGCAGGGGCTAGTGACAATGGCAAGGCCTGTATTGCCATCTTTCGTACATCCTGGGCATTTTTAGCTGGTGGCTAAAATAGTGCTTGGCTCTTAGTGGGAACAAATCATTCGGGAATTGCTCCTGGTGCCATTTTGGGAGCAAGCAGGTGAAACCTAGTGGGCATCCTATTCCCTCTCTGCCATACTCACTCCCTCCCAGATCAAGTTTCTGTTCCTTGCAACAGGATGTGTTTTGGAATATGTGACTCCTGGTTCCTGATCTCTGACCTCTTCTTCTCAGGCTCCTTCCTCATAAGGAATTCCTTTTGGTGGAGCTGGTCAGGGCTCCTCCCTGACCTTCCTTATCATTACATGCACTCAACCGTTATCATACTGCCTAAGTGATGCCATGTCTTCTGTGGCCTCCAGGGTTCATTGAAAATTGCCTCTACCCCAACAGGCCTCCACCCTGGACAGTCCTTCTGAGCCTCAGCCCCATAATATCCTGCTGTCAGCTCATCTTCTCCACTTGGCTGTCACATGGGCCCTTCAGTCTCACTATCTCTCAAGCCATGTTTATTATGTGCCCCTCAGAAAGGCAGTCCTAAATTCCTACCCCATTCCCTTCCCATTCCCTTCCTCAATTATTTCACATGAATAAATCTAATTCCCAAGTAAAAGATTAGTCCAAATAACTGAAGCAAGTAGGCACCCTCTCTCTTTCTCATTCGTAGCCCAAACTCCCTCCCGGTTAAGCCCATTCCTTATTCTAACGAACAACAAACATCCTCTTTGTGCATAGGCCTAACAGTTTAACCCCTCTAAACTGAGGGAGGAGAGGGCTACTGGGGGTCTCCCTTGTCCAACCTGGGAGTGGCAGCCAGGGAAAGGGGAGATGAAAGTATATCAAAGTAGCCACAGATGAGCTAATAAAAGACAAACGAATGTGAGTCCACATTTACTTAGCTTTATGTGGAGTTCTGACTTCATGTGCCATTTTCCCGATCCCCTCCCCTCCTTCCCAAGCTCATGGAGCAGGAGGGCCCCCTCTCTCACCCACCCCCATTTAGGATTGGTTTATGGCATTTAAGATTCTTATCTCTTCTATCATTTTTTTTCTTCCTTCTATTATTTTGAAACACATGCTGACCCTCTCTCCCTCCCCTGCCTTTTTCCCTAGGGAAAGATAATAAATGAACAAAGATGTATTCATCCTGAAAAAAACTGCTGTTGAGTCCAACTTTTACACATAGGGAATGAGCTGCAAAGAACCTTGATCTGATGGTGGCATTTCACTGATAGGAGATTCGCTCCTTCCTTCCCTCTCTCCCTCTCCTTTCCCTCTTTTTGCAAACATTGACAGAGCAGCCTGTGTCCCCTGTGGGCACAGCCAGGAGCTAAGACCTGTGACCTGAAGGAGGTCTCAGCCACCCCAGGAAGATATGACTTCACCTTCTACCTCTGCCTCCTCCTTCCTGAGGCCTGAGGCTCTAAATGGGTATGGTCTCTGCCACATCCAGGCTCCACTCCAGTCTATTCTTTCCATTTTCCCCAAACATCCCTCTGTCCTCTCCCCACTGGCTCCCACTACATCCTTGCCCTAGTCTTCCAGGACTCAATGGCTTTTTAAGCCTCTTAGGCACTTTTGTATCCCCTACCAGACAGAGCCACCTGGGACCAGGGCCTGGCCCAAAGCAGGCACTCAGAACATATGTGTTGCCACGTGAAACCTGCCCCTGGATTCATTACCCTCTGTCCTGTATCACGGGGAGAGGGGCTAAGGGATGAAGCTCACGGAGCACCTTCTGGGGTGACTTCATACAATCCTATACAATTTTGTTATTTTACAGCAAATATGTATGACTTTTAAAAGAACTTTAAAACACAATTGAACCTGTTTTAAAAACACACCAAGTCCTTACTGGGCTCCTACTTGTGAACAAGTATTATCCTCATACAAATGTTAAGAGTGGCCAAATGTAATCATGGAAGGACAGCTAAAGGCTGGTAGAGGTGGGGGTGCTCACCATGAAGTCCCACCACTGGATTTCAGTTTTTGTTTTGTATGGCTGTTTTATTAAGGAGAAAGTATATATTCAAGAGCGTCACCTCCAACAAGCCACTCCCTGGAGAGGGACCCACTTGTCAAAGGAGGTTATCTCGGTATAGAACCCAGCAGTTTGAGCCAAGCCCTTGTGTTACCTGCTTGGTGGGCATACTGGGACAGAGCAGATTGGGCAGTGATGTTGGGAGGTATCCAGCTATGACTGTCTACCTGGAGTTTTGGAACTTGGGTGTTTGCAAAATGGCATCTTTGTTTTCTTTCTTCTTCTTTCTTCTTTTAATGTAGGCTCCACACCCAGCATGGAGCCCAACATGGGACTTGAACCTACAACCTCTGAAATCAAGACGTGAGCTAAGATCGAGAGTTGGACGCTTAACCAAGTGAGCCACCCAGGCCCCCCTTTGTTTTCTTTCTATATTGGAGATGATCCTGTTCCACTGTCCCAACAGTTACTGAGCACTTAGTGTATGCTAGGCCCCATGCCTGTTACAAAGAGGCAGGAGAGGAATGGGAGCTGGTCTTTGCCTTCTGGAGCTTGTGGGCTGTGGGGGAGACAGAGGAAAACCACATGATGACCACATGATACACCCCATGGAGGGACTGAGCTACATGTGTTGACGTGGTAGTCACCCAGAGCTCAGAGGGGCTGCCGTGAGGAGGAAGCATCCCCTTCTGGTGGCTTTCAAGAAACTACAACTGTGGACAGTCCCATTGTAGATCCAGTCCCTTTGTGAAGTCTTTGTTTGTTTTAGGTCAAATTAATTCTTTCTCAGTTCAGGATGATTTCTGATTCTGCCATCCAAGTGTGCTGTAAATGAGTTCATGTTCACCATCTCTACATCTTTCTGATTTTGTAGTATTTATTTCTTCCTAGCTCTGATCTTTACAGACTTAAAACTGCTTTGTTAGAGACACAGGTTTTCATTATTGGAGCTTGCCCACCTCTGACAGTCCGTCATCTCCTTGGCTGTGTTAATGATTTCTCTCTGGGCCCTCTAGGGGGCTGGCCTCTCCTTCCAGCACAGAGGGTGGGGGAGCCCACAGCCACAGGCTTTATGGGGGTGACACATTACTTTTGGCTCAAGGCAGCACCCAGAAGCAGGAGGAACTCTTTCTTGGGCAGCCCAATAACTGGCCCTGGCTCCACAGCTTGAAAGCTCCCTGGCCAGAGGAGGTCTGGCACGACTTAAGTAGGTTCCTTGTGGAGTCTTTGGAACCTCAGCAGAGCTAGGTGGGGTGGGCTGGGCTGGGCTGGGCTGGCAGGGCTGGCTTGGGTGTTAAGAATAGCTCTCTTTTCTTTTTTGTTTTTATTAGTGTTTTTTTTTTATTATTGAAGTAATACACTGTCATAAAAATCAAAGAGTACAGAATGGAATAAAGAGAAAACTCAAAGTACCTTCCCACTCGGCCCACACAAACCCATTGCCAAGAAGCACTGGTTCTGATCAGTTTCATGTGAAACCTCCAGATACTTTCTGTCATATACAAACAGAAATCTAAGAATGTATTTTTTCAAAATCACTCTTTTAAAGAAAAAGGAGATACGTACACTTAAAAAGAATCAACATTACAGAAAATTTAGAAAACAAAGTAAAGGTAACCCCAAATTCATCTCCTAAAGATAACAAGTATTAACATTCTCCAAGGTGTTTCTCAATTCCTTTGAACAGTTTTACAGAAATGAAATCACACTATACATGCTGTCATGTACCTTATGTAAACTGCTTTCCCCCTCTTGTTTAACAATATATTATAGGCATTTTCCATGTCCATAACTAGAGACCCTATAATCATCATCTTGATCAGTCATATATTATCCTGTTGTAAATTTTGAAAGTACCCATTGATGGAAATCTAGATTGTTACTGGTTTTTTCATATCATAAACAATGTTACAACAAATATACTTCTACTTTGTCCACCCCCCCCAATATCCCATGCAATAGCCACCTGAGGATAAATACCAATAATACAATGCAAAACCACAAAAAGCTAACACTTCGTGTCTACTACTTTGGCAATACTAATACATCTGACAACATCAAGGGTTGGCAAGGATGTGAAACACTAGGCACTCTCACACACTGCTGATAGGAATAAAAATCAGTGTTCTCTTGTCAGGTAGAACATGTGTGTATCCTATGACCCAGCATTTCCATTCCTGGGTATAATATACCCTAGAGCTATAGATCTCCAAGTGTAATTTCCCCAACAAGTAGCATCAGCATCACTTGAGATCTTGTTAGAAATGCAGATGGATTCCAAACCAAATCAGGAACTCTGGGGGTGAGGTCGAGCACTCTGGGTTTTAACAAGCCTTCCAGAGGATTCTGATGTCCACCAAAGTTTGAGAACAGCTCATATAGAGAATTTCTTGCCTGTGTGATCAGATGTGTACACGAATGTTCAGAGCAGTATTGTTCTTAACAGCAAAACAGCTAGAAACTCACCAAATGGTAGAAATGAGAAGTAGCCAGATTTCTGGATATATTGAGAAGGTGGGAGAAGGTGGGGCTGAAGGATTTCCTAATGGATTGGATGGGAAGAGTGAGAGAAAGTGAGGAGTCAAAGATCACACCAACGTTTTTGGCCCGAGCCACTATGCCTAATAGATATTTAAGTGGAGATATTGCCTAGGTCTTGTGATATATGAACCTGGAATTCAGGGGAAAAGCCTTGAGTTGGAGATGTAAATATGGGAGTTATCAGCCTTCAGATGGTGTTTAAAGACATGAGAGTTCTGGGTCCCTCCAAAGTTAAGTTTGACAAGGTAGGGGTGATGGGGAGAGGTCAAAGGAAACTTAAAAGGAGCCAGTGAAGTAAAAGGGAAACCAGGAGAGTAAGGTGTCCTGGAAGCCAAGAGAAAGTGTTTCCAGAAGGAGTGTTTCTTGTGTCAAATGCTGCTGACATGTCTGGTAAAATGAGAACTGAAAACCGTTGAATCTGGCAACATGGAAAGCACGGGGAGCTTTGGCAAGAGCCATCTGTGTTTAGTGCTGGGAGTGAGCTAGAAGGGAATCAGACACAGGGAGTGTGGGAAGAAGGGGAGAAGGGCAATAAGTGGAGAGTAGCTGAAGAGAAAGATGTGATCAAGAAAAAACTTTTTTGTGGTGGGAAAAATTATAGCATATTCGCATGCTGATCAGAATGATCCAGCCAAGAGGAAATAATTGATGACCCTAGAGAAAGGGTGAAATGTTAGCGGGATGTTCCTGAGTAGGTGGCAGGAGATGGGATTAAGAGCACAAGCAGAGAAGTTGGCCTTTCATCCCAAGCCAGCACAGGTCATCCTGAGTACCAGGACTGAGGACAGAAGGCATAGATATGATGCTGGCTAGTGGATAGATGTTTATCAGCAACACATTTTATATAATTTACATACATACATATGTACACATATGTACATATGTTCAGAGCAGTATTGTACATATGTACATATATACATATACACCATTATATATATCAGATAATAAAAGGGATTTTTGAATGTTAGTATTGCTGGGTCAAAGGGAGTCTTCATTGTTCATTTTGTTATATATTTCTAGATGGCCATTCCAAAAAGGTTGCAGCAATGAATACTCTCACCCCTAGGGCCCCTGGGGCCTGAGAGGGACCATTTTCCCATACCCTGTTTTCACTTTTCCATATCTGAGGGAGGGATTGGAATTTCTGACTACATTTGCATATCCTTCATATGTTAATGAACTTCTTTTGTGAATTGTTTGCTCCCTTCTTTGCCCCCTGTTTTCCTATTGCTTGCTTTGAAAGGAGTCCTTTTTTATTTTAGGAAGATTAAGCCTTTGCCTGTCATATGTGGTGCAAATAGCAAATAAGTCTTCCTCATTTGTCATTTGTCTAATGACAGTTCTAGTGGGTTTTGCCATACAGAAGTTTTCAATTTCTCTCTCTTTTCTTTTGTGATTTCTGGTTTTCATGACATACTTAGAAAGGCCGTCCACACCCCAGGATTCCTTCTAGTACTTTTATGGTTTCAATTTTTTTACATTACATTTCTGAACCATCTGGAGTTTATTTCAGTGTGGAGTGCGAGGTAGGAAATCCAGCTTGTTTTTCCACACGGCCAGTTATCCCAACATCATCTATTGAATGATATACTTTTAATCCACTGATATGAAATGCCACTCTGATCATACATTGCATTTGAAATTAACCTTTATCCCTTCCTTCATTTGGCAAATATTTCTTATGTGCCCACTTGGGCGCTATACCAGGTGCTTGGGTGAGACACTTAACTGGGTCTTGGAGTGACAGAAGGAAAGAGGATTCTCAAATGGCACCCCAGTTTCCAGCTTGGACAGCTGGGTGAATGGAGTTACCTTATCACTCAGACTGACAGCATACAGGGACATGGTTCTGGATGACTTGTGAGTAGAGCAAGGGTGGAAGCTGGGAGACATGGAGGAGGTGAGTGAGGACACTGGCTTGGACTAGCGTGGTGGTGGCAGTAGAAATGGGCAGACATGCTCAGGGTTTGGGTATATTTTCATTTTTTTAAAAGATTTTATTTATTTATTTGACAGAGAGAGACAGTGAGAGAGGGAACACAAGCAGGGGGAGTGGGAGAGGGAGAAGGAGGCTCTCCCCAGAGCAGGGAGCCTGATGTGGGGCTCGATCCCAGGACCCTGGGATCATGACCTGAGCCGAAGGCAGACGCTTAACGACTGTGCTACCCAGGCACCCCGTGGGTATATTTTCAAAGTAGAGCTGCAATCAGAACCTACTGACTGGTTGGATGTAGAGATGAGGGAAGGAAGAAAAATCAAGTCAGCCACCTAGTCCTTTGACCTGCACATCTGGAAGATGCCACTGATGAAGATGAGGAAGACTTAGAGAAGAGAGATTTGGAGGGCATGGACCTTTGTTTGAACATGTTTAGTTTGCGGGCGCCTGGGTGGCTCAGTCGGTGAAGCATCTGCTTTCAGCTCAGGTCATGATCCCAGGGTCCTGGGATCCAGCCCCACATTGGGCTCCCCACTACGTGGAAAGCCTGCCTCTGCCTGCCACTCCCCCTGCTTGTGCTCTCTTGCTCTCTCTTTCTCTCTCTCAAATAAATAAATAAATAAATAAATAAATAAATAAATCTTTGAACATGTTTAATTTGAGTTGACCTTCAGACATTGAAAGGGAGGAAAAAGATTTCCTTGGCCCTTTTAGGGTCTTTTTTGGGTCTAGAAATTAGACTGACACAGACAGAATAACAAGAGAGAAACATACACACTTATTTAAAGTTTTATGTGACATGGGAGCCTTCCTAAGGAAGAGAAGACCTGAAGAAATGGTTAAACCTGAGTGTTTCCATACCAGGTTTGGTGAAGAGTGGAAAGTTGTGAAAAGATATGATAGGATAAAGAGTTGGAGCTAAGTGCAGTAAACTGCGGGGAAACTTAGCAAGGCCTGTTTGTTCAGATACTTCTTGGGGTCCGCCTTCCCCTTGGATGTTGTTTTCCTCAGGGTATATAGGGAGGGCACCTCTCACATGAGGGTCTTACAATCTGCTTCGGGGGTAAGGGTGGGGCGGGGGAGAGGGGGAAGGTCAGAAAGCTTCCTGCTTATGCTGTTCTCTCAAACTCCATCTTAATATTTAATATACCAAGGTGCCATGTTTTAGGGTAGCATGTCCTAAACCCCATCCACAGCCATATGGTGATTTCATTGACATGTTTCCATGTATATATACCAAGAATAGAAACTCTATTTTTTTTTTAAGATTTTATTTATTTATTTGAGAGAGAGAGAGAATGAGAGACAGAGAGCACGAGAGGGCAGAGGGTCAGAGGGAGAAGCAGACCCCCCGCTGAGCAGGGAGCCCAATGTGGGACTCGATCCCGGGACTCCAGGATCATGACCTGAGCCGAAGGCAGTCGCTTAACCAACTGAGCCACCCAGGTGCCCGAAACTCTATTTTTAGTACTTCCCATGTAACCTTTACAACCCCAGGAGGCAGATGCTGGTATTCTCACCTCTATTGTATAGGTTAGAAATGGAAACCAGAGAGGGCAAGTAATTGGCCCAAGGTCACACTGCTATTAATTGGCACAGCTAGGATTTGCACCCAGACAGTCCAGTTCCAGAAGCTGTGCTCCTAACCTTCAATACCTCCAGATAAGTGGAGTGTCAGGGAGGCCAAGAGCAGCATGTTTTTCCAGAATGAAGGTGTGATCAACTATGGTTAAAAGGTTAATAAAGCAAGGGCAGAGATGTGAGCACTGGGTTTGGCAACATGGAGATCATTTGTAACCTTGACATTTTAGGAGAGTGTTAGGGTTGAAATCCTAATGGAAATGGGTTTATGAGACAGTGGGAGAAGTAGAGACTATGAGTCTAGACATCTCTTTCACAGAGATTTCCTCAGTAGAGGAGCATAGAAAAGGGACATGAACTGGAGATGGGAGTGGGTTAAGTGAGATTCTTCTTTTATTTTTTAATGTTGATGGGAATGCTCCAAATGATGCAAAAGAGAAAAGGGATAATTACAAAGAGGGGAGTCCTTGTGAATGTGAGAAAGGGTAAGATCCAGAAATTTGTGTTGATACTATTCTGCATAGTTGTGTGACCTGTGCCAGCAGCATCATTGTCTTGGGGAAGGTATGAAGAAAGCAGATGTCTACATTTGTCCAGATTTAATGCCATGTCAAGTGGAGGTCAGAGGGACAGTGCAATAAAGGATATTCAGGTGTTGACAAGAGAGTTGTCAAAGTGATGGGCCATTGTCTCTAAGCTGTATAGGGAGAGAAGTGAACAGAGGAAAGGGCTAATGAACGGGGATAAGGTAGAGGAGCAAACGGGTGGGAGGTCCCTGCGATCTGGAAAGATAGTTGTTGCTATCTTTCCTCGAAAGTCGATGAACAAGCCTGTTGGAAAGAGAAGAGGTAGGGGTCAGGAAGTGGAAGATTCCAGAGGTGACAGGATGCAGGCTGCAGTGGAATTGACAGGGTCTTCAGAGATGTCAAGGTCAAAGAACTGGGAGGCCTGAAAGGTGCTGACGAATGGTCCACAGGCACGGATGCTGAAGTCACACATTTATTACTCACATCCAAGTGATCTGGGTGGAAAAGCAGGATGAGCCAGGTGCGAAGACTTGCCTGAAGGTTGAATGGTGTGTTAACCAGTTGGCCTGACCTGTGAAGGAGAACTTTTCAGCCAAGGGCAGACTAGTCTATCTAGAGGTAGATGGGGTGTGGGAGAAGAAAGAACCTCCACAGGGTGGGGCTGCAGGAAGACTTGTTTCAGTTAAGGAGGTAGGGGAGAGCTTCCTTCTAAGGAGAAGTGGAGCACCTAGAGTGGCACCGTCCAATACAGAAAGTTCTGTCTACAGGAGCTGCTAGCCACATGTGGCTATTGAACACTCGAAGTGTGGCTATTGTGACTGAGGAACTGAATTTTCAATTTTATTTCATTGTGATCAATTAAATTTAAATAGCCACATGCAGCCGGTGGCCACTCTAATGGCCAGTGAAGCTCTAGGAAATGTGCTGCTTAGGGAGCTGCAGTCCTCAAAGTCACGTTTGGGCAGGTTGGGAAGCAAGGGAAGGGAAGGGAAGGGAAGGGAAGGGAATGGGCTCAGGACACGATGCCGGGGAGCCTAGAGCCATTTGGTCAAGGTATAGGTACAGGTTACTGGGGCCAAGTAGAATGGACAGGGGACAGGTATGCTCCACATCCTGGCTTTTCTGATCCCTTGTAATGAGAGCCAGACCCTTCCCGCTATGCTGAGAAGATGTGAGTTGCCACCAAAGAAGGCTTTGGCCAGCAGCACCTTGATCCTGCTCAGGCAGCCTCTGAACTTTTCCCTCCAGTCTCTCAAAGGCTGTTCCCCTTGAGGAGATCAAGTCAGCTAAGCGTCCAGGGAGGTTTCCAGAAAAGACTAATAGAGAAGCATACATCCTGAAAGAGGTGAGTCACAGTAACCTGGCTCTCCTGTGTAAAAGAGTTTCAAGGATCCACTGCATTTCCCCTTCCCAGGTGGGCATTTCCCAAGTGCAAGGGCAATGCTTAACCAAAAGGAACAAATCAGAAACTCTTGGAGCTGGACAGACCCTCAGGTTGCTGTGGCCTCAGCTCTGCTGGCCAGTCGTTTAGCCAGGCCAGGCTTAGCAAGGTCCCTGAGTGAGCTCCCATCCTTGCCAGACAGATCTAGCTGTTCAGAGGCCAGTTTTCCCTTGCAGCCTGCATCCCCCTCTGCCAGGTCTCCCAGCCCTGGGCACCAGTCAAGTCAGAGGCACTCCACACACCCCAACACCAACTCTGGCCTTCCCGTTTTCTGAGCAGGTGGTAGCTTCCACACCTTTTTTCTTCTGGGCCAGTGCTCACAATGCAGTGGAAATCGGTCTTTCAAGTGGGTCCTGGGAGCCTGGACTGCTTCTGGGGCATCAGCATGGCTTCTAGGGGGCAGGGCTTGGGACTGGCTTGGGGGAGGGGCTCCCAGCAGGGCCAGACAGCTTCCAGATTCCCCAGTCACTGGGACCCTCAGCATGGCCCCTTGCCCAGAGTAGCTGAGCTTGGGGATGAGGGGGGACTGGGCAGGGAGCCCACTGTCTCCTCCTCATGACTTCCCTTCCTCCTCATCCCAGGAGCCTCCTTGCCGGCCAACTGTACTAAAACTCCGGAAAACCATGGCGGGGAGGTTTTCCAATTAGAACATTCTTTTTCCGATCTGTGGATGATTCTTAAAGCAGCAAAAAGCCATTCTTCAGGGCATTCAGGGATTATCTGCCAGCAAGGCCTTGGCTCAGCTTGTGCACTCGTGCTCTGGAGGCCTGGCCTGGGGCTGCTTCAGAGCCAGAGATGAGAAGCAATCTGAGTTCTGGGGCATCAGGTCACATAGGCCAAAACTGATGGCAGAGTGTTTCCTGGACTTATTCAAAATAGTAGATTCAAAGGGCAGTGGAGAGTCCAGCCTGTAGGGGTGGGAGATGTCAACTTGACCTGACCTGCATGACCTGACCTCCCTGCTCCCGGTGGGGCCACTGTCCACGGAGCAAGAAATCCCAAGGCATGGATTCTGCCCCTTGGAACTGAACTGGTCTGCCTTTCCCATCAGACTGGGAGCTGCTCCAAGACAGGACTGGGTCTGACTGGTCTCTGAGTGGGTGGAGGGTGTGGCAGTGTGGTGGGGAACAGGAGGCCCAAAGGGGACACTTGGTGAGTGAGAGTATGCATTTGTGCCAGGGAAGGGGACCAGCCCCTTAGCTGGGAATACAGGCCGAGGGCAGGGCGGGCCCCTCCCCCAGGGGCAAGACTGGGCAGGCAGGGTCTCACCGACAGATTGGATCAGCTCCCAGTATCCTGGAGAGCTGGTTACAGATTCAGAGGTCTGGCCTTACAGGTTCGGAGCTCCGTAGGGGCTGCTGTGGGTGCACCCATGCCTGGGGACCCCTGCCCTCAGGTGACCCATCCTGCTCGGAGCTGGCAGAGTCACCCAGCAAGTGGAAACTGGTTGAAGAGCTTAGGAAGATGAGGCAGCAGGGTGAGCACTGGAAGGAGGGAGGGAAGAAGAGGATTAGGGCGCAAACAGGAGCCCAGCCCTCCCCACACGTGAACCTGAGCACCCTAGCTGGACAGGAGCTCCATCCAGAGTAACTGAAGACCTGGCTTTAGTCCTAGCTCTGCCTCAGACTGGCTGTATGGCCCCAGCTAGATGCCATCCCTGCCTGGGCCTATTTCCCTATTTATACAATGGCAGAGTTTGGGTCAGTGCTTCGTCTCCAGTTCCCTCCAATATGAGGACCCCCTGCTTGAGGGTTGGCTTTGGGGCCTGACAGCTTTCAGAACCCCACCCATTATCCCCCTCCCAAGCCTGGGAACTCTTTGGCTACAGTGGTTTGCCCGAGTTTTGTTCCCGGCCCTGGAGCCTCCCTAGAGCTTAGGAGCACTGCTGGCCCGTTCTTTCCAAAGAGCCACTTATCCCCCTACTCGTCTGCTTACTTCAACCTGGTCTCCTAGAGAATCTGTCTTCTTGCCTGCTCATGGGCTGTGACCTCCCTCCACTTCGGAGGGGTTGTCACCTACCCTCTCTTGCCTCTACCTTCCAGGCCTCTTGCCTCCCCAAACAGCCCAGCCTGGCCCCACTCTCAAGCCCACCCTAGTTAAAGGCTTGAGCTGAGAATAGAAAGGGACAGGGCCAAACTCAGGCCAGGCAGAGGTAGAGCCCAGTCTGGAGGCAGCCAACAGTCACAGGGTCTTGGCCCTCAAGTTGTAGGCTAAGGTGAAGTTTATGAAGAAGCCCTCAAGTTGTAGGCTAAGGTGAAGTTCATGAAGAAGCCAGTGTTGTGGCTGAGAGCGGGTAGAAGGTCACTACCAAGGGGACATCTTGTGCAGGGGCTCAGTGGTATGAAAGCACTTGCTGTGTCTGGGCCCAGGTGTCTGAGGACAAAGAGTCAAAGAAGAGGCTGATGAAGTTGGCAGGGGCCTTGAAGCCTGGCTGAGGTGGCTGGGGGTGGCCCTGGCAGGAGTGGGAGTTCTGTTGGGGCAGTGAACAGGGGGGGCAAGGCAGGGCAGGGTAGGGCAAGGCAGTTGCCATTCGAGTCAAACCCGTTCGCAGGTGAGATCAGCTGCAGGGCCTGGCAGTCTGGGAGGGAGGGAGGAGTTGAGGAAAGGCTGGTCTCTTAGGCTGGCGCTGTTGTGGCATATCTGGCCTGGGCAAGGGCTGAATCACCTGGGACATGGGAAGAGCTCAAGGCGCCAGGGCAGCCCAACCCAGGACAGCACTCACTGAGTGGCCATTGGTGTCCTTGGACCCCACTCTTGCTTGTGCTCTCTAGCTGGCCCACCCACACTTAAGGCTCTGGACCAAGATTGCCCTTTCCCACTGGTGGCCTTGGGAGGCAAGGGCCACCCTCTTCCTCACCCTTACATCTAACCCATCACCGTGCCCTCCACATTCTACATCTTTAGGCTAGGGGTTTTTGAAAGGGAAGGGGGCCCAGAAAGGGGATGTGACACACCCTAGGTCATACAGTGGGTGTATTTAGGAGTTCAGACACCAAGCCAAATCCATGGCCACCAGCAGCCCAAGGTGGGGGACGAGAAGGCGTTAGATGCTGGTCACCAGACTGGAAGCAGAAAAATGCTGACTGGCAAGAGACGGATGAACCGAAGTGACTTTATATACAATTCCCCCATCCCCACCCTCACACACATAGTCACACAGACACAGGGTCACCTCCTTCCCACCTGACAAAGCCCAGGAAGAGAACATAAAAATAGATTCCAGAGTTTCAATCACCTCTCAATCCCCTCCTTCTGTAATTCCTCTCTGACCCCTTGTGCTTGTCTCTATGCCCCAGTGATGACTCAGATGGGGCACTGCCCTCCTGGAGCTCACCATCTAGAACAATAAAGGGTGATGTCCACTATGCTAGATCAATGTCAGCAGAGGAAATGGGGAAGGAAGCAATCTACTTGCCTGGGTGGCCCATGCAGTCAGAAAAGGATCTACAGCCACTTGAGTGAAGGTTTGGAGAATGTCTAAGACAAGGGGACAAAGAACATTCTAGGGAGTCTGAGTGCCAGGAGCAAATGCCACAAGGAGATAGGACTTGTGATATATTCAAAAGGCAGAAGGAAGGGAGTGTGGCTGGAAATGCAGAGAGAGGCTGGCGCCACCTATCCTTGGGCTCTCTTAAAGTTTGGCTTTTATCCTGAGAGCAATGGGAAGCCATCAAAAGAGTTGCAAGCATGTAAACTACTAAACTGACTTCTGTGTGGAGACTGGATGGAAAGGAAGGCAAGGCCAGAGGCAGGGAAACCAGCAAGGAGGCTGGCCCCATAGTCCAGGCTTGGACTAGGGTGGTGGCAGTGGGCATGCACAGAAGTCTACAGATTGGAGGGCCATTTGGGATATAAACTTGAGCCTGTCATCCTGATAGGCCAACTTTTGGCCAACTGTATACCTCTGTTGGACTGATTTAACTGTCTCTTGTATCGGAGGCATTCCCTGGACCCACAGGTAGGGTTGGGGCTTCCTTCCTAGCCCCTAGCCCCGTGCCTTGCACGTAGCAAGTACTCAGGAAGCATGATTCAATGACACAAGTACTCAGGAAGCATGAATGAATGACACTTAATCAGACTGCACTGGCCCTAGGGGTCTGGGTGTGTCACCTGTGAGGCGGCCCGGCTTGCTGAGAAGGTGCTCCCAGCGTGGCTTTTCAGGCTGAGAACTTCCCTAGTGCCGCCGGTGAGCCGGGCTCCCTCACTTTCTTCTCCTCCTTCCCAGCCTCTGGGACTTCCTGTATGATCTCAGCCTCTGGCCCCTCGGCCCCCCTCCCCGCCCCTGTCTGGGATTTTCATCTGTAAAATGGATCTAGGAACAGTAGTTCTCAACAGAATTAACCCGCAGCATCTGTGGAAGTCATTGGCCCCGAGTGGGGGCCAGAGCGCGTCGGGTGCGGGCAGGGGCGCAGTGGGCAGCCGGCGCCCTTCACGTGGCGGAGACCTCCCGGCCGAGGGCCGCAAGCCCGCAGGAATTGGCCTGGAAGCTTTCCACCGTGGCAGAGCCTTCTGGAGCTTGCTCTGGGCTCGGCGTGGGGAGCCCCGGCCTTGATTTCTCCAGCAGCCCCGCGGGGCGGGGCTGGGAAGGGGCGGGCGGGCCGAGGACACTGGCGGGAGAATGTGCGGAATGTGCCAGGCGCATCTACCTACCCCAAGAGCGGGCAGAGGAAGGGGGCCGGCCGAGGGGAGGGGCGAGGGGCGAGGCGCTGGGCGCCGGTGAAAACCTGTTTGTTCTCCTGCGGGTGGAGCCCAGTCCGCGCCTTCTCGCTGCGCTGCGCGCTGTCCGCTGCGCTCGGCGCCCGCCGCCCCGCACCCGCCGCCCCGGCCCGGCCCGGCCCGGCTGGGCGCTGTCCACCTGAGGGAGCCCGCGCCCCGTGCCCGCCCTGTCCTCTGCCCGCCCCGCGAGCCGGGCACCTGTGCCAGGTAGGGCTGTCGAGTCGCCGTTGGTGTGGCCCGGTGGAGAGGCAGCGGTGGGGGGCGGGGGGCGCCTGGCCCATGCCCAGCCAGGCGGCAGGGACAATTCGGGGCCTCAGTTTCCCCTTCCATAATCCTCACCCGCGCCACGCATTTCTCCCGGGCTTCCATCAGGAGGCAGTGCCCTTGGTTTTCTGGTTTTCACTGTAAGCAAAGATACTAACCTAGAGAGGCAAAGAAGTCTGGCCTCCTCACCCCTTCTGGAGGAGAAGGTTTGATTGTTAGTGAATGGCCTGGAGCCAGGGTGCTCTGAGAGTTGATTGCAGGCAAAAGAATCAGGACATTTCAGATCAGCTAGTTCACTGTGTCCATTTTATAGGTAAGAACACTGAGATCCAGAGGCTGGCTCACCCTGAAGCCCAGAGCAGGGGGCTTGAGGGTTGTTTGTGACGAGGATATGCTGGGCACAGGGCAACCTCCTGGAGGGCTACCAGAAAGGTAGCTGCCCCAGACAGAAGGCGCCGAATCAAGTGTCACTGGGTGTTATCAACAGGATCTGCAGCAAACTGGCTCTGTGGCTGAATTGTTTGGATGGGGGCAGGGGAGCCAAGAGCCTTGTCCTCTTTGGAAAGGCACAGTGATACCTGGCCTCAGGAAGACTGAATGCTCAGCATCTCTGACTGCTCTGCCCCTTCTGAGCTGGGGGCATCTGGGCAGCTCATCAGTCCAAGGAGGTAACACATCAGGCCTCCTCCCACCCAGGGCTGCTGGGGGCTCAGATGTGTTCAGTGTGAGTGGGACTGGGCTCTGGAACATCTGAGGTATGGTAGGAATAGTGTTCTCACTGAGCTGTTGGCACCTAGCTTTGACATTGTGGAAGGCTGTGCATCTCAGGATCACACTCTGTGAACCCTGAGAGAGAGCCCCCTCACACCCCATTCAGCGGTGGTTGAGACCTCCCTCCCCTGGACCCACTCTTGCTTTGGTCTCATGGCCCTTTAGATTTCTGGTCATGGTACCTGGCTGGGGACAGGAAGCAGGGTCCCATGGGCTGATTGATTAGCCTGGGCAGTGGGGAAGGGCTCTGGGTTCCTGCTCCCTCTTCACCAGCTCACATCATGCAGGGAAGGGGAAGAAGGGGACGGTCCTGCCTTCCCCAAGCCTCCACTGCCCCATCTGAAAAATCAGAGGCAGCCCAGGGGCCAGCTCAGAGGCCCTGCTTGCCACTTAGAAGCGTCTGGCCAGGACTAGATGCACAGACCAGGGGCCTGTGCTGTTTGTCTCATTAGCCCTGGGCCATCCCAGGATGGGAAGGAGCAGATCCACCTCACTTGCCCTACGCCCTCCTTCCACCAATTATGAGCCCCAGCCCTTGTGCCTTCCTGGCCTGGACTTCAGATGCTCTGGCCTGCCTGGAGGCTCTATACCCAGCTGTGGGAAGCTGATGGAAGGTACCCAGATCTGTTCATTTCCACCCTTTGGACATTCAGAAGTCGGCAACAGAGGTGGCCCATGACCATATTGGGTGCTGCAGCTCTGAGTGGCATAAACACAAGGGGCTGTGGGAGCCTGGAACAGGGAAGCAGCTCTGACTTGGAGGATCAGGGAAGGCTTCTTGGAGGAGGAGGGCTTGGAAGCAAGGGGAGGAGCTCAGCAGCTGTCAGGTCAAGGTCTCCATGTCCTTTGAGGCTGCATGGGTCTAGCCTCCCTCTTGTTCCTGAAAAACCAAAACCAGTTCTTCCTAAGCCCCTATATGTTCTCCCCAGAGCTGGGCAGCAGGGGCCTGGAGAGAAATCAGATGCAGGCCTTGCCCCAAGGAGTGACAATCTGGCTGGGAAGGTGGACAGCCACTCAGTAGGGAGCTACCACCAGCATCGAAAGTATCCACCTCACTTCCTCCTCAGTCAGAGTCCAGATTTCAGACAGTCCCCCACCTGAGGGCAGTGACCCCAGGGGTGGCCAGTGTTTCACCTCAGCCTCCCTTAGCATGCCTAGTGCCCCTTGTGTTTCTGCCTAGTGCCCCTGTAGCCTCCTGAGATCTAGCAGGGCAGAGAGGCATCAGCACCTGGTCCCCGAACTGTCCTCAGTCTCATGCCAAGAAAAGTCCCAGATCTGGCTCAATGTACTCTGGAAGCTGGAAGCCTGCCTTCTTCCTTCCCCACTCAGCTTCCACGGGTGACTGACCCCTTTGGTCCGGATCTTGCTTCGAGCCACAGCCCATAAGGTGCCAGCTCATGCATAACACCAGCTTGCTTTCTGCTTGCTGAGCCCTGAGGCTGCCCCCACCGCCGGGCCCTCCTGCGATGGGATAGAACCATGGCTGGAGAAGAGGAGAGCTGTTTTCCATGGCTTCAGAGCTCTGAACAGCAACCCACATGGTGCCCCAGGCCTTTGGGCTCCTGTGGTTGGGAATCATCAGGGACTCTGCATTCATGTCCACTGTGCCTGCAGAGAGCTGGCTGATGGCAGGACAAGGGCAGTGCACGCGGGGGACCCACGTTTCTGAGAGTGACGTTCGGGGGAAGCTGGCTGATTCGGGGAGTGTCTTCTGATTACTTGCCTGTGTTGGGCACTGGGGACAGCAGTGACTGAGAACTGAGAAGCGTGGGGGTAGGAAAGCAGGAGGGACAGAACCGTTGCTTCTGAGAGTCAGTGAGCTGGCAGGAGACTCATGAAGTGGAGCAGGGAGATGAATGGTAGTAGAGTGTGTGATGGAACAGGGAGGTGCCTCTACAGCCTAGTGGTAAGAGAGCAGCTCAGAGGTCAGATTGGGTTCCAACCCCAGCTCAGCCACCATCCAGTTGTGCAAACCTGAGCATATCACACAACCTCTGGAGGCCTCGGTTTTGTCACCTCTACAGAAGGGAGGCTGAAGCTGGGAGCACAGATTGAGCCAGGACCACAGGCCCCAGGGTCCACGGTGGCCAGGGTGAGGTCGGGGCCAGGCTGGGAGGAATGTGGGCTCCCCACCTAAAGACAAATGGTTTAAAAACCACTGCTAGTCTGTTCCAGTGATGTGGATGGTGTCTACCCACAGTTAAATTATTTGCCACAGAACACTTAATTCTTAGATCATTTCTGGATGCGTACTAAAATCTGATTTGCTTTCTTTTTTAATGTTTGCTGTTTTCATTTTTAACTGTTTATCTTGGATTGATTTAAAACTCACAGAAAAGTTGTGAGAATGATACCAAGAGCTCCCTCAAAGCCTCATCTGGATTCCCTGTTGTGAACTTTCCTGATGGTTTTCTTTAGGAGCACTTGTGTGACGGTAACATTCGTTGAGGAGTGGCCATGGAGGGATCAGGAAGTGGGCAGGGCTGGCGTCAGTTCTTTTTTCCAAAAGGGAAACTGAGGCACAGAGGGGCACTCACTCAAGACTCATTTGAGGATTAGGAATGGAGCCAGGTTACCTTGTCTCACAGACAAGCATGTATGCATTTGGTGAGTGTTTTCTGATTACTTGCCTGTGTTGGGCACTGGGGACAGCAGTGACTGAGAACTGAGAAGGGTGGGGGTAGGAAAGCAGGAGGGACAGGTCTGGGTGGAGAAGGGCCTGGAAAGTGAAAAGTTAAGAGGCCCATTGTCAAACTCTAATGTGGGGAGACAGGAACCTACAGCTTAAGCACATGTCCCAGGAGTTTTGGATTCTAGAGGGACCCAGAGGCCACTTTCAGAAACACCGTCTAGGTTTTTCCCATTGGAAACATGCTCACTTCCCACTTCAAGAGAGAGCCAAGAAGCGGAGCCATTGGTGGTGATGATGGAGGTGGCTGTGGGGCCCCGTGGCCCTGCCCTGGGTCAGAGAGGAGACCTGGCCTCTGGGGCCAGTGGTGGGCAGGCCCCACGCTCCCACAGGTTGTCGCTGATGGTCCTGGCCTTGGACCCTTTAGTCTGGTTCCAGTGATCATTGGCTCAGCACACCACTTTTTGATGACTAGGTCAGTTTTCCAGAGAGCTTGATGTGACAAGGGGCTCCAGGCACAGGAATGGGTGAAAATGCTTACGTCAGGCGGTGCCTGGTTTAGGCTAAAAAAACACAACAAAGACCCAGGATTTGCCTCACCACTTCTGCCTGCTGAGTTCCTACTCATTCTTTCATTCTTTTGGGAGGGCCTGAGCCAAGGGCACTTCCTTGGGAAATGCAGCAGTCTGGCAGTGCCCTAGAAGGGCTGCTCTAGGTTCCTGTCTGTCGGTCGGTCTGTCTGCCCAGCACCCAGGCTGGCTGCCAACTTTCCATAAATGGTTGCTGAATAAATGAAAATGTGGCCTTGGGCAAATGCTTTCTCCTCTCTGAGTCTCCGTATTCTTATCAAAAAATGGGGACAGTGATAATAGGTGGGGGTGGAGTGCAGGAGACTCTGGGTCTGGGGCACACAGGAAGGGGAGAGAACAGCTGGGAGGAGGCCTGTTGGAGCTCTGCTGGGGTGGGAGGTTTTGTTGGGTAGGAGAGGGGGCTGGGTACCTCTTTTCCTCTTGAGCTTTACTCATGATCACCTGTAACGAGGACAAAAGGAATTCTTTGGCCAATGTTAGTCAGGAGCAAGTTGGGGGGGATTTCCCTGCCAGGCTGACTAGGGGGCAGCAGTGAAGGTACAGGGGTATTCCTGAAGAGGGAGTTGGTTGAGCTGGGGGTGGGCTCCATGACCCCTGAGTCCCTTCGGCTGTCTGGGTGCAGATTGGGATAGCATCTCTGCCCCACTGCGATAGGCTTAAGACCAGCTTGGTTCCCAGGCTACAAGGGTACAGGGAGTGGAGGACAGAGCCAGCCCAGGCCCTGAAGGAGAACTCCCACTGTGGGAGGTGGAGGCCCTGGGATCAACGGGAATAATTCATATAGGTGGTTCTGGAACGGGGTTCTGTTTGGAGTGAGGCCTCCTGGGCTCTGCTATCCCCCATCATTTTAGCCCTGCCCAGACCCCTGGTCTCTACAGAGCATCTCAGAGGACCCTGCCCAGAAGCCCTTGCTGGCCCTTGAGGCTAAGCCATCTCTGAAATGGCTCAGTCACCCCAAGCAGTCACTTGTGTCCAGCCTATAGAGAACTAGAAAATGGGCACAGGAGAGCCAGGAGAAATCCCAGCCCCTCAGGAGGAACAGGCGGCCATGGCTCTCTTTGCCCCCTTGGGGCTTGAATTCTTCACTGCCTCTGGAAAGAGCTGGCCCGCCTCAGACCCTCAGACAGCTGCCTCCCAGGGCCTTCCAGCACTGACGCCGAGAAGTCTAGATTCTGGGATGTTGGGGGTGGGCTGGGGGGGAGGTGAAATTCCAGACTTTCATGTAGAAGTCATTTACCTGTAAAGCACATTTACAAATACTCCCCCCCACACACACACATGCATTCTTTTTCCATATTACATTTTTCCCTCTGTAATCCAAGTCTCCTCCAGCTCTTTCTTCCACGTGGTGCGCCTCCTTCCTCCTGCCCTATTAGCTTCCATGCAGGAGTCCCTGCAACTGCAGCATCATGTGCAGGTCAAGGTCCCCTGCTCTTCTGGGCTCCTGGGAGCTGCATGCTGAGCAGCAGACTGGGGGCTGGGGGAGCTCTGACATGACCCAGCCACTCAGCCATCACTCTGGCAGGCCTCTGAAGGGCCCCCTAGTCCTGAATTGCTGCTGAGACCCTCTGGATCCTGGGTATCTTTGGAGCAACAGCTCAGTGCCTGCTCCACCCCTCCTGGAGGAAAGCAACCTGTCTGCGTACTGTCGTCTGGCCACTGAGACTGGGAATCAGGATGTCCTCATTCATGAGACCTGGCCACAGGTGGCTGCTTCATAAAACATTTGATCATTCCAGCCCTTGGCTGCCTGAGTGTTGGCCTGGGTCTAAACTTAGACATTAGGCCAAGTACCTTCAGAAAGGATCGGGTGAGGGCACCCAGGCAGGGGGTGGGGGTCACACTCCCTGACTTTTGGTGTCCCCAGCTCCTTCACACTCCATGCTGTATCCTGCCTGTGGTCTCACTCCATTCGTCTCTTTGTCCAGGCCTTTTTCAGCCTGGCATGTGGAGTGCCTGCCAGCTCATCCTTGGACTTCCCACTGCAGCCTCCTGGGAGAGCCTGCCCCATGGCCTGGGCACTCCCTGAGATGCTGGGCTTTCGACTCCAGGTGATGTTCCAGAGGGAGGACAGAACAGGGCGAGAAGCTCCCTGAAAACAGCACTACATGGGGTCCCATGCCCTGGTGATGAGCACAGGAGCTGCACTGAAACTCATGCCTTCCCCTCCATGACTAGGGACTTCATCTGCAGCCGGAGAGTAACTGACATGTCCAGTGACTTGTTTTGACAGAACTAGGACTTGGACTCCTTGTCTAATGCTCTTTCATTTGCACCTGAGTTAGAAGAGACATCATGGATGTGTGGCTTCTTGGCCTTGGCCAAGTCCTCCACATCTCTAACAGCATGAGTGTGCCCCTCCCATGAAATGACACATAATGAACGCAGCTGGCTTGGCTCTACAGCTTTCTGAACAAGCATTATCTCTTACCCCCTTCTTAGCTTCTGTTTCTGCTGCTTAGAGGGAAAAGGTAGGAGGCAGGGTTCTCTAGCAGGCAGGTTTCGACTACTTCAGCATTACCCTTCCCCCGGTAACCCAGATCACCCCAATCTTGGTATAGTTCATTACCCTGAAGAAACTTGAGTGGGAGGCTCTCATGGGCATTTATGCATAAGGGAGGAGACTTACCTGGAAGCTCAAAGGCATTTGCTTGGAACACACCCAAAGAGGACCCAGATACCCATTCTGGAAGGTGGATCTAAGGCACAGGGTCTTTTCTTTGAGTCTTTCCCCCCATCCTGGGGCCACTGATGGCGGTTTGTCCAAAGGGAACATTTACAGTGAGAATGAGCAGGAGCCTCGTCCCCATGCTCAGAATCCCCCATCACCAGTTGGGCCAGAAGGGAGGCATGGAGGGACTCTGGTCAGGGGAGCTATGTGGGCCCTAGCAGCCCAGAGCCTTGGGGTTGTAGAGCCCAACTCAGGCTGTTATAGGAAGGCAAGAGGGGACAGGTGGGACAGGTATGACAGCTGTGGTCCTCCTTGCAGGCTTTGTCTTTCCATAATTTAGTCAGTGACACCCTCACCCGATGATGGGGAGCCAAGGTTCCATGGCAGAAAGGAGTCTCCTTCCTGCTAGGTCAATTGTCTTCTGTGAGAATGCCTAACAGTGCCCAGTGGAAGGACCACAACTGGCTGGGTTTACCCATCTTAGGAACAAGTTGCTGGGAGACAAGGGACTTTTCATCATTTTACCTCTTCCCTCATGACCCAGATGGGAGCACTTATATTTTTATTGAAGTGACTCTTGGGTTCTGCCTCTATTAGGGCTCCCTGCTTTGGAGCCCCATGAAAATGCTCACAGACAGAATTTTACTCAAACGTGGCCTGAAGTTGGCCCAGCAACCGGCCCATGCACTGGGTGGTGCAAGGCCTTGATGCCTTTGTCTAGATGGCACTTGCCACATCTGTATTTGGTCACTGGACTTGACTGTATGGGCCATGTTTTGGGTTGTGCCCTCTTGTCCTGTCCCACTGCTTCCTCAGCCACCCCTGACTTACACTTAAGGGGTCAACCCAGAGTTGAGCTGTGGGCTCGGGTTCCAAAAGACAGAACTACATGGGATCCCTGCTGGCCAGGGATGGGGCTCACAGAAAGTTGGTACACATAGGGAAACACAGCCGGGCTCCCTCTCAGCCCTCTGGGCACAGATTGTCAAAACTCACCTCTGGGGAAGAAGTCATGCCCCTTGCTCTTGTGTCTGTGGTGTGCCCACTCATGCTTGCTCACTGTGGCCAGTGCCCAGCGCACACACATTCAGACAAGCCCCCACACCTGTATCCTTTGGCTGCGGCTCCTTTGTGTGTGAAGCTAAGGGTGTTTTGTTCCAGCACTCCACCAGTCCCCAGCCACCCACTTGCTCAGCTTGCTGTCTTCTTGCACATAAGCCCTTGGCACAAAGATCCCGGGCCAGGGTCCCCGGGGCTGGGGTGGGCCCATGGGGCCGAGGGCCGGGCTGCCTGTGTTCGCAGGCCCAGCGGCCTTGCCCCCTCACTGGTGTTCACCCAGTTGTCTGGAAGAGTCCAGCCTGTCCCAGCTGTGCGGGGGGCGGTGGGGAAGGGCATTTCAGTCCTGGGCAGGCCGGCATGGGGGCAGCTGCAGCACCGGAGTAAAGGCTCCAGGATGGGTGATACTCGGGGTTCAGAGACAGCCACCAGGGCAGAGGCTGTGCTCTGATTGAGGTGGGCTCTGTACCTCTACACCTTCCTCTCCTATGGTTCCCTTTTCCTTCCAGGCTAGTGGGAAATGCGGACATTTTTAGTGCAGTGTGACTGAGAATGAGACCAGGCTGTGTTCCTCAGCCAAGGAGCTGTGGGACTTGAGGGCTCCTCTGGGACATGCTGCCTGGGCTGAGGCTCAAGGCCATCTGGCAAGGAGGTAGCTGCAAGGGCAAAGACACCGAAGTCTGTTTGAGAAAAAGGGCGTGCACAACATGGAAAGTCAAGCAGGGTGGCAATTCTAGAAAATTTTCTCTGAATTAGCCTTCTCATCTATGAGGCAGAGCACGCCCTGTCCTTGGGGGGTGATGGGACACCCCTCCTCCTGCTGCTTCTCTCTCCATCTCTGTCTCCTTGTGCATCAGCCAAGCCTTTGCGTCACTGTCTTCCGATTCCCTGGCTCCCTCCCTCCTGCTAATCTGCCTGCATCAGCTCCAGCTCCACTCCCTGACCACACCGGGCTTGCTGTGGCCTGGGGAAAACAGGCTCCTTGCACTCCCTCATTGGCTTTTTGCTTCTCTCTATCTAATCAGGGCCAGAGGCCCCTCCTGGGAGGTTGCTGGAAAGCCTTTGAGAGGCTTCAGCTGTAGGAAGGTGCATTTGGAGGCCATCTCCATCAGGGAGGGCCTGTCCCCATCTCCCCCACTCATTCTTGCTAAGGATGCTCCCCCTGGTTGCCCCAAGAGACATCTGTGGGCTAATGGGAGGGTAGAAAGAAGGATGTGAAGGGCCAAGCGGTGGGCTGGAGGCACCCATCTAGTGTCTGAGGTGGCCTGGCCTGCTCAGGAGGATTTTGACCTAGTCCTGAGCTGCCCTGGGACAGGCTGGTGTAGTCTGAGTGTAGGGCCTTGCTTGGATTTGGCACAAGGAGTTGCTCTATGAGGGATAGCTAGGGTGAAAGGTGGCAGATAAGCCACCTGTTCCTTTGGTGGCCCAGGCTAGGCCCCTAAGCAGGGCATATGGCAATTCCTAAGGTACCGGCAGACTTTTTGTATCAAGGTAGAAACAGGAGCTGTAGTACTGAAAAGGTGCAGAGTGGTTGTCCTGACCGGAAATGCACTCACACGTGCCATTTAGGAGACGAGGACACCCACCAACATCATGACACCCAAACTGTGGGGTAGAAAAGAGCTGGCACCAAAGTCTAGGCAATGACACGTGCTCTGGCTTAGTAGGTCCACTTTACAGATGAGGAAACTGAGGCCCGGACAGTGAGACAATGTCACAGCCATGTGAAGCCACTTAGGGATGAGGAGCAAAGATGTGAGCTGTCAGGCCAGGTGGCCCTTCTGGATGGCAGGTCTCACGTGCCAGGGGGGCCTAGGAGGGTCTGAAGGAAGCGCAAGTGCCCAGAAGAAGAGGAAGACTAGAAGTGGGGTGGGAACGTGCCTGTTCTCCCCCCCACGGGAGCTGTGGGCAAAGAGGACCCAGGATCCTAGAGGAGGTCGTGTGTGTGCCTGCAGGTGGCAAGGCTCTGCTCAGAGCAGCACAGAGGGTCCCTAGAGGCCCAAGGTACACCCCCCCCCCCCGCATCCAAGATGCCTACCCTGGGGGAGGGAGAGAATTCCCGCTGCATCCGTTGGCTCTCCTCACTTCCCAGTCCTTCCTCAGCACTGCTCACCTGGCATCAACTTCTGAGATCCATCATTAGATATCCAAGCAGCCCCAGCTCCCGTTTCCTTTGGTTAAGCCACTGTTTGTTTAGTCTTTATCACACAGGCAATGCACATCCATTATAGGAAAAATAGAATACACAGAAGAGCAAAGTATTTTGGTATATATCCATCCAGATGTTTCTTTCCCTGTGCATCGTAATGTACATAGATTTTTAAGTAAATGGCACCATCCTTCACATCTTTTTTTAAAGATTTTATTTATTTATCTATTTATTTAGAGTGGGGGAGGGGCAGAGGGTGAGGGAGAGAGAAAACCTCAAGCAGACTCTGCTCTGAGCATGGAGCCCGACCTGGGGCTCAGTCTCACAACCCTGAGATCATGACCTGGGCTGAAACCGAGAATTGGACGCTTAATCAACTGAGCCACTCAGGTGCCCCTCTACACATCTTTTTTTTTTAAAGCTTTCTTTCACTTAACGATATAAGGAAACCATATATAGGAAGGTTTGTTAAATACCACTATATATCAATATCATTTGTAATGACTACATAGTAGTTGCTTGAATAATGGATCAGAATATGTTTAAATATGACTGTTGGGAATTTAGATTATTGCCTAATTTTCACCATTATACTCAGCACTGGGATAGCACCCCTCTAGTATACTTTGTTCTCCTTACTCATTTGTGTCCTTAGGAGAGATTGCTGTGACGGGGAGCTGAAAGACCAATGGTCTTACCCTGTCTCAGGCTTTCAGTACATATAGAGATTTGTCCTCTGAAAAGATGTGTTCATTGACCTGTCCGCCAACAGTGCGTGAGAGCTGCCTGTCTGTAGTGAGGGTTTACCCAGCTGTCCATTGACTGGGGATGAAGGGGATGGTGGGTCTGAGAGGAGACCTGGGTCCAAGGAGGGGTGGCAATGTTTGGTTAGCCAGAAGCATGGCTCCTGCCAGCTTTCAGTGCAGAGTGTGTTTTGGTGGTGTGAGGGGGGTGCCTGGGTTCTGTCCTTGCTGAGGCTGGTAGAGGGAGTAGGTCTTGTCTGGGAAGACTTCGATCAACAGTACCAAGGCACTCAGGTCAAAAGAGGGGAGAGCCCAGTAGGAGCAGGAACAGGCAAGACAAGTGGGCCCTCCAGGAAGGGGCAGGGCTTAGCTCAGCAGGAGGAGTTGGAGGGCATTCTGGGCGGGGGGGGGGGGGTACCAACATAAGCAAAGGCATAGGGATTACCATGGCAGGGCCACCTTCCAGGTATGTTGAGAGACATTGTCTTCTTGGAGCACAGTGTCAACATCGAGGGACACTTGTGAGAAAAGTGGCTGGGTCAGGGGACTGGGGAGTTTGCCCCCAGGCTTAGAGACAGTGGAGAGCCAGCAGAAGTTGAATGAGAAACGAGGGCTGATGTGGGCCAAGGTGCAGGAATGAAAGCAGGGGTTCAGGGCTGTGTGGGGCAGGGAGAGGAGGGAGTGGTGAAGTGGAGGGGAAAGGCAGCTCTGTAGTTGGGACATGAATTCAAACCGCATGTGTCCATCTGTCTGTCTGGGGTTCATCATTTTAAAGGCTCTCCAAAGAGCTGCCTTCTTCAATCCCATGGGAAGACACTATTTCCTCCCTCTTTCAGATTTACTATCCTATCAAAAAAGGACATTAGACTTCTGAGATGTGGCACAGGCCTGCTCTTTGTCTGGTGAGGTGGGGGCAATAAGACTTGAGTCTTGTGATTGGGGTCTTAGCTGTAAAGATGGGACCTAAGACAAGTCCAGTCCTCCTTACTGTGGGCTCTTACACGTGTCCCTGCCCTTTTGGCCAAGGAGTTCCCAATGGCCCCTCTGCCTCTGTCATTCTGCATGTGTGTGCATCTGTCCTGATTTTGGAGGTAGCTGGTTTGGTTCTGATTTGGCAGAAAACTTCTAGGCAGTGTGGGCAACAGGTTTGTCAAGGGGAAACTGAAGACTTCCTGAAGGAACCTAAAGACTCAGCCGTAGGAGAGGCCCTGAGCTGGGGCCCAGAGAAGGTAAGGGACTTGCCCAAGGTCTCACAGTCAATCAGAAGCACCGGCAGACTGAGGGGCCAAGATCCCAGGTGGCAACTCTGTCTGTGTGCCCGGCCCAGTGGAGCTACTCCATGGGCTGCTGGGATGGGACAGTTGGACCTATGAGGTCCACAGATCACCTATGGAATGAGTTCCGCTCAATAGAAATCTGACGTGGCAGCTTTGGGCAGGGGCTGGGCAGTGGGGCAGTGATGAGGTGCCGCTCCTGGCAAGCAGCAGCCTTGGGCCTCCTGGGCTGCTCCTTCAGTGTGGTTTATGGGAAAGCCAGTTCTTGCTGATGCGGCAGATTCGGTTTGCTCTTGGCCCTTGCCTTACCTATTTTCGTGTGCCCCTGACCTCTAAGGAAACATGTCCAGGCCTTGCCAGCTGGCAGCAGGGCCTGGCCACTCTGGGCCTGGCCCTGGAGAGGCCCCGAGGGTGGCAGGCTCCTAAGAGGGAGACTGCTGTGCCTCAGGACTGTTCTGGCAGGGCCACGGCCCCTCCTTCCCATCATGCCCGCTTGCCTGAACCTCCAGCCCTTCTCTTGAGCTCCAAGGGGCCAGCTGTGGCAGGCCAGGGCTGGGATTAAACTCACAACATGGGCCTTCCATCTCCCCGAAGCACTGTGCCAGTCCCAGCTTGGAGAGTTGGCTTCCTCACCCCAGCCCCTTCTGGGGCAAAGACCTTCACGGTGCTGTGAAGGCCTCAGAGACCACTGTGGTCCACCCCTCGCTGGCCACAGGACGGAAGCACGTGGCTCAAGGGCAGAGAAGAGGCAAGGAGGGACAGCAGCGTAAGAATACGGAGAGGAAGAGAAAGAAAGCAGAGCGTAGCAGCAAGTCCTTACAACTAGCCAACCCCTGAGCCCTCAGGCTGTGCTTATACTGACTGAAGACCACTGACGGTTCCCTCTCCCAGCGAGGACAGGTTGAGAGTCACTGCTGCTTGGCTCCTGTCCAACTGCCCTGAGATCTTTGCCGTGCCAGGTGGTGCCAGGCATTTGTAAGAACATTGGTGCATTCTGCCTTCATAGCAGTCCTGAAGGGTAGACTTTTTACAATCCCGTTTTACAAATGAGGACACTGAGGCAGACTGGAGAGGTGAGCTGACCAGCCCAAAGTCCGTCAGACAGCAACTAATGAGTGAGAGAGATGGTCCGGCCCCAAAGCAGCTGGTCTCCCAGCCCCCACCCTTCCCCTAGTCCCTCTTTCGGAGTCCACCAGTGCCAGCCCTCAGGAAGCCTGACTCTGTGGCGGCCCCACCGCTGCCACTCTGTCCCCTGCACTCCCCTGGTCCTGGAATCTGGCCATCAGAGCTCTCTAGGAGGGTTCGTGGCCTGCCCTTATCAGCTATCTCTTGAACAGACAGCCCCGGCAGCCCATGCCGTGTTCCCCAGGTGAACAGCTCTGGGCAGACAGGGGGATGCACCACCTGACAGTGGCAGATCCAGTGTGTGCTCACTCCCTGGCCTCTGCCCACTACCCAGAACTGCACCGACTCTTGCTTCCCAATGCCGAAAGGACAGTCTGGATGGTCTTGCGAGCCATTATAAATGCATCAAGTGACAAGCCATGTGCTTGCCTTTGCCCCCAGGAGCCCTGTCGAATCAACTGAGAAGGGATCTGCAGAGCAAACACCATGAGTATCTCAGCTCTTGGAAGCAGCACTAAAGGTGAGGCCTGGGCTCCCTCTTGTCCCAGGCTTTGGGGGAGCGGCACACTGGGAGGACTGGAAGGGAGGCCTCAGGGTTCTGGGGCTGGGCTCCCCTTCTGAGGCTGCCTGGCCTTGCTCCTTCCAGGGAAGCCCCTACCACCAGGTGAGGAAGAACGCAATAATGTCCTCAAACAGATGAAGGTTCGAACCACACTGAAGGGGGACAAGAGCTGGATCACCAAGCAGGATGAATCGGAGGGCCACACTCTGTAAGTCCAGGAAGCTGGGAAGCCAGCAAAAATGGGGTCGGGTGGGCCTGTGATCCACAGGGGCCTGTCAGTACCTGGGGATGCTGAGGGACTTCTACCACTCAGACCTCTGCCGGGCCACGTGGCCACAGGCCAGCTGGGGAGGGCGGAGCGCGGGAAAGCAATCCAGCTGAGGCCACACTCACCCTGTGACTTTGGGTGCTGAGTGGGCCTGTGGAATGTGAAGGCAGGGCCAGGGAAGGCGAGCGTGAGATGAGAATGGTGGGCCAAGTTACTGAGGTGCACATGCTGCACCCCACCTCACCTGCTTTGAGTCAGCAGGCAGCCTCTAGGATGGAGGCTGCAGGGTGGCTGATGGTAGGGAGCCACTTTTTCACGACTCTTTTTCCCCAGAGAGCTGCCCTCTGGTCGGAGTCGTGCCACATCTTTTTCATCAGCTGGGGAAGTCCCGAAGGCCAGGTAAGAGGTGGTGCCCAGATGGCTGGTGGGTGGACCTCATGCTGCAGTCTTCAGGGGATAAGGAGGATCCCAAGCTTGGAAGAGATGTCAGGGTCTGCAGTGAGTCATTTCAAATGCATAGGAAGGACAGGCTTTTCTGCTCTGGTCCCCCTTGGGAAAGGGAATGCAGGAGTCACTGGGTTCAGGTGCCTGGCCTTGCTGTGTGACCTTGAAGCTGGCTGCCTAAGGGCCCTCCATGGTTCCAGCTGTCTACTAGACATTGAGAAGCCCCCGCAGGGGGTGAGACAACATCTCTGAGGTGGTTTAGGCAGCTTTGAGAGTCACACTTGACTCTCTCCCATGGGGAGCCCTGACTGCTGAGGATACTTGGTAAGCAGCATGTCACGGGACACTCACACATTTGTTCCAACTGTCTCCCAAGTTCAGGATGACCTATTTTGACAGCTAGCCAAAGGGAACAGCCCATCACGTCTCTACTCTGAGGACTTCCACATATCGGTGTCTAGGGATGCTCTGGAGCTCCTGAGAAGCAAGAAGGTTGGCAGGTCGTGGTAGAGGCAGTGGTCACTGTTAGGTCCCAGGGGCTGCCTCTGATAATTACGGACTTGCCCATCACCATTGTTCACTGACTCAGCACCCACTACCAGCCAAGTCCTGTGCTTGGCACACAGGACACAGCTCTCCCCTCAGGGAACTGACATCTTAGCGGGGAACACAGGCATGACCCAAGTAGAGAGATGATCATAAAAGAGAGAATTATGGATTGTGATTGCTGCAGTTGGCAAAGTTGCTGAAGACCTGAGGACGGTTCGAAGATAGTCTACTCACTGGGGGGCTTGTTTACTTTGGGTGGCGCAGTTCTCACCCTGAGCCTCTGTTTGGAGGTATGTTTGGAAAGCACATCCCGGGGCACTGTGACTCAGGGCCTAGAGCAGGGATACCTGAAAGTCTACATAAACTTTGGCTCTCATTCTCTCCTAGGCACAGGTATTTTAGCCAAAAATGGTTGTGTGGCTAGATGGGGGGAAAGTGACCTTTCTTTCTCAGGTCCCACCCCAAGTGTTCTTGCAACTTTGTCACTTCCAGGAGAGGCTGTCCCTATTAAGGACAAGGATCTGTCAAGATGGAGAACACTGGGGCTCTGGGCTGTCCTTCCCACCTGCTTGCATGGGGTTCCCTTAGACCCACTCCCCCCACCCCTGCTCCAGCACTAAACTCTGTTCCTACACAGAAGGGCCATCTGCCGAATCCTTGTCTCCTGCCCCTGCACCCCAAACTCACAGCTCTTGGCTGCCTGACACTACCAGTCCTCTGAGCCCCCCCAGTTGCTCCCAAGGAGGAGGTACCCAGCATGTGCAGTCTGTTTTCCAGCCATGCCCTCCAGTCCCAAACTTTCATCAAGACAGTGATGTGGGCGTCTTAGGAGCTGCAGGAGGGAAGCCCCAAGGAGCAGGAAGGAAGGGGTATCTGGCTTTAGTTCTACCCCTTGGGCCCTCGTGAGCCTCTCCAAAGGAGGCTGTGCAGAGATATCAGGTCAGAGACCATGGACTCTCCCCGCCATAGGCCTCTGACCACGGAGCCTCCAGTTCTGAGAGTAGAGGGTGAGAGGGCTGTCAGCAATCCCAAAAGACCTCTCACGGGAGTGTTGGGCCCTGGCAGGCCAGGAAAAAGCTGGAGTTTGGAGGAGAACCCTCTTCAGCAAATGCTCAGCCATGGAGTACAGCTTCCTGGGCCCTTGGTGTGAGCCAGGACCATACTGGGCCAGTCCTGGAAGAATCAGCCATAGGTACCTTTCCTGCGGAGCATGGGAGAGATGGGCAGAGCGGAACAGGCACCCTGGCTTGGGGTGAAGGGGTGGCTGCCCCTCTTGCTGCCCTCATTCTGACCACACTTGGACACCCACCAGCCAATCCACTTTGCTGTCATTGGGTGCAGGAGAAAGTAGGGCATCTTTGCTTCACTTCATACCTTCTTTTCCCTCGGCAGGCCTCCAAGCACGAGGGCTCCCACTGGCTATATCATCCGGTAGGTGACCACAGGACCCTGCCCACTTCCCTATGTCTACCCGCACTGTTCCCAGGCTTCTCACAGGGGAGCTCACTGGACTACTTCTGGGCTCTCTTTTAGGGGAGTGTTCACCAAGCCCATAGACAGCTCGTGTCAGCCCCAGCAACACTTCCCCAAGGCCAACGGAGCTCCAAAAAGGTGTGTGTCCATGGGGTGAGGGCCTAGGCCAAGCAGCAGGTATGAGGGCCTATGCCAAGCTCGTGGCAGAGAGATTACTCTTCCTGTCACTAAGGGGAGCGGGCAGGAAGGGTGGTAGGTGGGAGCTCTCTGCCTGTGTAGGTCAGGGCCCTGGATAGCAGTGCTGGGACAGAAAGCCCCCAGGTGGATGTGTGGTCCGGTTTGGACACTTGGGTTTCCCAGCAGCCATGTCTCTGGGAGACCCTGCGCCACCACCCAACTGGCCCTGGTCACTGGGGCAGAGACACAGGGAGGAGGCTGGGCAGGCTTCACAGCCGACCTGCTGGCTGACCGCACCGAGCTGTGTGCTTTAGTCCACCTTCTTCCCAGCAGACTGAGGTGACACATCATCATCAAAGCACCCTGGTGTCAAGTTGAACCTGGGCTCCATCAGAGAGGCAGGGCCAAGGGACCTGGGCCTACCCATGGCAGGAGAGCCTGGGTGTCTGGCAGGGCCGAGAGAAAAGAGGAAAGGCCACCGGCCACATGCCTCCTGGGCCATGTGGGCAGATTTGGAAGCAAGAGGGGGCCTGGGAGTGGGCACATGGGAACTCCTTTCCTCTCCAGTGCTACCGGTCTACTGAGAGCAGCTCCTACTGGGCCTCCCCGCCCCTCCTCCTCTGGCTATAAGATGACCACTGAGGATTACAAGAAGCTGTAAGTACGCAATTGCAGACCCAGCTCAGTTCCCTCCTCCAAGGACCAGCCCAAACACCAGGCCAGCTGAGGGCAGCTGGTTGCTTGCCTCTGAGCATGGCCCAGGAGTGCCAGTCCTGCCAGCCTGACATTCCTGCCAGTTGCCACTGTGACCTGGAGCTTACCAAGGAGGTGACAAACCCCAGAAAGCCGGACAGCTGTACACATTGCACTTCTGATCTGAGGCAGAGCACGGGCTGTAAAGAAGCTTATTGAAGGGGCCAGTGGGTCTGGAGAAAGCGTCACGGATCATGGCTCTGGGGCCGCTGCTGGTTGGCTCTGTTTCCTGGACATGCCTCTGCACCCCTCGGGGGTTCAAGCTAGGCTGGGCTGGGGCCTTATGAGCCCAAGCGTGCTGATGGCCCTGGCAGCCTATCCATTATTGGCATTTTGTGCTGAAATCTGAGCTGCTTCTTGGATATAAATCTTTGGGGCTCCCCTTCTGGCCCCTATCAAAGAAGCCCCCCACTATGTGCCCAGGGAGGGGGGATTCTGGACAGAAGTGTGGGTTGTACCTATAGTTCCCAGGGGCCCCCCATTTATATATTGCTTTCTATCCCTTGTCACAATCATCCAGTGACATGGAGCAGCTAGGAAATCTTTCTGGAGAAGGGGAGAGGCTTGAACTGGGTCTTGAGGGACAGTTAGGGTTGGCATAAGGAGAGAAAAGAGGGCTGGCTCTTGAGGAGGAAGAAGTGGTGTGAACAAAGGCTCAGAGGCAACAATGCTGTAAGTCAGGAAGCCTTACTGGGGGTGGCAGCCCGTGACAGGGAGCAGGGGCAGAGGTGGGGGGAGGGGCCACAACCAACAGTGTGCTCAACCCCTCCGCCTCCCCCAGGGCACCCTACAATGTCAGGCGGAGCTCAGCATCAGGGGCTGCTGAAGAGGAGGAGGTGCCCTTCTCGTCTGACGAGCAGAAACGGAGGTAACGGTGCCTGCTGGCCGTCCCACGGGCAGGGCAGGGGCCCAAGTTTGCGTGGACCAGTGACATGGGCATTGTGCCAGCTGGGGTGACGAAATGCACAGCATGTATAATATCAGTGCCGGCCTGTTTCCTGGAGAAGCAGCGGCCAGCAGCAGGTGTCATTTACTGAGTCCCAGAACCACCTCCTCAGTGCTGGGCCAGCTCAGAGGACCCTCTTATGAACCTTTTAGGGAGCAGAACCTAGGTAACGAGGGTCTGGGGACAGCCTCAACTGTGGGTGGACAGACTGGAGGGAGGGAGGTGCTTTGAGACTTTATATCAATTTGTTTAAAAAGGGTCCTGAGCAAATTGGATCCAAACCGTCCATGCCCCCGGGAGGGGCTGTTGGTGTGTGTTGTGCGTACAGAGTCCGGGCAGAGCTCCAGACGTGCCGGTGCCCCTCACCCCCACATGAGGCCCAGGTGCTTTGGCAGCAGCTAGGCCCTGAGGAAATAAAACCCCTGTGGGCTCAGCCTGACCCCGATCCCAATGTCTGTTGGGCTTCGTGAAGCTCCTGTGCTGAGGGTCTGGCAGATGGGCAATCCTAAGGGCAGAAGTCCCCGGGCCTGGGAGGTATAGGGGAATAGCCAGAAGCTCCAGAGCCAGGCTGCTGGGCATTGACTGTCCACTGTGCCACCGGCTAGGAGTGTAGTCTCTAAAGTCACTAAAGCTCCCTGTGCCTCAGTTTCCTCATCTGTAAATTGTGGGTGAAACTAGCACCTACCTTCCTGGGTTGTAAGCGTTCAATGAGACACCATGGATGGGCAGCATCCAGCACAGGGCCGGGCCTCATATGTCTCTCTGTTTCCTTTGAATAGTTCTGGGAGCAGGTGCTAATTTGGCTTCATGTGCTTGCCTCTCTGGGCTATGCTAGCAGACTGAGTCCTGCCTTATGCCATTAGATGCCCCCTCCCTGTGCCACCCCAGGTCAGAGGCTGCAAGCAGTGTGGTGAGGAAGACAGCTCCCCGGGAGCACTCCTACGTTCTGTCGGCAGCCAAGAAGAGCACCAGGTGAGTTACACGGCAGGAGACACGGCAGGGCCTGGCTTCTGGGCCGGCTCAGCTACCAAGTGGCTCCCTTCCCGTCAGGGCTCCAGGGTTCCTTTGGCTAGTCAGGGGTTGATCGAGAGAACCCTCCTAGCCGGACATTCTGGGATCCTCAGATGTACTTTCTGGAAAACTGAGAGGTCTGGCTCCTGCCATCAGGAATAGTGAGGTACTAGGAATGAGAGAGAAGGCCAGGTCCCTGTAAAGCAAAGTGGTCATGATATCACCTGTCCACGGGTTCTGTCCAACACATTGCCTTTCTGCTTCCTTTTCAGCAGCCCTACCCAGGAGATGCAGGCCCCATTCATGGCGAAGAGGTAAATGTCAGCAAGCGAAGCCTTGGAAGCCTCTTGCTGGCTACAGAGAAGGTCTCCTGCCGGCAGGGGTGGATTATGGGCGCCATGGAAAGCAGGCGCAGAGTGGGAAGTTCTGAGGGGCTGGTGGCTTCTGTTTAGAGGCCAGGCGAGCAACTGGGTGGCTGTGGTGACACTTCCATTTGCTAACAGGGCGAGGCTGCTGACCCCCAGTAGAGTCATAGTGTTTCCAAGGGCCTCTGAGGTTTCGAAGGAAATGTAGCTACCAGGCTGGACAATGCCTTGGCAGGAGGGATTATTGGGCTGGGGTCCAGAGGTTTGTCACTGGGAGCCTCTGCCTGGCCAGGCCCTTGGAAGTGACAGTAACATTAGAGATGGGCCCTAAAGGGTGAACAGGGTTCAACAGGGAATGATCAGGATGTTACGTCACTCCAGCTGAATGAGGGAGGAGTGTCACCATTAGTTGAGACAGAACATCTTCTGGGAGAGAAGACTATTTGGGGAGCACAGGGAAGAAACTTCTGGAAGGTTGAATTTTAGGGGTATTCCCTGAGGTAAACAAAGAAGGCATCTGTGATGAGGTGGCATAGCGAGCTGAAGACCGGAATATACCAGGAAAGGGCAGTGACAGATAAATGGTGTGCTCTTACTGGCTGTATTAGGTTCCCGGGGCTGCTGCAACAAAGTACCACAAACTGGGTGGCATAGGCCCCAGAAATGTATTGTCTTCCAGTTCTGGAGGCTAGAAGTCCAAGATCAAGGTGTCAGCAGGATTGGTTCCTTGTGGAGGCTGTGAGAGAGAAACTGTCACAGGCTTCTCTCCCAGCTTCTGGTGACCACAGGCAGCCCTTGGCATTCCTTGGCTTGTAGACACATCATTCCATTCTCTGCCTCTATCATCTTATGAACCTTTTCTCTGTGTGTCTGTGTCCAATATCCTACTTCTTATAAGGACACTGGTCATTGGATTTAGGGTTCACCCTACTCCAGTGTGACCTGATCTTAACTTGATTACATCTTCAGAGACCCTATTTCCAAATAAGGTCACATTCACAGGTTCAAAGCCACACTATTCAACCTGATATGCTGTCCTTATGCCAAACTGGAGTTGCTAAGCCTCCAGGCTGAACCACCTCCTGGCCATAGACACCACTGAAAGAAAGCATGTCCTTCACGAGCCGCAAGTTCTAGGGCAGCTGAACACACCACAGGGGACAAGCAGTGCATCTGTTTTTCTTCTTGCCCCAAGGGTTGAGGTGGTGGATGAGGACAGGCCTTCTGAGAAGAGCCAAGACCCACCTACTCTAGCAAGATCCCCTCCTGGCTCAAACAGGTAAACAATCAGTCATCTCTGCCTGGTGCTGGGGGCTTCAAGGCTTGCCCTGCTACTGTCACTGTAGAGCTTCTGCCAGGTTACCGCCTTGCAGGGCCTCAGGGTCACTGTCCCTATGTGCCCAGTGACAAGACGGGGCACAGAAATCAGTAAGAGCCTGTCTAGCTGGATGTCCTAGGGCTGAATGGAGCGAAACAGTCTGGTGTCCAGGGAGAGTATGTCACTCTTGTCTGCTTGATGCAGTACTAATCGTAGGGTTTGAGAGGGCCTACCATCAGGGTCCTAGCCCTGCCATTCTTGGGCCTGTTTATAGCTGCGCTGTAAGTTGTCCAAGTTCAACCCGCCAACTGTGTCCTCTGCCTCCTCTGGAGGAGGAGGCTCCACAGTCCCCAGCCCTGCTCACAGCTGCCTTCTTTGCCAAAGCGTCTCGGGCGATTTGGATTGAGTGCATGCCGAGTCTGCCCAGCCCTGCAGGGAGCTGGGAGCCCAGGTGGGTGCTGTGAGTGGCTCTGGCCTGGGAGCCATTCAGATGGGATGGTCTGGGACTGGGGTGACAGGGCAAGGGCAGGCGCTCACTGGTGATCTCACTACATACGGGGCCCTGATTTGCTCTGATTTCTGAGCCCTGAGTATCTGAGCAAATTATGGTGCTCACTTGTCTGCAAATAGAGAGCAATCAATACCTCCTTGTACTTTGCAGTGAATTGAGCTAAGTCCTGTTGAGAGCAGCACTTCCCAATTGTTGCTGCTGTTTGAAGCTCCTGCCTAGACTGGGGGCTTTGTCCAAATCCAAGTCTGCTAAGTGGTGTGTCTCCATGACACCCTTGGAAGATCCTGTGGCTAGAGGGGCAGAGCACCTGTTCCTACAGGTCACTTTCAGGGACCCCATGGACTGTTCCAGCTCTCATAATGCCAGTGCAAGCCCCTATTCCCCTCCCCAGTTCAAGTCCCACAACCATTTGTATGTGACCATGGTCCCTTGGGGCCACCTCCTCTGTGCCAGGAGGAAGGTAGGGCCACCTGCCATAGCACAGACTGGTGAAGAGAGCAAGGCTGCAGACCTTCTCTGCCCAGAAGGAGCTGGGAGTGTGAGGCCATCCTGAGGTCATAGCCCCAGCAGCAGGACTGCCCCCTCTTCTTCACTCCCTCGCTCTCTTGCTCCTATTTGTGTAAACTTTTGTCCGTAAGAACTTTTAAACAAGTGGAAGATTTGAGAGCTCTTCACAAGGCAGCATTGATGGGACTCGGGGGCTGTCTTAGTTTGCTAGGGTTGCCAGAACAAAGTACCACAAATTGGGTGGCTTGAAGAACAGAAATGTATTGTCTCCCAGTTCTGGAGGCTAGAAGTCCAAAATCAAGGAGTAAGCAGGGTTGGTTCTTTCCGAGGGCTGGGAGGGAGGCCTCTCCTTGGTTTGTAGATAGCCGCCTCTCCCCGTGGCTCTTCACGTGCTCTTCCCTGTGTGTGTGTCTGTGTTCTGATCTCCTCTCCTTATAAGGACTTCGGTCATTTTAGATTAGGGGCCCACCCTACTCCGGTATAAACTCATCTTAACTAATTCCATCTGCAATAACCCTGTTTCCAAATAAGGCCCCAATCTGAGGCACTGGGGGGTTAGAACTTCAACATATAAATTTTAGAGGGGACATAATTCAGCCCCAAACAGTGCAGATCTCTGATTTTTCCTTATTTGTGTTTTGTGTTAAAAAAAAAAAAAAAAACAATGAATGGTTTCAGATGTTTTTTAAAAAAGAGAACATAGAAGAATTAGGTTGTGCTGTAGTATGTATTTGAGAGGCATTTTAACATTTATTCCAGAAAATTCCTTTGGATGTTTAATACCCATCAGCTGGCTGTCATAGCTAGGGCAACAGTAACAAAGTCCCACAAACTGGTGGCTCGAACAACAGAAATATATTGTCTCACAGTTCTGGAGGCCAGAAGTCCAAGATCAAACTTGCCTGTGATGCCCAGGAAACTGGGACCAGATTATGGAATGTTCCAGGCACCAAAGATGTCTCACAATGGGGCAGCCTCCAACGGGAAGGAAGGAGTTGTCATCAGAAGTGTGCAAAAGGGGCTGGTCAGGGAGGCTCAGTGTGCTGCTTCTCATAGTATTTCTTCCCTCAGATTCTGCAGTCACAAAATATCTGCAACCCCCCAGACAGCTTCCACGTGAGCTGCTGGCTGGTCCTGGGTTGCCTTCCTTTCTGACCCCACTGGTCAGGTCAGGCAGCCACCATCAGTTCCCCACACCCAGCTTTGCTCTGCTTGGTTATTTGAGAATTCCAGGCCTGGATGTGTCCTTGAAGGAGCCCAGCCCTGTGGGACACTTACTCAACCAAAGTCTGGGTTCTGTAGCACTTCAGAAAAAGCTGGTTTATGGCAGAGTGGGGCAGGAGAACATCACAGCCTTGTCCCCAGCTATGGCCCTGCTGAGGTTGCCCCACACCCCTTGGCTCAAGTCTGAGGTAAGTTCCCCATCTCACACAGTGGGCCAACCAGGAGGGAGGCCCTTGTTTTAGGTGCCAAACCCTTTAGGGCCTTCAGGGAGGGCTGAAAGTTTGGGACAGAAAGAGTGCCACACAAGGACACCCACAGGCTATATCCTTGGGGCTGTCCAGCTGTCACTTTCCTTCCATTAGATACCAGACCTGCCTAGCATCCCAAAGGCCTCTCAGCATCGAGTATCCACATCTGAACTACTTGTCTCTACTGTCACCCCCACCACCTCCCTGCACAACTGTGGAAGGGGCCTTCCCTCATGCACCCTGGGGCTTGATTTTCTTGGGTTCATCTTGTCTTTAACCTTGTCATTATGGGTAACTCTTACCCACCTTCTGGACTGAGCTTATTGAAATACCCTTTTCCAGTGAAACTGGCTACTGTCCCCATTACAGCACTGGTCAAGCTTCCTTGGCTTTCTGCCTCAGCCAATCATGGCAAGGCCTGTAGGCTGTGCCCCCGCATGCTGCCTGGCAGAGTAAGCTAGAGAGCAGTAAAAGCACAGCTTCTGGCACAAGGCCTTGTACTTTAACCCCCTGTGCCTCAGTTTCCTCGTATATACAGTAGTGAGTAGTAATACCTACCTCCTGAGGCTGCCCCAGATTCTAAACGGGCTAATGCATATAAAGTCCTTGGCACAGTGCCTGGGTGCTCCCAGGTATAGGCTTGCTGATTTGCAGGGCCTTCTTCAAATGCAGAGACCAGTATTGCCACCTTTCTGGCCTCTGAAAGGAAAATGTGGTTGTGGGTACAAGAGAAAGAGGCAGCTGGGGCCACACTAGATGAGTGCCCGTGATTTCCAGCAGCTCTCAGGCTAGCTGGCAACTGAAGATTGGACTACAGAGCTGTCTGTGGCTGAAGGTCTGGTAAGGGGATGGGGCTGGTGGGCTGCTGCAGGGGAAGAGAGGCTGGAAGGCTCCTGTATGAATTTGCTTTAATAAGTTATCACAAACTGGGTGGATTAAACAACAGAAACTTAATCCTCTCACAGTTCTGGAGGCCAGGAGTCCTAAATCAAGGTGTCAGTATGGCTGTGTGTTTCCTCCAAAGGCTCTGGGGGAGAATCTGTTCCAGGCCTTTCTCTTAGCCTCTGGTATTGCTGGCAATCCTTGTTGGTTCTTAGCTTTTAGATGCATCACTCCAGTCTCTGCCCCTGTTTTCACATGGCTATATTCCTTCCATGTGTCTGAGTACAAAGGTCCCCTTTTTATAAGGGCACCAGTCATATTGGATTAGGACCCACTCCTCTCCAGTATGACCTTAAGTTAATTACATCTGCAGTGGCCCTATTTCAAAATAAGGGCACATTCACAGATATTGGTGGTTAGGAGTTTAGCATATCTTTTAGGGGAACACAATGCAACCCATAACAGCCCCCCTGGAAAAGGTGCCATTTGAGCTGGGTCTTCAAGAAGGCATTGAAGGAGAGGCACCAGCTTAGACAGGCTTGGGTGATACTTTGTTCCTATTTCCTCTCTGACATAACAAAAAAGACCAGTGAAGAAGTATGTTTTATTTGCCTGTGATGTTCTCAAGTGGGGTGTGTCCCAGCCAGGTGTTTTATGCTGTCATCATTTTGCTATCATTGGAGGACACAGAGATCAGAGCTGCCCCTTGTGCACCAGGCACCCTGTCCCTGAAAGCCCTTCCATTTCCCTCTTGTCATCTCCAATGTGCTAGGTCTCAGCCAAGTCCGAGGAGGGACATAGACAAGCAGCCCACTGACCTGGTCTTCTAAAGCCTCCTAGTTTAGGTTGGAGCCAGATGTCAGAATCAATTCTGAGGTGACTTTCCAAAGAGAGCAGCCAAACCACCATGGCTGACCCAAAGTGAAGACCACCTACCTCCCGGCCTTCACCCTGGCTCCTCCTTTCCTCTTCCTGGGACCCCAGAGGGGCCTTTCTAAAGTGCCAGTCTGATCATGTGAAGCCCTTCACCCCCCACGTCAAGCGCATTCTTTGGCCGGATCTGATTTCAGCATTTAAGTCTCCTGCCAGCTGGTCTCCAGTGGGGCTATAGCTCCGTGAAGCTTCTCAGGTGTCCTTGCGCCTGGATTTGTGCACAGTCTTACACTTTAGTAGAGTCAGGACCCATGCCACTGTGCCCCCATTTTGCCCCCCACTGGGCTGGGGGCTTCACCAGGGCAGGCCTGGGCCCCACCCCCATCTGGACTCCTTGTCTCTACTGTCCTAGTACCCAGAGGCAGCTGAAGAAAGGAATTAGTTGCTATAAGTGGGCTGGGTCTTAAAGGATGGATCTTAAAGGGTGGGTCTTAAAGGAGCTGGGGAGGTATAGTTTGGGATGCAGAGGACCCCCCACAAAGCCAGGGATCTCTAGATTCTTTCTGGTTCTGCCCATCACCATTGCCCAAGCCTACTGGGTATCAGACCCTGCAGTGGAACCAAAAAGTACATCAGACTTGGAGGGATGTGTGTGGTTACTTGGGGGCCAGGTTCTGAGCACAGGAATCCTCAAAGGGGCCCTCTGAGTGCTGAGAATATCTGATCCTCTCTGAGCTCCAGCTCACAGGCACCTGGTCACTTGCTTTCATGCCCCAAGTCTCTGATATCCTACACCCACTGGCCCTCACTCCAAATTTGGTCTGTAGGTTTCCAGAGTATCTTGTTTGTCATCAGTCCCCATCAGTCCATATACCCAGAATTCCCACTGGCCTCACAAATAGCCACTTTGGACATTCCAGAGGGACCACAGCCAGGGCTCACCTCTGCAAGTGGATAGTAGCCTCATGGCAGCAGCTATAGACAGGGCAGTGGAGCTGGGCGGTCCCGTTTCCACCCAGAAGGCCCCTTGCTGTGCCTGAAGGGGTCTGGGCTCATGGGTGGGGGATCAGTAAAGGGGTGTTTCACTCTCCTTCCTCTGGCGCCTGGAGGTCAGTGGCTGTAGCACCAAGAAAGCCTAAGGCCAAAGAGGAGACAAGAGGGGAAAAAAAGGCAACGGGTCTGGGTGTCCCACTGCATTAGCCAGGAGGCTCCTGAGGGAGAATGCCCTTGGACCCCTGGCACAGATGGGGAAGAGGGGGAAGTTTTTCTTACCATCAACTCCCTGGCTCTCTTCCTTGGCTACAGTACAAGAGGTGAGGAGATTGTCCGCCTGCAGATCATGACACCTGGGGCAGGACTTCGCCTGATGGCCCCAGACCTGGAAGGAATGAGGTATGGGGGCCCTGCTGGGCTCCTTCCATGCCATTTTAGAGATGGGGTCAGTAGGGAAGGGATGCAAATGATCAGGCCCAGGGGCTGGTTGGTGAGAGACATGGTCAACCTGAGTCCCCTACCCCCATCTCATTCTTTCCACCCCAGTGGTGACTGTCCGCTGGCCAGAGATGTTAACCATCTGATACACCTGGTGCTGGGGAGGGTGAGGGACAGGGGGACCACAACCAGCAGGGAGCACAGAGGGCCTAGTCCCTGCCCCAAGACAGGAGGAAGAGATTCATGCAACAGGCAGGCAGGATGGTGAGGTGGAAGGGAGCTTGCAGGGTTTGCTAGGAGCTGGGCTTCAGGGAAGCTGGGGTGGGGGCAAGGGGAGATCTGAGCAGGGAAGGGCCAATTCTCTTTGGAGGGACAGGTGGAGAGAGGGATCCTGCAGCGCTCTGTCTTCTATTCATTTAGCTATTCACTCAGCTAATATTTACTGAGCTCCTGATTCATACCTGACCCCTGTGCCAGGACCTGGAAGGCAGCTGTTAAGCAGCCAGACTGAGACCCTGCCTTATGAAGCCCAGAGTCTAGGGAAGGAGGCCAGAGTGTATGCCCACTGGGGCAGTGGGAGCTCCAAGCAGGGGCCTGTCACCAGCTAGAGGTGGGGATGGTTAAGAGAAGGCTTCCTGGGGGAAGTGGCATCCAAGGTGAGTCCTGATGGGTCTCCAGTTCTCTTTACTCTCCTCTTTGACTCCTCCTTCTCCACATCCCTACCCCAGTCAGGCACTGAGTCCTACCCATTTTACTTTAGGGATATTTCCTATTCCTATTCTCCTATTGCCCCATCCCTAGACACTCCACATCTCTACCTGGATGAGATTTCTAAAAGGCAGAAGTAATCATGCCAACCCCCTGGGGAAAACCCTGCAATGTCCCCCACCTGATTGGGCTCTGCAGCCTGAACTCACTACCCCTTATATATCCTCCCTCCTTGGGCCCTCAGCTCCAGCCTCCCAGGCCTCCATATGGTGCCTGTGCACAGTTGTCCACTCATAGATCAGTCTTCCCCAAGAACTCTGAGCACCTGGAGGGCAGGGGCTGCAGTTAAGTGTTCCGTACATTCCCTTTGGCCCAGAACAGAAATGCGGGAGTGTTTGTTGCTGTAATGATTGAGGATGATCCAGTGTGACGATTTCTTTAATAAGGCAGTATTGCAAGCTGCTTCATTGATTTCCTCAAGGTGAACAATCTATGAGAAACAAGGGCAAAGTGACCCCAAGAGATGCAGGAGGAAGCCAGGCTGCCTCCAATGAACATCCTTGCTGTGTCTCCTGTCTTCAGAACCCACAAGGCTTCTGGTACTTTGTCTGGGAGTGGCAAAGCTACGATAACCCATTGAGATCCCATGGGGTGCCCCTCCCCCACTTTCCAATGGGAGAATCAAGTTGGGGGAAGAAGAAAGAGGGAAAGCTAGAATTGACCAAGTCCTGCCCTGCCGCAACAGCCTAGCAGGTATTCCCATGCAGGATGTAAATGCAGTCACTATGTCCATTTTACAGATGTGGAAATTGAGACCCTGAATGGTCAAGTAACTTGCTCAAGGTAACACAGCCAAGAACAGGCAGATTCAAGACTCCCACCCAGGCTGCTTGACTCCCACTCTGTGCCTTTTGCTCCATAATTCAGTACACTACTGGGGACCAGGGTGAAGGGGCAAGAAGGGGTGATATAAATACTTCGTATTTTTTAATAAATATATGATGAGTTTACTTGTGGGCATCCAAATGCAAATTGCCAGGAGGCATTTGAGGGTTTGTAGTTGAGGTTTTGAAAAGAGGTTAGGGCTCAAGAAATTTCCATGTTATATGCAGACAGATTAAAGTGAAATAACGGGATTCAATGTCAGTGTTTACATGGGGTACAATGTAAAGGGAATCAAGGAGAGAAGAGCCAGCAGGCTGAGCACAGATCCCAGTGTGGAGGTGGCAACTGCCTGGTCATCCCCCCCTGAGGGCGGCTGGGGATGGCAGTCAATTCTAGCCATGTTGAAGATAAGCTGTCTGAGGGCCAGTCTGAAAGGCATTGGAGGTATGGGTCAGGAACACAGAGAGGTGGGAACAAGTAGAAGTCACTGGCTTGAAGGTAGTAGTTGATGCCATGGGAGCAGAGGAAGTGGGCAAGGTGGTGGAGCATGCACATGGAAAGGAATGCTGAGAACACCAAAATTACAGGGCAGAAGAGGAGAAAAAAGTGAAGGAGACTGGGAAGGTATGGCAAGGGAGGTAGGAGATGGTGTCACAGAGTCAGGACAGACAGATGGGGGAAAGAACGCAGAAGTGGCCCACTAGGTCAGAGAGAACAGAGGGAGGTTGAATTAGGAGGTTAGGAGCAGTCTTAACATCATGGAGGATTATAGTCCAGAACTCTGCAATCAGACTGGGTTCAAATCCTAGCTCTTCCCCTTGTTACCTGGGGAACTTGGGGCAAATTGGTTGGGCTCTCCGTGCCCACATTCACTCATCTGGAAGGTAGGCATGGATAAATACAGTGCCCATATCCTGGGGTTTATGTGGATGGTTAATGCATGCAGAATCATGAGATTGGAGTCTGACCCTCAATCAACAGTCGCTATTAGTAATGAGAATTTGAGAATTGGCCAGTCCAACAGATTTTAAGTTCCTTGGAGATAGTTGGCATTTAGGGATGAGGTAACTTCCTTCATCTGAGTGTGGGTGGCTTGTGGGTGGTTAACTTATGTTTCTTTCCTCCATAGTTCTTCCCCAGGCTCCAAAGACAAAGAGGCTCCCAGCCCTGGAGAGGCCAAGAGAGACTTGTTTGGTGAGGAGGCCTGCAAGAGCCCCAGTCCAGACCCTGAAAGGTAACTCAGTGCAGGGACATAGAGCCCATGTGGCCCTTGGTCTAAGTCAATGGATGGAGCTGGGACCAGGACTGTCCAGTTCCCCACTGTGTCCCCAGTGCCTGAGGCAGGGCAGGTCCTCAATGAATATTTGTTGAAAGAATAAATGAAGGAATGTATGAGGCCTGGAGAGGGGCAGGCCCCTGCCAAGATCCCTCAGGGAGCCAGTTGCAGAGCTGGACAAAACTCTAGGCCAGACCACCCCACCCCAGCCTTTGGCCCAACTTCACTGTGCCTTTGTCCCCATTGAAAGCTGTCCTGCTGATGGCCAGGGCAAGCAAGGCTGCCAAGTCAGCAGTTTAAGGAAGTCAGTGACCAAAGGATACATGGGCCTCAACAGAACATCTAGCATGGACTTCCAGGATGGCCTGTGGATAAAGGCAGACATGGTAGAGGCTGGCAAGGATGTGAGGCAGAGCCAGTGGGGGATGATGAATCCAGAAGGGATGGTTGTGCCCAGCCATCCTATGACCATCTCATTGAGTTGTCCTCCAAGCCAGACCAGGGAAGCCTGGGTGTGGTGAGCAGCGGCTGAGATTTAGACAATTTTTCAATGGGATTCTGGTAGCCAGTGATGGATAAGAGCCCACAACCTTGCCTGTCTGCCACCATTTTCTCAGTGTGGAGTTCTGGATCCCCAGTGGGGACTCAGCCATGGAAATGAGGGAAGGGGACCCAGGATGTCTTGGGGATCTTGTTTCTGCCCTGGGCTCTGGTTTATTAGTGGCCCCAAATGCCTTGGCCCTTGTTCTTTTCAGCCATTGATCCCTCCATTGTGCCAGCCTCCTCCTGAGTTGCCACTTTGCTCTATTGTTTTGGCTTCACTCTTGCTCCTGGGCCATTAGGTTTGGAAGAAAAGCAGAAATACTTGCTGGGGTCAGGTTGGCTCTAGTTGGAGCAGCGCAGGGTGGCAGCCGAGAGCCTGGGCTTCTAGTCCTTGAGGCTTGCTCTCAGGACATCTTAGTTATATTAGATCAAAACCTAATCAGAGTCAGCAAATGCTTCTCTTCCCATAACAGGTCAAGCGCACAGTCAAGCGATGGCAATGTGGGATCCAGAGCCATGAGCTTCCTACCTGAAGGCTTGACTGGAGCAGACATTGGCTCTGGGAGAGGAGGGTAAGCTGCCCGGGGAAGGCAGGTGGCCTCAACTTATTGATTCTCTCATGTTCCGGTGACAGGCCAGGGTCAAGCTGCCAAAACTGCTTGGGTTGCTGGGGACTGAGCACTGTCATTTCCCATAGTCCTATGTACAGCTTGCTTCTCCGGTTGCTGCCACCACATCCTTTGTCCCTGGGCTTTCCACTTATGGGAATTGCCGATGCTCGAATCTTGCTCCTTCTACCTTCTGCCACTGGCTCTCAAGATCCTACAGAGCAAGCACAAGGGCCCACTTGCAGCCGGAGGCCCAGCCCTTGCCTGGGCAGGCATCAGGAGGTAGGATGAATGTGTGGGGAATGAGTGAAGGGACAGACTAACAAACAAATGACCAAATGATGGTCATTTGTTTCTTCTTGGCTGAGCTCTGAGGACAAGCTGAAGGAGGTCCTTCATCTCTGCTTTCTCCTTTCCCTTCCAGAAGCCCCAAAGCTCCTTTTTCTGCCCCACCAGCCTTTCCTGGCCAGTTATGCTCTTCGGTTCAGTGAGAGGAAAAGCAGTGGCCCCTCTGAGAAGACAAGCATGTCTGGCTGGGCTCAAATTCCTGGACCTGGGTGGAGTCAGGGGCCACTTTCTCAGGTGATTCAGGAAGTGGCAAGGTCCCACCTGTCCCCAAGTGGTTCCAAGCCAAGAATGAGTCATCCTTGGGGACAAAGAATAAGTATGCTGATGTTGGCACAGATAGTTCAGCTCCAAGTTGTGCTAGCGCCCTTATGGTTCAGAGCAAATGGACAAAGAGGAATGACAAAGCCAGTGTCTGCCGAGAGCCACAAGGGCATGCAGATACCAGGAAAGGCCACTGGGCTGGAGCCTTGGCTCTTTGAGCTGTCACTAGTGGGGAGGACTCTCCGAGAACCCAGCACTTGTGCTATTAAGTGAATTTGCTGGTTGCTGTTGTAGACTTCTGCTTCATGTTTGAATATTCATCCAGATCATCCTTTTTGCTTACACACCTTCAGAAAGTAAAATCTTTGCTTTCTGCTTTCAGTTTCCTTAAAATAAAGCCAAACATCAAGTTACCTTACAAAATAATCTGAAGAATTGTCTAGATTTTTATGACTTTTAACCTTTCAAGATTCAAGACTTTTATACATTGTCTTATCTATCCTTATTTTGACAGTGATTTTTAAGAAACTTGCCTTTATTATATTTCCAAGGAAAATCTTTCTTTTTTTTTAAGATTTTATTTTTAAGTAATCTCTGCACCCAATGTGGGGCTTGAACTTACAACCCTGAGATCAAGAGTTGTATGTTCTACCAACTAAGCCAGCCAGGCACCCCAGAAAATGTTCTTTCTTTCTTTTTTTTAAGATTTTATTTATTTGTCAGAGAGAGAGAGAGAGAGCGCACACACAAGCAAGGGGAGCGGCAGGCAGAGGGAGAAGCAGGCTCCCCGCCGAGCAAGGAGCCCGAGGTGGGACTTGATCCCAGAGCCCTGGGATCATGACCTGGGCCAAAGGCAGACACTTAACCGACAGAGCCACCCAGGCATCCCAGAAAATGTTATTTCTTTTTTTTTTTTTTTTTTTTAAGAATTTATTTATTTATTTGACAGAGAGAGACACAGCGAGAGAGGGAACACAAGCAGGGGGAATGGGAGAGGGAGAAGGAGGCTTCCCGCGGAGCAGAGAGCCCGATGCGGGGCTCAATCCCAGGACGCTGGGATCATGACCTGAGCCGAAGGCAGACGCTTAACGACTGAGCCACCCAGGCGCCCCCAGAAAATGTTATTTCTTATGCAGAAAACAATCACTCCTTTTCCATTCACTTTTTTTCTCATTCACTTTTATGAGTTTAATAATTGAATTTAGTAATTATGGTTGGAAGTACAAATGGGATAAACAGATTTGAGAACAAACATGAGGAACTCTTAGTGAACATGCTACTCAAGTGCAGGCTTGCACAGGCGATGAGGTGAGCTGTGACTGCTCAACATGCTGTGAGCATCAATCTGCCTGATTTTTTTTAAATTTTATTTTATTATGTTATGTTAGTCACCATACAATACATCATTAGTTTTTGATGTGGTGATCCAAGATCCATTGTTTTCGTATAACACCCAGTGCTCCATGCAGTACGTGCCCTCCTTAATACCCATCACCGGGCTAACCCATCCCCCCACCCCCTCCCCTCTAAAACCCTCAGTTTGTCTCTCAGAGTCCATAGTCTCTCATGGTTCATCTCCCCCTCTGATTTCCTCCCCTTCAGTTTTCCCTTCCTTCTCCTAATGTCCTCCATGCTATTCCTTATGTTCCACAAATAAGTGAAACCATATGATAATTGACTTCCTCTGCTTGATTTATTTCATTTAGCATAATCTCCTCCAGTCCCATCCATGTTGATGTAAAAGTTGGGTATTCCTCCTTTCTGATGGCTGAGTAATATTCCCTTGTATCTATGGACCACATCTTCTTTATCCATTCATCTGTTGAAGGGTATCTCGGCTCTTTCCACAGTTTGGCCATTGCGGACATTGCTGCTATGAACATTGGGGTGCATATGGCCCTTCTTTTCACTACATCTGTGTCTGTGGGGTAAATACCCAGGAGTGCAATTGCTGGGTCATAGGGTAGTTCTATTTTTAATTTTTTGAGGAACCTCCACACTGTTTTCCAAAGTGGCTGTACCAACTTGCATTCCCACCAACAGTGTAAGAGGGTTCCCCTTTCTCCACAACCTCTCCAACATTTGTTGTTTCTTTCCCTGTCCATTTTTGCCATTCTTACTGGTGTAAGGTGGTATCTCAGTGTGGTTTTGATTTGGATTTCCCTGATGGCTAATGATGATGAACATTTTTCCACGTGTCTGTTAGACATTTGTATGTCTTCTTCGGAGAAGTGTCTGTTCATGTCTTCTGCCCATTTTTTGACTTGATTATTTTTTGGGGGGTGTTGAGTTTGAGAAGTTCTTTATAGATCTTGGATACCAGCCCTTTATCTGTAGTGTCATTTGCAAATATCTTCTCCCATTCTGTGGGCTGCCTCCTTGTTTTGTTGACTGTTTCCTTTGTTGTGCAGAAGCTTTTTATCTTGATGAAGTCCCAAAAGTTCATTCTGCCTGCTTTACAGAGAGACAAAGAATGCAGCCTACCCTTGGGAAGACTGGTAAGACAGCAACCCATTCACTCAATCTGTATCCAGTTGATGGATACAGATCGACTGCAAAGGGATGCTGCTTCTATAAATGGCCACAGGCCCCAGTAATAATAACAGGAGCAATTTAGCACATGCTAGGGCTTAGGCATTATTCTAAGTACTTGCCATCTATTAACTCATTTACTCTTCTTGGAAAACTTATGAGGTGGACACAATTATCATCCCCATTTCACTGATGACCAAACTGAGGCCCAGAGAAGTCAGGTGATGTGCCCAAGATCACACAGCTGGGAGGTAGCAAAGTGCTGATTTGAACCTAGGCAATGCGCCTGCAGGGAGCATACACTGCCCCAGTGTCAGGCAGTTGTGGGCTCTAAGTGATTATTATGCCCTGAGCATCTGTTTGAGCAGCCCTTCAGCTCTCATCGGAAGCCATCCTTTGCGGAGGGAATAGACATACAGACACAAAGTCCTTAACCCAGACCAGGCTTGGACTCCTTCCACAGACTGTGCTCAGCTGCTGGCTTCCCCCCATCTCCTGGATGATCAGGATGTGTGTGGTTCCAACTCTCAGCCTTGCAAGCCCAGCACCTACTCACAAGGACCCAAGCTGAGGTGGCAGAGGGGATGGCATTGGGAGACAGAGCTTGGGAAGAGACCTTCCTGTAGGGACTGCAGCTCAATCCAGCAGAAGTCAGGAGGAGGAATCCCAGGGACAGCCAACCAGTACTCGGAGGCTCAGTCCCAGGAAGCACATGGAAGTGGTTGAGGAGTGCAATGGGAAGGGGTTGTGCATTCCTACCCAGCAGGCTTCTGCCTTATTTCATCTACCAATCCACCAGTAGGAGTGGCTAGTTTGCTGTGGGTGTGTGGAACATTTAGTAAGGAACAATCTTCCTGTACTCCCACACAGCCCCAGGAGATGTAGATCAGGCAAGGATACCGGAACCCAAAACCAAGAGCTGATCAGGAGCAGTGCTTGATCTTGAACTCAGGTGCTAAGGCCACAGCTCATAAGATGTTATCACACACAGTGGCAGGACTGAGATGCCATCCTTTAATGGCAGATGTTGGTCTCCCTTTCCTGTGAGAAGGCAACTGGGAAGGGCCCCGAGTCCTCTTTGGTCTGAGGCCTCATCAGGCATGTGTGCTTTCTCCCTCAGCTCCAGTGCCACTCTGGCCTCTGCTTTACCAGCTGACTGGAAGAGTGACAGTCCAGCAGACCTGGATGACAGGGAGGCACACCTGAAGGGGTAAGGCATCAGGCAACAGTGCTGAGCTTCTGAGGTGGAGAGAAAAATTCAGGTATGCATTAGCCTTTGGCTTGGAAGGTGAGGCCAGCAAGGCCTGTGAGCTGGTCCAAAGCATGTGGCAAGAGCTGAAGCCCCAGCTAGAGCCCTCTAGCCTCTGCCTCTGCCGCCACAAAGCTTTCCACTACACCTTGTTGCTTCCAGCCAGGAAGTCTTCCATAATCAGGAAGTCACCCACTCTTTCAATCAACAATCACTCGAACGGCACCTGCCCTGTGCTGGAGGCTGGGGCACACAGATATGGCTGATGGGAGACAAAGCCTGGCCCAGACTGGAAGAATACATTATGCTGGAGCAGGGAAATGGTGGGGGGGGGGCCAGGACAGCTTCGTGGGGGAGGTGGCTTTTGAGCCGAATCTTGAAAGGTGAATAGAGGTCCTTCAAGCAAAGGAAACAGGATACACAAAGGACCCCAAACAACCTGCTATTTCCTGGGCACTGCATGTAGTTGAGTGTGGCTAGTACTGAGGGTCCTTGTCAGGGACTGGTGAAATAGAAGGCTTGTCGGGGTATGAAGGGGCTGATTGGCCTTTAATACCAGATATTGTTAATGACCACTACAACCACTTAACTTTGGGTCACCTACTGGGTGCACAGCCCTTCACTCACTGTGTCTTATACAGTGCTCCCCACAATCCTGTGAGTTTTGCACCTAATTAGAATGAAGAACAAAGGTCTGGAACATAGGTATCTGTGCCTCCTGGGAAGAACAGTGCTCTGAAAGAAATAGCCAGGGTGCTGATATAGAGTGGTGACAGTGAAGAGGGCTACTACTTACATGGGGTAACTCAGGCAAGCTCCTCTAAGGAGGAAAAGGAACCAATTCTAGGAAGAGCAAGGAGAAAAGAGCTGCAGATAGAGAACTGCAGACAAACCCTGCAGTGGGAATACACTAGAGTGGCTGGAGCCTAGCCAATGACAGGGACCATAGATGGACCAGGGCTTTGGTAAGCTATGAGGTATGAGACCGTATTATGTGGCTTTTTGGGTTCAAATTGCACTGACAGTTAACAGAGTGAAAACAGTAACTGACACCTATAGTGTGCTCTGCTGGATGCGTTACAATCTTTCCAGCAACCCCATAAAATGAATAAGCAGGGAAACTGAGGCACAGAAAGGTTAAGTGATTTGCCCAAGGGCTTACAAGTGGCAAAGCTGAGTTCCAGTGCAAGAGCCTCTTAAAAAAAAAAAAAAAACACTTAAGGAAAAACTTTAAAAAGCTATTTTATGAAATCTGTTGTGTGAAGCCTATTCTCAAGATCCAGAACCAGTAACTCTCCGCTAGTTAATGTGTGAAGCACCCTGTCTGCATGATCTCATCTAATATTCCCCAAACCTGGGGCAGGATCTGGCTTCTTATTATGCAATATGACAATGGAGAAAACTCTGGCAGCACTTGAGAATCACCAAGAAAGTGTTAAAAAAAAAAAAAATTCCTGAGCCCCATGCAGAGGTTTAGATTTAATTGTTGTGGGGTGGCTTACACCATCCATGTCTTTTTAAAATCTCCCAGTCTATTTTCACGTCCAGTCTAGGTTGAGAATCATTGCCGGCTTCGCGCCTGGGCTTTTGATTGGCGCGCGCCTGTGCGCGCGCGCGCCTACTGGAGCGCGACACCGTCTTCTGTGCGCCTGCGTGGCGGGGGCGAGCCCACTGAAGTCTTGTGCGCCTGCGTGCACCGCCATTTCCTGCATCGGGGAGCTCGGGTCGCAGTGCCTATCGGGAAATACGACCATGCACAAAGCGAAATGGCTGCCCAGGACTAGAAAGGCCTCAGTGTAGCTTCTCCTTCTGCCGTGCTGGTTCCGGCCGCTAGATGGCGCGCGAGGATCACAAATGGGCCGGGTCGTCCGTCTGGGGCCGCCCTGGGCTCTCACTGTCCTTGCATAGATGGCCTGGTGGGCGCTGGTGGTGTCACCGACCTTGGGGTTGCAGCAGGCCCCTCTGACCCGTGTGGACCATCGCCGCAGTCCAGGCAGAGGCGGGAGAGAGGGAGCGGGCTGGGTGCCCGCAAGGAGCCGAAAGGGGCTACTGTGGCCCCAGCCTGTTTGGCAGGGTGCCCTGGCCTTGGTCGTCTCTGGCCTCTGGCCACTGATCTTCAGAGCTGCCCGGGGGCAGGGGCTGTGGACTCACGGGGAGGGCTGCCAATCCTCCATCCATGAGGGACCACCTGGGTGGATCTGCCTGGGCAGGGCTCTAGGGCCCTGGAGAGGCGGCTTAATTCCCAAGAGTTGTGTGAGGAAGGGTGATGGGGGTGGGCAAGGAGATCCTGCAGAGCAGTCAAACTGTCCCAAAACTTGAGGAACTCTTCCCTATTCTAACTTAGTCTTGCTTCATTACATGTGCAGGAAGAGTCGGTATAGTATGGTGATCAAGAGCATTTATTCCTGTGCATGGGCTCACACTGAAGCTCTGTCATCTACTCCCTATGTGGCCTTGGCTATCTTTCCCATCTCCTCTTCTAACTGAATCCAAGCTCGTTCTGCTTACTGCAGGACAGGCCAGTAAGTGGAGAGACAAGATGTTAGGGTAAGGAAAGCAACTTTATCCAGAAAGCCAGCAAACCAAGGAGATGGTAGACTGTTATCCTAAGGAACTACCTCCTCTTGGCATGAAATTTGAGCTTCATAAAAAAATCAAAAGAAAGTTAGTTAAAGGGAGGGAGCAGGAGGGGGTGGAATTAAAAGGTGACTGACATCTGTAGACATCCCAGGAAGGTTGTGTAACTTCTCTGTCCTTAGTCAGTTTATCTTTGTTTACAGGAATCTGGTCATGTTGTTCCTGTAAATCTTAAACATAACATAGTCATTTGTGTGCATACTTACTTATCTCCTTGGGTGAGGTAAGTTTTGGGTAAAGAGTGGTCTTTGCAAGTCTTAGCTGTAGCATACCTACGTGCATGGCTAAACTAGAAGTTTCTAAGCTATAGGTCACAGTAACAAGGAAAATAGAAGCAATATGGAGTCAAACATGCAAAGTTTGTTCCTATTACACTCTGTGTTTGAATTTCCTTACCTATAGAATAGTGGTAATAATAGTTCCCACCACACAGGGTTGTTGTGAGGATTGAGTTTGTTTGTATAAAGCATGTAGGACATTCCCTGGCACAAAGTACTATGTCAGACTCTCCTTTTATAAAAACTTGAAGCTAAATAAAGCAGCCCCAAAGGAATACCTCCTTCTACCAGAACACTGGGAAAGCTGCTGTTCCCCTCTACAGTTTTATTGGCCTGATTTCTTTTAATAAGACACAGAGTAGTTCATCCCCTCCCCACCAAACTTTGGGTATTTTTACATCTAAAACATAGAGTTTTCCTCTTTGTTATGTTGCAAGCCTGGGCTTTCCACATTTATGTTCTTTCTGCATGAGGAACAGGTAAACTTTAGGCACATGTATTCACTGTGGACAACCATTATCAACCAGCAGAGGAGTCTTTTGGAGGTAGTGTAAGAGTGGAAGGGGGTGTTATCTTCCATGTGGGAGTGTGATTGTGTCCAGAATAGACAGTAGCTGTATTAGGCTACTGAGTCTTTGATCTAGTTACAGCCAGAAGTATTACTTTGCCTATCTCTAAACACTTGACTTACAGACAATTCATTAGAGGCATGGGAGACCTCTGGGGTATTACATTGCTCAGCAATACTTCCTGTGACTAAGATTTCCTTTTTATAGGTCAGATGGATTACACCTCCTATAATTGTAGTGACTTTGCTCTGAGGCCTAGGGCAAAGGAACCTTATTCATCCACTTGTCCTTGTGTTGCAGTGGACCCCCAAATTACTCTTTTCAGAGAATCTTGACTTGATGCACAAATTGATGAGGACAATCTCTGTTACCATAATTCTGTAAAGGACAGGAGATGGGACAGGATTCTGATTAAGTCCATGGCAAAGCTAGTTCAGGGCTTACAGAGGCAGGAAACAAGCTCTTTAGGCTTTCTATGTTTGTCTTTGGCTCAAGCATGTATGTCACATGTAGGGTTGGGGTGGGTGTGTCAAGGTATCCTGCTGGCTAAGGGACTGGCATTATCTGAGCAGACCACTTTTGGTATCTGGCTGGGCTGCAGCAGACCATCAGGGTAGAAGCAGCACAGAGAGGGATAACACCCACTTGCCTGCCCATTTGCCTGGGCAGCTGGTAGTGGTAATAAGCTTATTATCCCTGCTAGGGTACTTTGGTTCATGTCACTTGAGGCTGAAAAATCGCATTGCTTTCAGGGCATACTCCAAAAACTGTGGTCACTGCTCCACTTGTTATTTCAGCTTGAAGACAGGGAGCATACCTATTATGGGATTAACTTCTATGAATAAAAAGTCCCAGGGCTAGAGGTAACTGGTAGTGTGATCTTCTTATCCCAGGGTAGCCCCGCCAGTGATTGGAGGCATGCTGCTGATGTTGGGAGACTTGAGTTCAGGTTAAGCCAGGATCCGGGTGATGAACTAGATTTTTATTTTCTAGAATGCTGGCTTAAGCTCTCAATAACCCGACTCAGTGTCCTTGGCCTAGTGGGCATATAACATCTTTGAGGCCTCTGGGTAGCAGCACCATCACACATAGAGGTCATGGGGAAGGCACCAGGAGAAAGAACAAGGCCCTTGGAAGCACCTCAGATGGGGATGGTGATGGGAAAGGTGTTCAAGTGTAGGTGTGGCATGAGGCCAGGGAGGAAGATCTCCCAAAGAGCTTGATGTGGGGGATAGCTGAGAAGCCACTTTCTCCTTGCCAGATTCAGGGGATGGCAAAAGCATCTGAGGTTCAGGCTTTCTCTAGTATGAGTGGGGACTGCTTTTGTCAGTGGGAGGGGGAGCAGTGGTACTGGGATTCTCCCAAAGACGAGAAAGACTGGTCTCCGTGTGGTGGGGGCCATGCTGGGCTCTTCTCTTCCCCATCTTCTGGAAGAGGAGCCCACTATGGCCACAGGAGGTGACATCAGCAGGCAGTGGGTAAAGAAGGACTGGTCCCAAAGCACTTGCTCCATAAGGATATTTATTCTTTCTCAGCACCTTGGCTGGTTCTGAAGAGAAGAATGTGGCTGCCAAGGTGGGAGAGACCTTGCAGGAGAAGCCCACGGCCCTGAGAGGTGGCCAGGGAGACCCAGCTGTACCCTCCCAGCAGCCTGCAGCCCCCAGGACCCCAGAGCCACAGAGCAGCCCCAGAAGACCTGAGCAGCTTGTGGAACTGAACACCCAGGCCAGCAGGTAAGGGTTATGCTGTGCTGGGCCCCCTGCCTGCCTGAGGCGAAATTTTGTCAGGGGCCATGACCCAGGTAGGACCCACTTTTTAAAAAAGATTTATTTATTTATTTTAGAGAGAGAGACAGAGAGACAGAGAGAGTGTGGGGGGGGAGGGGTAGAGGGAGAGAATCCTGAAGCAGACTCCCCACCGCATGTGGAGCTCGATGTGAGGCTCGATCTCATGACCCATGAGATCATGACCTGAGTTGAAACTAAGAGTCAGGCACTTAACCAACTGAGCCACCCAGGTGCCCCAAGTGGGATCCACGTTTATCCCATGTTCACGCCAGTGCCTGGCACTCACACACCCAGGAGCTCAAACTCCTGCCCCATGAGTGGAGTTGGGATGGTGACTCCCTGAGTGTGAAGCAGTGTTGAGGGGCTTCCTGTGGTGCACGTAGCTGGGATAGGGCCTATGATAGAAGTAGGTGTATGTACCCGGAGGTAAGAAGCCCTGGCTAATTTCTGACATGTGGAGCAGGAAGGTCTCCCAGGATGGGGGTCCCAAGTAGGATGAGGGTTATTTGTATGTATAAAATGGCACTGTCAGAGAATGAGAGAGAGAGGGAGATTGAGATTGAATAATAACTGACATTTTCTAGGCATCCTCATCCACTCTGTAGCCCCCAGTATAATCTTCACTCCACTCTAGACCTGTTTGCTCCATGGCCTACTGGACATTGTTATCCAGATTCTCTACAGGCACTTTACATTCAGCATTACCCAAATGACCTTATTATATCTCTGCATGGCACCTCCCCCCAACTTCCTTGCTGTCTCTCAGCTTATTCTTTCCACGATCTGGAACCATTACCATCCACCCAGTTGACCAATCCTGAAATCTTGGAAGAGACTTGGCTACCACTTCCCTTCACCTTTACCTTTTATAAACAACAAGGCTTGTGGCCTTATCATCTCTCCCTTGGCTGAGCATTTTCCTAACTGGTTTTCTGCATCATCTTACTTTATACCCCCTGGCCTGATTCTCCACATGGCAGCTGAAGGGAATCTTCATACAAGTCATGTCTGGTCTGTTCATGATGAATATAACATATTAATGTTATTAATGTCAGTTTTGTTGTTGTTTAATGGATATGGAGTTTCCCTGGTCTCTTGTTTATACTATTGGCCTCCCTTCCCCTTCCTCTTCTTTTGGGCAAGAATGGCTTATTGGTTAACAAATTGGGAACAGGAACTTCATGAATCTAGCTTGGCCAGTAATTCTCCTTGTATTTGGAAGCAGATGGCTTCAGATGTACAGCAAGAAGGTTCCCCTTGAATTCTTTGCTTCTGTCTACAAGCCCCCAGGGCCAGTTGTCCAGCCAGGCTCTTGGCTGGGTGAGTAAGGACCTGTGGTTCAAGGATGCAATAGGAGCCCTCCTTTTTGGCTGTACATGTAAAGCCATCTGCTTCATCAGCTGACACTTATCTCCATTTTCTGTTCTTTTTTCGTCTAAAAAAAGAGGTGTTAATTATTGGCCCCCTAAAACTCTGAGTCTATACAATGAAAAAAAGGAAAAATAAGAGAGAAACAAAGGCAGATGCGTCAGAATTCTGGATAGTAATATTGAAAGGTCTTTTAGCAGAAGAGGACCTGAAGAGGGGTACTGAGAAGGAAAGTTTTGGATAAATGGAAGAACCTGGAAAGAGTACCATCATGGAAACCAAGCCAGGCTGAGCTAACTTTCCAGTATGCTGTGTACCCTTAAATAAGCCCATAGATTTGGTAAAATGGAGTTTATGGCTGCTTTAAGCAGGGGGCAGATCACAGGAGTAGAAAGATTGTGGTTGACTTATGATGGATTGAGGAAGAAGTGGGCAGTGAGGTCGTGCAGTTGGTGGAGGTATACAACTCTTTCTAAAATGTTGGCCAGGAATTGATGGAGATTGGATGAATGAGCAGATAAACACAGCCACAGGATGTTGGGAAGGGCTTTTTAAAGTGCATGCTTATGTGCTCAGGTGAGGAAATACACTCTGGGTAAAGAGAGTTTGATATTTGAAGAAAGAGTGAGCAAACCCAAAGGTGAAGGGTCACTGAATTTATGGTAAGGGCTTAGGGTGGTAGGTTCTAGAGTCTTGGGAAGGAAGGAGATGGCTCTGTCTTAGAGACAGGAGGGAAGGATGAGTGCAAATGTAGGTTGGAGGGCAGTGGAAGGAATATGCAGAGTAATGTGGGCTCCTTGATTTTTTTCTGTGAGTTAATGAGCCACACATTCTATAATTAAACCAAATTTTACTTAGTGACTACCAGCCCATGTACTAAGCATTGGGGATACTGACAAATAAAATTTGGTCCCTGACCTCAAGGAGGTATGGATAAGATATAATGGCAGCATAGTAGGAGTATGTGACTTGATTGGCCTCATTGAATCACGGAAGGCTTCACAGAGGTGACAGTTAATGTTCCTCTTGAAGAACTTTGTGAGAAGGTGAAGGAGGAGTTCAGGAGTAAGGGGACTCTCCTGTGCTAAAGGGTAGATTAAAGTGTTGCATGCTTGAGGAGCACCCTGTGGTTTGATATGGCTGTAGTTTATGGTGAGAAGACAGTGGAAAAGTTGATGTTGGGCAGATGGTGTACAGACAAAGATTTTATTTATTTATTTGTCAGAGAGAGAAAGAGAGAGCAAGAGAGCACAAGCAGGGGGAGCAGCAGGCAGAAGGAGAGGGAGAAGCAGGCTCCTGCTGAGCAAGGAGCCCGATGTGGGGTTCGATCCCATGACCCTGGGACCATGACCTGAGCCCAAGGCAGACGCTCAACCACCTGAGCCACTCAGGTGTCCCTTTTACAGACAATAGTTAACCTAGCAGGCCAGAGACTGCTCTCTTTAGAAAGGGCTGCTTGTGAGGCACCTGAGTGGCTCAGTCAGTTAAATGTCTGCCTTGGGCTCAGGTCATGATCCCAGAGTCCTGGGATCGAGTCCCGCATCCAGCTCCTTGCTCAGCAGGGAGCCTGCTTCTCCCTCTGCCTCTGCCTCTCTCTCTCTCTGTCTCTCATGAATAAATAAATAAAATCTTAAAAAAAAAAAAAAAGGTCTGCTTATAAGATGTGCTTCTGGGAACTTGAAAAGGTAAACAGTTCTCTACACTGATATGAACCTTTCCCTAAATGATAAGAGATAAGGCTTTCCACCTGGATAACTAGTACAAATAATGTACTTTATGCTGACTCTCTGCTTGCCTCCTGGGAGTTGGGAATTTCGGTATATGCCAGGCAGAAAGTGCCTATGTGACCGTCTCCAAAAATAATCCTAGGCTGTGAATGAAAACACTGCCTTTTCCTTTCACTGATTTTGCTTGGTATCCTTTTATGGTCATAAACCTTAGCCTTAAGGATGACTACATACTTAGTCTTGGGAGTCCTCCTAGTGAATCACTGACCCTGGGGGTGGTTTTAGGGACACCAATACACCATATCAATCTAATAAAGGACAAAAGCCACATGTTCACAGATGGGCAGGGTCAGATCCTTATGCCTTAACAAGGACTTGGACTTTCTCCAGAGGACGAAGAGAAGTCAGGAAAGTTTTTTAAAAAAATCATTGTCCACAATAGCCAAACTGTGGAAAGAGCAGAGATGCCCTTCAACAGACAAATAGATAAAAAAGATGTGGTCCATATATACAATGGAATATTACTCAGCCATCAGAAAGGAGGAATACCCAACTTTTATATCAGCATGGATGGGACTGGAGGAGATTATGTTAAGTGAAATAAGTCAAGCAGAGAAAGTCAATTATCATATGGTTTCACTTATTTGTGGAACATAAGGAATAACATGGAGGACATTAGGAGAAGGAAGGGAAAAATGAAGGGGGGGGAATCGGAGGGGGAGACGAACCATGAGAGACTATGGACTCTGAGAAACAAACTGAGGGTTTTAGAGGGGAGGGGGGTGGGGGGATGGGCTAGCCCAGTGATGGGTATTAAGGAGGGCACGTACTGCATGGAGCACTGGGTGTTATACGCAAACAATGGATCGTGGATCACCACATCAAAAACTAATGATGTACTGTATGGTGACTAACATAACATCATAATAAAATAAAATTTAAAAAAATCATTGTAAAATTCACACAACATAAAAATTACTATCTTAACCATTTTAAAGTGTGCAGTTCAGTAGTATTAAGTACATTTATGTTGTGCAACCCATCTCCAGAATGCTTTCTGTCTTGTGAAACTGTAACACTTTCCCCATGAAATAACTTCCCAGCCCCTGGCACCCACCAATCTACTTCCTATTTCTATAAATTTGAGTCCTCTAGGTTCCTCATAGAAGTGGAATTATGCAGTATTTGTCCTTTTGTAACTATTGCCTTTCAGTTAACTTAATGTCTTCCAGTTAACTTAATGTCTTCAAGGTTCATCCATGTTGTAGCATATGTCAGTATGTCCTTCCTTTTTAAGGCTGATTAATATTGCATAATATAGACACTGCATTTTGTTCATCCATTTGTCAATAGACAGTTGGGCTACTTCCACCTTTTGGTCATTGTGAATAATACTGCAATAAACATGAGTGTACAAATATCTCTTTGAGATCCTGCTTTCAGTCCTTTTGGGTATATACCCAGAAGTGGAATTGCTGGATCATATAGTAATTGTATGTTTAAGTTTTTTGAAAAAATGCCATGCTATTTTCTACAGTGGCTGTTTTCTATCATTTTACATTCCCACATACATAGAGCCAGAAAAGTTTTAAGCAGGGGAGTGATATGGTCAGAGTTGTGATTTAGGGTTATCTCTATGGTGGCAGTGTGAAGAATGAACTGGAAGTGGGAAGAGTGGAGGCAGGGGGAAGAACTACGAAGTGGTTCCAGTCCACCAAGTGAGAGATGAAGGGGCCCCAACTAGGGTAGTAGCTATGGATATGGAGACAGAACTGTTAAATAAGTATAATGGACCTAGAATTGGGCAACTGATAAGACTGGGGGGAACAGTGAGGGAAGGGGAAGTGTTAAGTCAGAAAGCCATATTTGTGGCTCATGTAGCATGGTGGAGTGTGTGACCTCTTTCGGCCCAGGTTGTGGGCAGGTTATCTCCAAGCTACTGCTTCACTGCCTGGAGCCAATAGAGCAAATGCCCAGTCCATGGAGATCCCAAGCCAAGGCAGCACACTCAAACAACTTGGCAGACAAGGGCACCTGAGGCAAGGCTCTGGCTTTCACATGATCCGAAGGGGTACGTGCACCTCAATGTTTATAGTAGCAATGTCCACAATAGCCAAACTATGGAAAGAGCCAAGATGTCCATCAACAGATGAATGGATAAAGAAGATGTGGTCCATATACACAATGGAATATTATGCAGCCATCAAAAAACCCGCCATTTGCCACGACGTGGATGGAACTAGAGGGTATTATGCTAAGCGAAATAAGTCAATCAGAGAAAGACATTTATCATATGATCTCACTGATATGAGGAATTCTTAATCTCAGGAAACAAACTGAGGGTTGCTGGAGTGGTGGGGAGTGGGAGGGATGGGGTGGCTGGGTGATAGACATTGGGGAGGGTATGTGCTATGGTGAGCGCTGTGAATAGTGTAAGACTGATGAATCACAGACCTGTACCTCTGAAACAAATAATACATTATATGTTTTAAAAAAAAGAAGATAGTAGGAAGGGAAAAATGAAGGGGGGGAAATGAAGGGGGAGACGAACCATGAGAGACTATGGACTCTGAGAAACAAACTGAGGGTTCTAGAGGGGAGGGGGTGGGGGGATGGGTTAGCCTGGTGATGGGTATTAAAGAGGGCACGTAGTGAATGGAGTACTGAGTGTTATACGCAAACAATGAATCATGGAACACTACATCAAAAACTAATGATGTAATGTATGGTGATTAGCATAACAATAAAATAAAATAAAAAAAGATTACTGAGGAAAAAAGAAAGACCATTAATCTTTTATTAGGAGCAGGCCAATGAGCCAAGAAAATCCTTTTTTTTAAGATTCTATTTATTTATTGGGGGGGAGGGGCAGAGGAAGAGAGAGAGAGAATCCACACTGAGCGCAGAGCGCAACATGGGGCTCAATCTCACGACCCTGAGATAACGACCTCAGCCGAAATCAAGAGTCGGATACTCAACCAACTGAGCCACCCATGCACCCCAAGAAAATCTTGTTATTTTAACAGAGAGAAAACCAAATTTTAGTTTTGTATCAGTACAATACTTGATACTAGAATTCTTTCTGAAAATATTATAAATAATCTCATTAAACTTTAGTAAATTTTGACCACAACAAATAAAATTTATTTTCTGTAAACATTTTATAGTTTAGAAATATCCATTTACATTTCATCTTGCAAAACTTTTGGAACCACTGGTTAATTTAGGACAAAACTTCTATTTACAAAAATATATTATTTATATATAATGTATTTATATTTATAAAAATATATTATAACAAATATATATTTATATAACAAAAATATATTTGCATACCTTGCATACAAAGTTGTTCTCCTTTGCCATTATTACTTTTAGTAGTCTCATTTATACATACTGATTATAATTTTTAACTATTAGTAACTTCTGTTTTACAGAGAAAACTAGGAGGTAGATCATTTTGAACTGTTTGTCATACACCAGCATTTTACAGTAGACTAGTAAAGCTTATGAATATATATCTCATAAAATTTTATAGTTACATACTTTTTTATAATATAATTTTTCAGTGTGGACAAATGAAGACATTTATTAACAAATCTATCTACAGCCGCTCTGTACTATAAAAAATAAGCAGCAAAAAGTATATAAACTTAAACTTAGGCTTAGTAACTAATGTTTCAGTATTTTATCTTACTTTGAAATGATCTAAGTATTTAGTGAGTATCTGTTAATTTAATTTAGCATGAATCTAAGGTTTTAAATTTCCAAAAAGATCTTGGAAACTGTCTTTAAGCTGACATATTATAAAACATAATTACTGTTGAAATAGAGTTTGTCAGAATAATGACTCAGTTTGATTAAAAGCAAATGTATATTTTTGTAATCTTAAACACCTAGTAGATGTAATACTAGCTTATTGTGCTAGTAAACCCATTAAGTTTAGGAAGATTATACTCAAGTAGAATAAAAATATGTGCTTGTAGTAAGGTTGATAACTCATGAGACATAACTGTTCTTATTAAACTAGGAATATTAAGCTAGTCTTATTTGCCAAAGATTTAGCTAAATGTTTTGACCTTGAATTTTTAAAACATTTGGGTTAATTTTTGTAAGAATACTGGTTTTTTATACTCAAAGTTTAGAATTTATTTATTTAATTTATGAAAGTCTTAGGAATATTTAATTTGTATAAGTGCTTATTTATCTCTAAGCCATTTGGAATAGAGGATAAGGAACTTTGTAAGTGAATTTGGTATACTTCCCAGAGATAGGAAAATATTACACATATATAACATACATATATACATAAACATACAGATAGACACAAAAAGAGAGATTTCATGGCTTTAATTCTAAATTTTCAGCCATGAGTCAGTTATAAACACACAACCACGAAACTCACTGGTTTTATAAGTGTTGTCTCTCATCTTTGCCCCACTTAATTTTTTTATGAGAGTTGTGTTTGTGGCAGATGGGACAAATTGAGGTTACCTGCTCAACATGAAGGCTAAAGCTTCCTACTAATATTTGTAGAGGAAGCTTTTAAGAAATGTTTTTGTCCTGATAGTAATCTTATGGAGACTGTAGACTAAGTTTGGAGTGACGGACCAAGGAGAAACAGCCCTTGGGGTGTCTCTAAGGTTTGTCTACCTGGATAAAATATCCAGAGCATTCAAATTAGGTTTTTCAGCTTCAAATGGTTGCTTTTTTGATCCCCGAGATCCTGGAGAGCCCCCTTTGGGGGCAGGGGCCTAAAGGACCACATAGTGGCGCTAGGCACAGATAATTTGGGATATTGGGAAGCAGTAGTAGCTTCAGGGGAAAGTTGACAAGGAAAAAGGAATGAAGAAGTCACAAGAGTGAGTGTAGACAGCTCTTTCATAATGTTTGGCTGTTGGGGGGGAGGAAACTGAGGTTGAGAAGGGCCTTTTTGTTTGTTTGTTTGTTTGTTTGGGACGTTGAAGTAATGAACTCTTGCTCTGCTTCCACCCCAGTTCCATCTCCACTTAGTGATGGAAGTGTAGAGCTGGCTATATGGTCAGACTGAACCCCGGGAGGGAACTGAAGTTCTATCTTGATTGCCATTTTTTTTAAAAGATTTTATTTGACAGACAGAGAGAGAGAGAACACAAGGAGGGGGAGTGGTAGGCAGAGGGAGAGGGAGAAGCAGACTCCTCGCTGAGCAAGGAGCCTGACACGGGGCTTGATCCCAGGACCCTGGGATCATGATCTGAGCAGAAAGCAGATGCTTAACCCACTGAGCCACCCAGGCACCCTTTGATTTCTATTTATGAGCTGCAAAGGGACCCTCACCCCAGATTGTTCATCTGTAAAAAGGGGATGAAAATGCGATTGCCTCGTAATAATAGCTGTGATTACTTAGCAATAAAGGACAAATACTCCTAACTGTGAAAATAAAGCTGCCACAACAATACGTATGTGCCTGCTTGTGCGTGTGCTGAGCTCCTACACATTTCAGCATGTGTGCATCCGCGTGTACCGCCATTTCCTGCAGCCAAGAGCTCCGACCACAGTGCAGCTGGGAAAGGTGACCATCAATAAGGAAAATGGCTGCCTTGGGCAAGATGGATCTTGGCATGGTTTAAGCTGCAGTCTTGTCCCGCACCATCCACTAGATGGCGCGCGAGGATCACAAATGGGCCGAGTCACACATTTCTGGTCTGGCTGGGAGTCTTTGGGGGTTGGTGACCCACTGTGGGGTCACCAGCCTCTTTGAAAATTAGTGAGCATAATGGTACTGTTTCCCTTTTGTCACCCTCACCCAGCCCGCCAGGGGAGCCTAGGGGAGAAGCTCCTTCTGAGAGAGCTGGGCCCCTGCGGGGCTGCCTGTGTTCTTAAGTCTTCTGAGCACCAGGGCCTGGGGAGAAAACCAGATGGCTTGAGGCTTTTTAGGCAGGACAGACAGACTGGGACTGAGAAGGCTTGGAGAAAAGAAAGATGGCAGTGGGAGGACGGGGACAGGAATGCCACTGTTTGTTTCCAGCTAGAAGACTGTCTTTTAAAACCTCATTGAAGTCATCATGTGTTCTCAGAGTCTTTGTCAAGTCTTTGTCTCTAGGCTATGGGCCTAGAGAGGAGCAGTGGTACTGGGATTCTCCCAAAGACGAGAAAGACTGGTCTCCGTGTGGTGGGGGCCATGCTGGGCTCTTCTCTTCCCCATCTTCTGGAAGAGGAGCCCACTATGGCCACAGGAGGTGACATCAGCAGGCAGTGGGTAAAGAAGGACTGGTCCCAAAGCACTTGCTCCATAAGGATATTTATTCTTTCTCAGCACCTTGGCTGGTTCTGAAGAGAAGAATGTGGCTGCCAAGGTGGGAGAGACCTTGCAGGAGAAGCCCACGGCCCTGAGAGGTGGCCAGGGAGACCCAGCTGTACCCTCCCAGCAGCCTGCAGCCCCCAGGACCCCAGAGCCACAGAGCAGCCCCAGAAGACCTGAGCAGCTTGTGGAACTGGACAGCCAGGCCAGCAGGTAAGGGTTATGCTGTGCTGGGCCCCTGCTACAGCCCAGGTTTTTTTGATGGGCCACCATGCAGAACAAACCGTAACGTGTTAGGCAAATCTGTTACTCTCTGCAGGTGTGAGTGGCTAGGAGGTAGTGGGAAGGTGACCAGCAATGAATGCCCCAGGGGTAGGTCTTCATGGGCTTCAGTTTGGAGCTATAGCATCCAGTCTGTTAGACCAAGCCTGGAACAGAGAAAGTGCACAGAGTATTATATTTTCTGGCAGCCCTTTGGAGCATGAAAACCTGGGTCAGGAGAGGATATGGAATGCCTTTGCCATTAACGGAGATGGAAGGTCTCTGAGGAAGGTGTGTCCTGGTGTGGATGGGAGCTCCCCGGAGATAAATGATGTTGGATGAACTCTTCCACTGCCACCACTGCCAGCCAGGGTGGCCTTGCATGGCAACATTTGGGTGGTCCCTTTGCTCTCTGGAGATCTTTCCCCAAGGTGGCCATGAGTTTAGAAATAACCAAGAGCTATGGGCCTAGAGACAGTATATAAGTATCTCCTGTGAGCCACATACACATTGAACAAGAAGGCAAGGGCCCTGCCCGCTCACCCTCAGGGAGCACATGGTGCACCAATGAATAAACACTATAGCAATAATACCGTAATGATAACCACTAGCATTTGCTGTGTACTAAAAATGTGCAGGCACTGTTCTTGTGCTTTGTGTGTACTCACTTGATTCTCACACCAACCATATGGGGGGGTACTATTATTATCTCAGATCTATAGAACAGAAATGGAAGCAGAGGAAGGTTGAATAGCTTGCCAATAGTCATTCAGCCAGGTAGTGGCCTAACAGGGACTAGAAAGCAGAGTCCAGAGCCTGTACTACTTATCACTGTGCTGTATCTGTTGCCTCTCCATTGGTGATAAGCCCAGAAAAGAAGGAAACTGGGTCCTCTAATGGAGAGAGGCCAGGACAGGGGGTATTGTAGCTAGGATGTTCAGGGAAAGCTTTTCTGCGAAGAAGGGGACAGTGCAGTTGAAACCTGAAGCACAAGGAGGCGCCAGACTGGAAGAGAACCTGGGAAGACACAAGTGGGCAGCATGTACAAAGACCAAGATGGGAGAGGGAGTTGAGGAGAAGAGATTGAAAGAAGGGCTCTGTGGTTGAAAGGTAGGAAGTGAGGTGAGGAGGGGGAAGGAGACCAGGTGGGCAGGGCCAGGGCTGGATCTTGTAGACTAGGAGTAGGCTATGGGAGAGAGATGGGATGTTACCTGACCAGGGATAGGAGCCCTCCTGGTGGATGTCTGTCATTGCTCACGTTGCAGTCCTAGAAGGATCCCCATGGGATATTTTCTTACCTTGCCCCCTCAGTTCTACTGTCCCTTCAACTCTTGTGCTGGGTGTGGGCCAGGATGCCAGACGCTTGCTAGTTGTTCCTTCCTCTTGCAGTCATTTTCTTCTCACTCTCTGGCTTTGTATTTTATCCCCTATCATCTGTCTTTCCAGGTTCCCGTGGGGCCTCCCCTCCCAGCTAGTCCATCTCCTCCAGTTTCCATGGTTCATTCCTATATCATAAGGTGACATAGGAATAGGCACAGGATGACTGGGCACATGGAAACAGGGTACTTCACCCAGCCTCGGGTGAGAGAGCAGGTACTCCAGAAGGGCTTCCCAGAGGAGAAGGTGGTGTTATGTGCAAAGATATGAGAAAGTCAGTCAGTATGCCTAGAGATTCAGGTATATATGACAAAGTTTGAGAAGATGAGACTGGGGAGCCAGGCAAATGCAAGATCATGATTGTTTTCCCCCCTCCCCACTCTTAAACTAGTTGTGTTCTTGGGCACTGGATTCTCTAGCAAGGGAGTGATGCCCCAGAGCCCGGGCCAGGTGGAGGCAGCCACATTCAGAGGTTGGTCTGAGCAGCAACATGTTGGAAAGAAGCCAAATTCAGCCCAGGACAGTATGTGCCCATAGAGCTGTCCCAAGGCCACTGGAGAGTAGGTATATGTAAAGTGGATGGCACACAATGGGGGGGGCAGTGGTGGTGCCCAACAGCATGCCCTGACCTACAGCGGGCAGAGTGAGAGCAAGTAAGGGCCTGGTCAGAGAAAAAACTTGTGAGCCAGCTAGGAGGTCAGATTCCAGGCCAACGGCTGTGTGTGCAGCCAAGTGGTGGATATTCAGAAAAACTGTCATACGTGTCAGTTTCTTGCCTCTGCTCATGTCAAATGCCTTCCAAAACGAGGTGCATCCAAGTCTCTTCTTTGGTGCTGCCTAAATTTATTTGTTCCTCTCTCCCTTGGTGTTCTTTTCTCCAGAGAGTTCTCTGGAGGATGAGGGGGTAGAGTTGATCCTAGGAAGGGGCTGTCCCATCCAGCAAGGAGGTGAGCTGGACTGTGTCTGTCAAGGCCCTGGTAGCCCCCATGCTCTCCTCAGACCAAGTGAGTCACAGGCCAAGGCCTTTGGCTGTAGTGGGGAAGGATGCTCTAAAATTAAAGTCTTACCACTGACTCACAGTGTTACCTGGTCACTTCACCTGGGTTTTCTTATCTGTAAAGTAAGTGGTTCCACCCACTGATCTCAAGAACCTTGTAGAACACAAGCTCAGTGATCTGCATGGGTTGTTTACAAGCATTGGCATATTTTTAAACTCCCTGAAGTGGCAGTCTCAAGAGTAGGCTCCCCAAACCCTGTTGTTGCCGGAAGATGTCAGCTCTCAATGTTTACACACTCACCCCTCCCTTTACTTCCTTCAGAGTGACAAACCCCTCGAGTTGTGTGGTCACTGTTACCGCCTCTACTGAGCAGCCTCATGTTTACATCCCAGCCTCCCCGAGTGAATTGGACTCCAGTTCAATCAGGTAAGAGGAGACAACCTGGGAAGTGTTCTCTGGGCTATATCCTCCCTAGAGCTAAAGGACTTGGTTTTTATCCCATGTCACTTCCCTGATGTTAGCTCTAGTACCACCCCCAACTCCCAGCATCCCATTGGTCAACGGGCCACATAGTGTAGCCCAAATCTCCCCAACATAAAGTCCTGTCTGTAGGCCTGGGCAGTCTTAGCATATCCCCAGTGAGAAGCTGAGGTGGTACTTCCTGGTGCTCTGCCATCCGTAATAATATCTTTTGAGGAACGTGTGTGGGAAGGCCAGAGAAAGCCCACTGAGGCCAGGGCCCATGTCTGTCTCTCTCCCATTACACCCACTGCTTCACCTGCAGGAGGCTGAGGAGGTGGGGGGCGGGGCAGGGAAATCAGAGGGCCCTCTGACAACATCAAGCCAGGTTGATAAAGGCCAAATTCAGGGCCACGGTGAGCCCAACATGAGGCAGACTTCCAGTGTTGCCAGGGACCTATCTAGGACTGAGAAGGGAGAGATTAGATTGTTGGTGGAGATTCACACAGAGCGGCAAGGACCAACAGTCTATGTCTGCAGCTTGGAGGCTATCCTGGGCCAGATAAAAGGGAAAGAAAAGGCAGTCAGAGAGGATGGAAAGTTCACTGTACTGGAGTCTGGGGAGGTGGGGGACAAGCCTCCCATAGCGTAGAGATCTGCGTGAAGAAGGAAAGCATATTGACATTGGCTCCAGGGAGCCTTTTTCTAGGGTTCTCAGATCTGCACATAGCAGGCTTCAATTTCAGCCCAGTCCACGGTGTGCTCAGTGGGCAGCAGCTCCTGTTTGCCATTTTCCTTGCCTGGCGGTAGCTAGAGCCCATCAGCACTTCTACTCCCGGGATTTACCATGAGTTCCTTTACTTCTTCAAACCATGTGGGAACCCTCCTAGCCCTGGAGCCCTCCTTTGGGCCAGGCCCAGTCCCCTGGAATCTTTCAGTATACCTCTTTCTGTTCTACTGTGCTCCTTCCACAGCAAAGGGATTCTCTTTGTGAAGGAATACATGAATGCTAGTGAGGTATCCTCCGGGAGGCCAGTGTCTTCATGCTACAGCAGGTAAGAGCACGTCCCAGATCCTTCCATGATCCTGGATCTCCGGTACCTCGTCTGGGGCTTGGCCCAGAGTTGTTTCTGTATAATCATTTATTGAATGGGTGAATGATGTAATTGCCCACAGACATGATTTATGAATTTCAAGCTGTTCTACCTAAGTCAGTGCTTTTGTGTTCCCCCTCTATTAATTCATCCTACACCCCACTTCCAGTGCCATCCCTTCCTGCCTAGCTTTGTTTGTTGGTAGACAAGCTTTCTTTAGTAAAATTCTGAGAGCATTGCTCTTTACAGAGCTGACAAGGCCCTTAGGGACTTTTTACCTAGTTAATTCCATCATGTTTCCGAGCACAGGCACACATTGAACACACGTTTGACTGCAGATCCTGATATATGCATAACTTTTCAGTCATCATCTTCATCTGGTTGCTTTGTGATGCCACGTGGAAAGATACCTTCATGCCACCTCAGTTAAAAAGTAATGCGCACCGAGACAGCATTCCTCTGGGAATGTTTTTTTATGACACATCATCTCACCGCTAGGATGAGGATTTTAGTAACAGAGAGGAACACCCTGGCCTTACTTCAGGATTGGGCCTCTGGGGATTCTGAACCAGCTTTCACTGGTACTGTGGAATAATGACCATAGGTGTCAAGTTCAAGCCCCAGCTTGACCCCATTGGTTGGGTCATTTTTGATGTTCAGTCTTCCTGAGCCTTAGTTTCTTCATCTGTAATTCCTTAGGGTGGTTTTTGTCAATAACTTTATTGAGATACAACTCACATATCATAAAGTTCACTCTTTAAAGTATATAATTCAGTGATGTTTAGTACATTCACCATGTTTGCAACCATCACCACCATCCAATTCCAGAACTTTTTCACCACTCCAAAAGGAAACCCCATACCCATTAGCAACCCCCCACACCACCAGTCTCTATGGCTTTTTTTTTTCAGGGAGCTGTCCTTGCCATCTAGCATTTGTGTCTATGAGTGTCACTTGATTATACTCTATCTCCTGGTTTTTCTCCTCCCATTCCCACCATTCTGTTAAGTTTAATTCTTACACAGTCTGACAATTAAATGTATTTTAAAATTGAATTTTACATTCAGTTAAGATGTTATATCTTATGAAAAAAGCAGTAGAGTTTCTTTATTGGAGGATTGTAGCTAGTCACATTTTCCTGGCAATAGGATTTTATTTTTTTAACCATTTGTATTCATTATCAAAAGTCATACTACTGAAAAATGAAGATACAAAAATTTAAAAAAAACTTCACCTCAATCCCCCCTGTAACTCAAGCACAGGTAATATGTTAGAATGTTTCCTTCTTTTATTTGTTCCCATTCCTAATGTCTGATTTCTGCTGTGTGGGCTCCTGGTGACTGTCACATTGTAACGCAGACATGTATGTGGGGAGAAAAGCCCTGATCCCATCCTACTGATCAGTGAATCTTATCTTCCTCAGCATGGCAGGTATTCTTTGCCCCCCATTGGAAGGGCTCTTCTCCAAGAGAATTATGCCTCTCTGGCATGAAGTTCAAAACTTCCCCTGCCACTCAGCATAACAGATGATGGTGGGTCATGCAGAATCGTGTCTCAGCTTATGGCCACAAGGTTAATAATATTAGCAAAGCATTTCCACTCATGACCGTGGTAGTCATCTTGCTTCCATCTTCTGCCCTCCTCTTCCCCATCGCACTCTCTGCAGTATTAGATGCACTGAGGACTCATGTGACATGGAGAAGAAACCTGCATGTGACAGCTCTTTGTACTCTAAGAGGTAAGTCTACAATCTTACCAGGGAGCTCTCAGGTCTACAGAGAAGAAACAGCTGAGGGACATTTCCACACAAAGTCCATTTGCTTTTGTCTTATGCTTGGCTGCTTCTGATCCACTTGCAGATCTGTCACACCACTACTTGGGTGATGCTTCCCTTATTGGGATGTTACAGTTGTGGCAACCTTTGAACCCAGCTAAGACCAGAAGGCAAACTCAAAGGGCTGCTAAGAAGGGAAATGGTGGTGTCTGAAAGCCCAGGGAGCTCATGTCAGCAGGAGAGGCCTTGGGATTAGAATGTAAATGATCACTTAATAAACCTGCACATATGACCAGAAAGGAAAAAAAAAAACTAAACTACAAAAGACAGTGGTGGATGGAAAGTTAAGAAAAGTGGGTTGCGATCATCAAGAAGCCAGAGAGAGCCATTCATTTGAATTGAATGAGGCTACCATTCAGCAGTTTCAAAAGCTGTCACTACATGACAGTGGTCACAGAATGGTCTTAATGATAAAGAAGTCCTATTTTAAAATTCTTGAAACAGAAGAGAAAGGAGTCTTAGAGATGGAGTTCACTCAGGTCACAGTGGAGGAAACAAGCCTGGAAAGAATAAATAATATGTCTTATGTTACACAATGAGTTAGTGGCAGAGCCAGGACTAAACCCCGGGTCCCTGACTACTCCTAGGTCAGGGATGTTTCTACTGTATTATCTGACTAACTGTGAGCTGAAACTGGTGATGGTAGAATACATGGGGGAGGGGGGAACAGGGCTTTGATGAAGGCAGGAGTCTTTAGCAACACTGTCGAGAGACTGAGCCCTGGGCCATCAGCATGATGGAGGGACCAAACCTGAGATGCTCACAGTAATTCTGAGCCCTTGAAGGGAGGAGACTATGTGGCTTCAGGTTGGTAGCACCACCCCTAGTTCCTGTCAAAAGCATACTCAAATCTCTGGAAGAAAGCACTCACAATTTACACCTGAAGGATCAGGGCTGGACGGCACTTTCAGCAGGTTCTCTCTGAGGAGGAAAAGCAGGGATGACTCTCAGGAACAAAGGCAGGGATCCTCAAAGTGGGGAGATACTCACCCTAGAAGTTAGAATCTAGAACTTCAACATGAGGTCCCAGTAGGCTCTACAGCCGTACTGTCTTTGTGATGGTCCTTGGAGTGTAGGGTCTGAGAGGCAAGGTTTACTGGTCCCAGGCATGAAGAGAAGGGTCATCAAGACAGGGGGCCAGGTAGGGCATGCAAGGGTATGTCTCCTGTAGAAGAAGACATGGGTCTTCCTGTTCTAGAGGGGGGTAGTACCCCCAATATGCTAGGCAAAGGGTCAGGGAGAGGCAAGCTGCCTGGAATAAGAATCATACCAGGAGGTCTTGTGGTCCTCATATGATTTGCAAGTAGGGTGAAGCTACATGACCAATTTCTGGAAATATCATGAGGGTCTACAGTGGGCTGAGACCCAGTCCAGCCCAAGGATATGCAACCAATTGCACACTACAGAAAAAGATGGCAGGCTGAGAATCTGGGCATCTAGGCCTGGCTGTGTCAAACCAGAAGGTCTGACTGCATCACATCAGTAGTCTGCATGTCAGCCTGACTGCCAAGTTCTTGTTTTTCATCTCACAGAACAAGTGGAAGGATCTGTACTTACTGCAACCAGGAGATCAGAGACTGTCCAAAGATTACTCTAGAGCATCTTGGCATCTGCTGCCATGACTACTGCTTTAAGGTAAGGAAGAAGGGTGGTGCTGCTAACATGGTCCAGAGTTAGGGAGCCTCATGGATCAGAGTGTAAAGAAGGCTTGATCTCTGTGTGATTGTGCTCCATGTCAGAGGCTTGGCAGGACTGGGAGCTGAATGAGCAGAAGGCTTAGCCCAGGGCAGGCTTGGAAATCATTGGAGACCCAGACACCTGGGGACTCATGACTTCTCTTATTCAAGACTGTCTGCAGGAAGGCCTGCTGCAGATAGCTGGCCACTCTTGTCCTTTAGGTGCCCACTAGAGTGACAGGTATAAGAGTCATGAGGAAAGCAGAGCTACACTCCTGTAATAGCCTTCCCTTTTATTAGATTTTCATATCACCTTCTTTGGACCTTAAACATCACAACTAAAGTCCCACAGCCCTCCTATAACAGCAATGACTTACTTTGTGTATGACCCCAGGTTGAATACCCTATGTGGACTACCTCACTATATCCTCATGGTAACCTGCCACTGTGCCTGTTTTATATATGAAGAAATAGAGGCTCAGAGAGCCTCAGTAACTTGCCCAAGCTCACCCAGCTAATAAGTAGTGGACTTAGGGCTCAAACCCAGGCCCATTTCTGAAACCTGGGCTCCTAACTACTATGTGATCATCCTACCTGGTAGTTTGTGTGAGTTTTTTTGTTTGAGGTTTGTCTCGGTTTTCTAACCCTTTTTTATTGTCTGCTTCAAAGTCCAGGATGTGCCATCAGCTCAGTGTCTGCTCAGGTGCACCCTCCACACTCCACCCATTTATGTTGCTTCATTTGCATGTTGACCTCTAGCTTGCTTTCTCTTTCAGTGTGGGATTTGCAGTAAACCAATGGGTGAGCTCCTGGATCAGATCTTCATTCACCGTGACGCCATCCATTGTGGGAAATGCTATGAGAAGCTCTTCTAGGTGGGTGCCAAGTAGCCAGGAAACTTAATAGGGAGAAGAAATGTGCCCTGGTCTCCCCCTGAGTCTCAACCCAGGATACTGTTATCTCTCTTAAGCTTTATGTTTAGGGAAGCCCTATGAGACTTTGAAGTTTTAGGTAGCACAGATAAAGACGCTCCCCCACAGACACTTCTAAGTTGCAGGGGTCATCGTCTCTTCCTGTCAAGAAACACCTTCCATGTACCACCTCAGGTGAGCCCTCCAGCTGTCTTGGGGTGCTGGCCAGGCCTGTGTTGTTAGCCTCATTTGAGGACAAGCAGATAAAGACCTAAAAAGGAAAAGGGCCTGGGGAAACACCTAGCTAGTGGATGACAGAATCGGGATCTAACGCAGGACTTTGAATTCAAATCCAGGGCTCTTTGCTACATTCCCTTGGACCACCTCCACCATTGCTTGTATAGCATCAGATCAGGACTCAAAACCAAGGTGTTCAATAAAACAAGATACAGGTGGGGGGCCAGGATAAGGGGGCATGTGTGGGAGGGGGTGGTGCCATCCTGGGGCTGGCCTGACCAGGAAGGGCTACTTGGGCACCTTTGGACTGCATTGTCAATACTGCTTGAAGACAGTGTTGCATGCTAAAAGCCAGCAGAATTGACCCCAGTGTCTGAACTGCATGGGGCCTGGTGCCCCCAGGACACTACCTTTCCAGGTCTTGGCAGCTAGAAGCACAGAGCAGAATATCTACCTTGAAGGCAGTGGGAATGGGTAGCAGTCAGGCTCTCCACCAGCTACAAGCCTGTTCTGCCTTCTCTCTAGAAGACACATTAATCTGGACTATTACTCCTAATGCCTGGAAACATCAACCCCAAGAACCTCTGACTGATTATTGGATTGGGTGTGTATTTCCAATCTCATAGCTACTACTATTTTCTTTTAGTTCTTCCAGGCTGAGAAGAAGCTGATGACTCCTGGACAAGTTTGGCTGTCCCCAGTTGCCCCAAGTTGCTGGCTTCTCTTCCCTTACTTTATCCCTGCCCATTTGATTTCTTCGTGCTTTTGCCCCTCTCAAGTTGAACTGCTTACATCCAGTAGAGTATCTTAATGATGCTATGATAATTACTTGTGTTTGTAGCTTTTTATAACTTAGAAAGCACTTTATGTCCATGATCTTATTTCAGGCTCAAGAAAAAAGGATTGAACAAGAATTTAATCTTAGCTTTCCTAAGACAGGTTGGCCTCCTGATGAGTTTAGGTGGCCTGGTACAATAAGCAGGAGCATGGGTTTCAGTGTGTCTTGACTTTTGGGACAGAGAGCAAACCCACATTCTAAGTGTACCTTTGGGACTTGAAAGCGGGAGATGCCCTAAAGCTTCTGAGGAGCCAGGTTGAAGACTTGATGATGTCTGGTGGGTAAATTGCAGACATTGAATGCTAGGGATTGGCATAGGCTAATATTTGGATTGTATTTTAACTTTCCATACACGTTTAAAAGTAGTTAGTTGCTTTTGATTGAATTATATAGCAGATTTTAATTATCTTCTCCTTCCCACTTTTCACTATAATTGAGGTGGTTGTTTTTTTTTTCCTGCAGGCATGTGGGCATGTATTAGTAAGTCACACAGTTAAGTTTAAATTCTATAGGATGTGATTCTTAGGAGGCCACCGACCAAAGAAACATCTGTGTCTGAATTTTGATAGTTGATTAATACCTTTGCCCTCAATTCCCAATAGTTACAGGAAACTCTTCTAAAGTAGGTTTTAGGGTGTATAGACTCCAGCAGGATTAAAAGGGGAGAAAAGCAGTTAACATTTCTCAAGGCCTTACTACGTATCAGGCATTATCACAAAGTGATGGCATTAATTCCTATACCAATTGTATGCAGAGGGTATTCTTGTCCCCAGTTTACAGATGAAGATCTTGAGGCTCAGAAGGTGGTCATTGCATTATGTGGAATCATTGCTGTCTCTCTCCAGAACCCATGTTCTCTTCAGTAACAGTAACCACAATACCAAGCACTGTGCGGAGGTTACCTCATTTTACCAGGTAACACTGCCCTCCTCAGGCCTCCCCTGAGGCATACTCTTCTTACAAAGAGATGAAAGTATTAAATCATGCTTCTCCTCTGGGCATCCTAGGTCTCCCTATAAAGTACCACAAATGCCAACTGACCGCCTTCCCTCTCCTCCCCTTTCCATGAAAACAATTCTGAACTAAGATGCTCTTCTGAACTCAGATTTCTCTGCTGGGTAGAGATTTGACTCACAGACCTTCCCAAAGAAGAGCTTGTCAACCCAGGGAAACCCCAGTAAGCTAGCTGATCTGAGTCCAGGGCCTTCAGTAACTTATTTTTCGCTACAGACTGTCCCAAGATAGCAGCAACTACTGGGGTCCCAAGTACCTGGAACACAGAAACCTGTTGGCTGTCTAAACAGATTGCAGGCCCATCCATGCAGTCAGCTGATACTCTGCTCAGGTTCGACTAAGCTCCTCTGCCTTTGGGACCAGCATCACTGTGTAAGGTCCTTGAGAGAAAGAACAACCTGAGAGTTTTTCTGATGAAAAATGAGGGTCTCTTCTCTTGATTTAATTAGAAAATGTCTCCGTCTCTCTCCAGTTTGTGAGTCCTATGCACACTGGGTGGTGGATTTGTCTTCCCACCAAATGATCGGAGAGGAACACTCCATTTATTTGCATAGATGTGCATTAAATTTGCTCTGGAGGGGAAAAGTGGTAAAATATGTCATGTGCCAACACTAAATGTGAGCTGGTATTCCTCAAGTATAGCCCACAGCATGGAACTCAGCACATGGGAGGCACTGATACATAGGTATCAGTATCTGCTGAATAAATGAGTAAAAGGGAAAAAAAGGCTGCTCCTTAGTGTGGGAGGTGCCAACCCTGAATCAGTATAGGCCCAGTTGATGGAGTACAGGATAAAGAGGTCCAAGATAGGCTGACTTCTCCACCTTTAAGATACACTCTGCCTTTAAAGGGGTTTTAGAATCAATATGCAAGAAATTGATAGAAAGCTTGTAAGATCAGTATTGATTTCTATTCAGAACAGCCTCTTTCATGTCTAAAAAGGCACAGAATTCTGCAGACTTAAGAGAGGTGGTTGCATTATACTTTTGCTTCTTTTTAATTGTCTAGTTTTTTAATCACATTTGCTTAATCCAGATTAATGTACACAATTATAATAAATGTTGAAGTATTAGATGTGTCAATGCTGTCAATGTTAAGGTTTCCTTTTTTTAAGTGTAATAACTTGGTGTATTTGCCTGTGTAATTTATTTTCTCCTATTACCTGAAGCCACTCTTTTTTTTTTTGAAGATTTTATTTATTTATTTATTTATTTATTTATTTATTTATTTATTTATTTAAAGAAAGAGAGAGTGATCAAGAGAGACAGCACAAGCTGGTGAGGAGGAGGCAGAGGGAGAAGGAAACTCCCCTCCGAGCAGGGAGCCCGATGTGGGGCTCCATCCCAGGACCCTGGGATCATGACCTGAGCTGAAGGCAGTTGCTTAACTGACTGAGCCACCCAGGTGCCCCTAAAGCCATTATTTACAAAAGTAAATAAATACTTTAAGAAATATCAAATATAAAGAGAAGAAAATAGCATAATCTAGAAATCATACGTGCAAGGAAGTGTGGAATTCTAGACCAGTCAGGTCTTAATAAAGAATATTTTATTCTTTTGGGTCCATCCTCCTCTTCATTATCATTGCAGACAGATGGCCATCTAGTCTTTATCACACACTTGCAATGACCAGCTCAGTCCCGTACAAGCTCATTCTGTCTGTGGACAGGTCCAGTTTCAGAAAATGCATTCTTCAGTTGAGTTAGAATCTGTTTCCCTTTAACTATTGCCCACTGGTAATCTATCATCCCTCTCCTATATGCCAACCCCTAAGTTAGATGACGATGCTTATTGGGTTCTCCCTTCATCAACTCTTCTCCCATTTAAACACCCCTGGCCCCATCAACTCTTCTTTGACAGTAATTCTAAATGTATGTATCTCTCAAACCCCTCTCAAAGGTGCTCCCACAGACACACATCCAAACCCATTCTTCCAGATGTGTACCAATAGTCAAGACTTTCATCTTGCTCACTAAGGCCAGTGCTACAGAATCCTGTTGAATTGTCATTCTGCCTGTCAGTGATCCATGCTTCTGAGTTTTGTATCCAAATACACAATTTGCATGCTCTCTATGTCTTGATCCAGCCCAGAGACAAAAAAAAAAAAAAGTGATCAAAAAGTCAGTCTGGGGGCACCTGGGTGGCTCAGTCGGTTAAGCATCTGCCTTCGGCTCAGGTCATGATCCCAGGGTCCTGGGATCGAGCCCTGCATCAGGCTCTCTGCTCAGCGGGGAGCCTGCTTCTCCCTCTCCCTCTTCTGCTCCCCCTGCTTATGCGCTCTCTCTCTGTCAAATAAATAAATAAAATCCTTAAAAAAAAGTCAGTCCAAAAAAAAAGTCAGACATGATGGAGGAATCCTTCCACTACTGAGGAGGGACCTTGGAACCCAATGTTCAATAGCTATTGAAGTAGTGTCCCTGGATCTACTTTCTCACCCCAACCTCAGTCACCATCTTGGGTATATGAGTACAATTGGGAAAGGAAGAAGAGGTTTTACTACTTCAAAAGACAAGGACTACAGCAGTAGCTCCTAGCCAGATATTTCTAGGACTCTGTTGGTGACAGTATAGACATAAATACCTAAAAGAAAAATACAGTAGTGTTATTTTGAAAAATCACTTAGCATACCAGGTTTCCACCAAGCAGGGATCAACCTGTACTTATTCTTAGTCTGGAAACCTGGAAACTTAGTACTTAGTCTCCTCCCACATAGATCTACACTTGTGAGGGCCCCCAACCCATTCATCCTCATGTGGTGTCCTCTAAGGACTCTGCTTATGAATGTCTTCCACTTGTGAGTCTCCACAGAATGCATTCCTCTTGTGATGCTTCTTTGCACAATATTGTCTCCCTGTGAAGGTCCCAGGGAGGAAAGCTTTCACTAGGGGAACCAACACTGGTTCCATTGAATAGAAAGTTAGACTACCACCTGGCAATTTGGGGCCCCTCATACCACTGAACCAACAAAGAAGAGGGTTACTGGGTGGTTGATTGCTTCTGATTATCAAGGGGAAGTAGAATTGCTGCTACACAGTAGGGGTAGGAAGGACCATATCTGCAACCTAGGAGACTGATTCTCTGAGATTGTCTCTTAGTGTTCCCTTGTCCAATAAGAGAAGTTAATGGAAAACTATAGTGACTCATGCAGGCAGGACCACTAAGGGCTGAGATTGATCGAGAAGGAAGGTTTGTATCTTCCCACCAGGTAAACAACCACAACCACCTGAATGAGGTCATGGGGAACTTGAAATACTGGTGGAAAAAGGAAGATATAAATACTATGACCTCATGACCAGCTGTAGAAATAAGAGCTATAAAAGCTATGCATATTTTGTCTTGCTTTGTTATTATATATTTGAATCTACTAGCCCAATTTTTCCTTCTCTCATTTATTAATCTTCATTTAAATTGTGTGGATGGTGCTTAATCTTATAGTCTATGGATTACAGCATATCAAAGTGTAATTGTGACAGAACTACGAAAGGAACAGACATCCCCCAGATAATGAGAGTGTGTCTAATGGGATTTTTGACACTCCTCCTTGGAGAAGGTGAAGTCACAGTCACCTATATGAAGGATGCTTGCATTTTGCTAATCAGAAGCATAGTGTTGCTATTGATCATTTAGGGGAAAATATGGATAGAAGAGTATTATGGGTGATGAGTGGTCAAAGAGGTGGGCCATGCTGGACTGACTGTTAGCAACTATGCAGCATGCTTTCCTCTTTGTACGTTCTTTCCTCAATATAAGGGAGAATCCTGAGAAATATGCATCCCAGAATCCATCATTAGAGTGTTTCTGGGCTCAGTCCTCCCAGTACTCAAGTACTCTGAGAGATACTTATACCAGATTTGGAAGGCAGAAGAGAAGAAGCCCTTATTCTCTGGCAGCACCAATGGACACTATGGGGTGTCAAAAATAGGGTACACATGTTTTTTCTCGGTGGCTTCTGGAAAACTTGCTGAGGATCATCTATGACAGTCCTTTAGGCAGCTGCAATCGTTGGGTTTTCTTCCTTATGTTCCAATGGCAGCCTCCCTGATCTTTGCTGCTTCAGCCTTATATTGATTGTGTAAACCACTGATTTCCTGTTCTCAAGCCTTGCTGCTTGAGAAAGACTGGCACTGCTTTCCTGATGGGCTTCCCTGTTAACACTGTCTCCACCGAGCCTTCTTCTACATGAATGGCCTCTGCAACATGCTCTCTGCCTGTGAATGTTTTCTACCACACTATCTGTTCTGCGAAAGACCCATGCTCCAGGCTGTCCTCGCTATGCACTATTTTTGAACACTTTCTGCACAGTGCTGTCTCCCAGGGAGCAACTTGTGTGCCAGGCCTGTTATCTAACACCATCTCTAGGATTCCTTTCCCTCTGAATATCTTCTGAACACTGGGCCCTGCCCATGAATCCTGCCTGTGACCCCAGGAATTCCTTTTGTCTGCTGCATTCTTCATAATGTGATCAGCACAATTTCTTCCTCTGGGTGCCTTCTGTACCTACTTCCTGCTTGGAAATATGTGTGTCTCTCTCTAAAGTTTTATCTGGCTGTGAGAGATGACTACAGAGCATTTTCTGTGAATATTGTTTGCACATTCATACTTTTTATTAGTTTCAGGGGTAGAATTTAATGATTCATCAGTTGCACCTAACACCCAGTACTCATTACATCATATGCCCTCCTTAATGCCCATCACCCAGTTACCCCATCCCCTCACCCACCTCCCCTCCAGCCACCCTCAGTTTGTTTCCTAGAGTCAAGAGTCTTATGGTTTTCCTCCCTCTCTGTTTTCATCTTATTTTTCCTTCCCTTCCCCTATGTTCATCTGTTTTGTTTCTTAAACTCCACATATGAGTGAGATCATATGATAGTTGTCTTTCTCTGACTGACTTATTTTGCTCAGCATAATTCCCTCCAGTTCCAACCATGTCATTGCAAATGACAAGATTTCATTCTTTTTGATGGCTGAGTAATATTCCATTATATATATACATACACACACCACTTCTTTATCCATTAATTTGTTGATGGAAATCTGGGCTCTTTCCATAGTTTGGCTATTGTGAACATTGCTGCTATAAACATTGGGGTGCAGGTGCCCCTTCGAATCACTATGTTTGTATCTTTTGGATAAGTACCTAGTAGTGCAATTGCTGGGTCATAGGGTAGATCTATTTTCAACTTTTTGAGGAAACTCCATACTGTTTTCCAGAGTGGCTGCACCAGTTTGCATTCCCACCAACAGTGCAAGAGGGTTCCCTGCATATTCATATTTTTAACAGCTTTATTAATAGACATTTAACATATAAGAAGTGGCACATATTTTAAAAAGTGTACAGGGACGTGAGCAAGATGGCAGAGGAGTAGGAGACCTAAATTTTGTCTGCTCCCAGGAATTCAACTAGATAGGCATCAAACCATTCTAAACACCTACAAACTCAACAGGAGATCGAAGAAAAGAACAGCAGCAACTCTCTGAACAGAAAAGTGACCACTTTCTGGAAGGTAGGACGTGTGGAGAAGTGAATCCAAGGCGATATTCGGGAAGATAGACCGTGGGGGGAGGGAGCCTCCATCAGCCGGTTACTGGCAAGTGACAGAGCAGCGGAGCACAAAATCGGAACTTGTAGAAGTCTGCTCCACTGAGGGACGTTGCTCCAATGGCTAAGGGAGCAGTGGAACACTCGCCGGGACAGTGTGGTCTCAGGACCCTCGGGGCCTCTGCAGAGACAGAGCCGAGGAGTGGGATCTCAGCTCAGGGTTGCCATAAACCGTGATCCATGGTGCAGTCGGAGGGGGGCCGTGACCTATGGTCTCTAGTGGCCGTTAAGACATTCCTGTCTCTGTTGTCATTCCCTCTCTTCGATGGTTTCAGTAAATGCTTCTCTTCAATAAATTTCATTGCATGTTTCAGCTGAGTCTCGTCTCTGCTGTGGGCAATCGCCGGAAGGGTCTACTGGGGTGGGAGTGGGCCAACAGTTGCCTGTTACTCAGAGTTGGCTTTGATGTATGGGCAGGTTAGGGTCCAAGAGGGGCTGTGGGTTGCCTCATTTGCAAAATTTGTCACCCTGCAGAGAGCGGTGGCTTATGGATCCAGTAAAGGGACTGAGTGTGCTGGATTTTGCCAGTCAGCAGGAGTCTGCTGTGTGGGCGCAATGGCTCGTTGGGTCGCCAGGGCATACACCGAACACCTTGGAAATAAAACAAAGGACAACATGCAAGATGAAATCGTGGGTTGATGCTCTAGAATAGATATATATTTAAGAGCTCCTCAGTTTATTCTCATATCTATTCAGTTACTACACCTACTGTGGTAGAGGCTTAAAGATATCTGCGGGAAAACCGGAGATTCTCGGTTGGGAAGAAAAAATGGTGAGATTCCACCAGTCTTCCAAGGGTCCGCGCAGCGGGAACACCAAGTGCTCAGCTTCGCGCGGGCACTTGTGATTGGCTCCTAGTGGAGCGCGACACCGTCTTCTGTGCGCCTGCGTGGCGGGGGGGGGGGGGGGGGGGGAAATCACACTGAAGTCTTGTGCGCCTGCGTGCACCGCCATTTCCTGCATCGGGGAGCTCGGGTCGCAGTGCCTATCGGGAAATCCGACCATGCACAAAGCGAAATGGCTGCTCAGGGCTAGAAAGGCCTCAGTGTAACTTCTCCTTCTGCCGTGCTGGTTCCGGCCGCTAGATGGCGCGCGAGGATCACAAATGGGCCGGGTCGTCGGTCTGGGGCCGCCCTGGGCTCCCACTGTCCTTGCATAGATGGCCTGGTGGGCGCTGGTGGTGTCACCGACCTTGGGGTTACAGCAGGCCCCTCTGACCCGTGTGGACCATCGCCGCAGTCCAGGCAGAGGCGGGAGAGAGGGAGCGGGCTGGGTGCCCGCAAGGAGCCGAAAGGGGCTCCTCAATTACTAAGTAAAGAACCTTTTTTTGCGGGGGGGGGGGGGGGCTCTTGGTGTTTTGTGTCATCAGTCTTGACATCCAAATCAAATCTTGGGGGGGGGGTCTATCTATGTCTTGGGAAACCATACCACTGTTAAAAGCCATATGAAAGTCTATGCTACTGCAACACCCGCCACACACGCAGCCAAGAAAGTGAATTACAGGGTCACAAGAGGCATGGTGGAGATTAGAGCCACTCTTAAAGATCTAAAGGATGTAGGGGATGGTGGTACCCACCATATCTCCATTTGCTTTGCCAGGCTGAATGACTCTATACTTAACTACCCAGAACTTCACCAACTAGTAGTTCCAGTTATAGATGCTGTGTGCTGGACATGGTATGATTGACCAAGCAGATTAATGAGGCCTTAGGTACCAAAACAACCAAGTATAAAAGCAGATGTTGAAGGGTGCCTGGGTGGCTCAGTCAGTTAAGTGTTGGACTCTTGGTTTCAGCTCAGGTTGGGATCTCCCAGTGGTGGTGGAATTGAGCCCTGTGTGGGGCTCTGTGCTCAGCTCAGAATCTGCTTCTAATTCTCTCTCCCTTCCCCTCTGCTCCTCCCCCACCCCCACGTTCGCTTTCACTCTCTCTCTCTCTAAGATGGATAAATAAAATCTTTTTTAAAAAATAAAATAAGGGGCGCCTGGGTGGCTCAGTCAGTTAAGCGTCTACCTTCGGCTCAGGTCATGATCCCAGGGTCCTGGGATCGAACCCCATGTTGAGCTGCCTGCTCAGCAGGAAGCCTGCTTCTCCCTCTGCCTGCCACTCCCCCTGCTTGTGCGCACTCTCTCTCTCTGATAAATAAATAAATAAACAAATAAATAAATAAATAAATAAAAAATAAAATCTAAAAAATAAAAGCAGATGTTGGAACACTTGGGTGGCTCAATAGGTTAAGCCTTGGACTATTGATTTCGGCTCAGTTAATGATCTCAGGTTGTGGGATCCAGCCCCACATCTAACTTCCCGTTGAGCGTGGAGCCTGCTTGGGATTCTCTCTCTCCCTTTCTCTTGCCCCTCCCCACCCCACGTGCAGGCACTCTCTCTCAAAAAAAAAAGCAGATGTTGAAGCCACTCTTTCTCTCGTGAAATTAGGGCATGTCTCCACCTCAGGAATGAATCTGTTTCTGGATCTTTTTGGTGCCAGTGATAGTGGTTAAGATTTTTGTTCTTGTTTGTCGTAATGTTTCAACTGTTACTACAAAATAGTTGTGGAATGATAGCTTTATTTTAATTCTGGAAAGCAAAAAGACATAACTAAAAACCCAAGGATATTTTAAGACCCATATGTCAACATTTATTGAATGACTTATACATTTTCTTTTTGTTTGTTTTTTTTTTGTTTTATTTATTCATTCATGAGAGTCAGAGAGAGAGAGAGAGAGAGGCAGAGGCAGAGGGAGAAGCAGGCTCCCCGCCTAGCGGGGAGCCCGATGTAGGACTCGATCCCAGGACCCTGGGATCATGACCTGAGCCAAAGGCAGACGCTTAACCATCTGAGCCACCCAGGCGCCCCTACATTTTCAATTAAAAGTTCTTAATTAAAGTAAAATAAATTTATTTATACTTTTGTTTTAAAAAATAAGGCCTTAGGTACATGGTATATGGCCATTGACCTGATAAATGCATTCCTTTCTATCCCAAGCAATCAAGAAAAGGATAAGGAGCAGTTCTCAATCATGTGTACAAACCAAAATCTTTATTTACAATTTGTTCCATGGTGAAGTTTTTAGGAGTCCAGTAGTCAGGGGCATATCAGGATTCCACCTCCAAAGTGAAAGACAAATCGTGCCTTGAATCCTCCACCACAAAGAAGGAAGTAATGTACCTGGTAGGTCTCTTTGGGTTCTGGGGACAAAACATCCCACCCCCAGGATTATTGCTCTCGCCCATATATCAGGTGACATAGAAGGTTGAAAGCTTTGAGACAGGTGTGGAACAGGACATTAATCTGCAGCAGGTGCAGGCTACTGTGCAAGGAGCCACTTGGACCTTCTCATCTGGCAGACTCCATGGAGTCAGAAGTGTCAGTGGTGGGCAGGGATGCAGTATAGAGTTTGAGGCCTGCCTGTGTAGGAGAATCACCACCCTGGCCCATGGGGTTCCAGAACAGGGCCGTGCCATGCACCTTAGAGAATTATATGCCTTTCTATAAACAGCTTCTGCTGTATTTCTGGGCCTTGATAGAGACAAAATGCTTGACTGTGGGACTCCAAGTGACTGTGTCTGGAACTTCCTATTACGAGCTGGGTCCTATCAGAGTCATGAAGTCAAATTCAGATGGCCCATCAGCAATTCACTGTAGAATGGAAATGGTACACGTGGAGTACAGCCTGGACAGGAACAGAGGTAAGAGTAAGCTCTATGAGCGGTAGCCCAGATACTCATTTTATCCACCACAGTTACACTATAGCTTCTCTCTCAGCTCACACCTATGGCCACATGATCCCATATTGGCCTGGTATTTGGATACCAGTTGAGAGGGGAACCCTCTTACACTGTTGGTGGGAATGCAAGTGGGTACAGCCACTTTCGAAAACAGTATGGAGGTGCCTCAAAAAATTAAAAATAGAGCTACCCTATGACCCAGCAATTGCACTCCTGGGTATTTACCCCAAAGACACAGATGTAGTGAAAAGAAGGGCCATATGCACCCCAATGCTCACAGCAGCAATGTCCGCAATAGCCAGACTGTGGAAAGAGCCGAGATGCCCTTCAACAGATGAATGGATAAAGAAGATGTGGTCCATATATACGATGGAATATTACTCAGCCATCAGAAAGGATGAATACCCAACTTTTGCATCAACATGGATGGGACTGGAGGAGAGTATGCTAAGTGAAATAAGTCAAGCAGAGAAAGTCAATTATCATATGGTTCCACTTATTTGTGGAACATAAGGAACAGCATGGAAGACATTAGGAGAAGGAAGGGGAAAATGAAAGGGGGGAAATCGGAGGGAGAGATGAACCATGAGAGACTGTGGACTCTGAGAAACAAACTGAGGGTTTTAGAGGGGAGGGGGTGGGAGGATGGGTTAGCCCAGTGATGGGTATTAAGGAGGACTCGTACTGCATGGAGCACTGGGTGTTATACAAAAACAATGAATCGTGGATCACTACATCAAAAACTAATGATGTATTGTATGGTGACTAACATAGCATAATAAAATAAAATTAAAAAAAAAAAGAAAGTGAATGGCTGCTACATTCCAGATATACCCAGGGATATCCCTGAAAGACAATGGAAAAGGAAGATCCTCCCAATGAGTGGAGGTAAAAGGGATATACTTCATCATTTTTTTGTGTAAGTAACCCAGGATAAGATTATATACAGATTCCTGAGCAGTGGCCAATGGCCTAGCTGAGGACCTAGAAGAAAAAGAACTGGAAGATTGGAGACAAGGAGGTCTGGGGTAGAGGCCTATGAATATATATATATATATATATATATATATATATATATATATAGAAAGTGGGCATGGAGGGAGAATAATTTTATATCACATATTAATGCCCACCAGAAAGCAACAACAATTAAAGAGGAACTTAGCAGCCAATTACAAAAAAATGATTTTTGGGGACTCCTGGGTGGCTCAGTCAGTTGAGAGTCTGCCTTCAGCTCAGGTCATGATCCCGGGTCCTGGGATCAAGTCCCTCATTGGGCTCCTTGCTCAGCGGGGAGCCTGCTTCTCCCTCTGCCTCTGCCACTCCCCCTGCTTGTGCGCTCTCTCTCTGACAAATAAATAAATAAATAAAATCTTAAAAAAGAAAAAAATGACTTTTCAAGTTGATGTTAGCCGCCCTTCATCATTATCCAGTCTGGAACTGACACAATAGGTACATGAATGGAGTGGCCACAGTAGGACAGATGGACACTACTCATGAGTCCAACATCATTTAATCCTACTTACCAAGGCCTATGTTGCCACTGCTGGTTCTGAATATCTATTTTTCCAGCAACAGAGACCAATGTTGAGACCCCAATATGGCACCATTCCTCCATGTTGACTACATGTGTGTCCCTTCTATCTTGGAAGGAACATTGGTTCTTATAAGAATAGACACCTATTCTGAGAATGGTTACTTGTCCTTCTGGCAGAGCTTCAGCCAACATCACAATCCAAGGACTTCCAGAGTGCATGACCTGCAGGCCTGGAATCCCACACAAGATAATATACTACCAGGGGATATACTTCAGAATGAAAAATGTGTGCAATTGGGCCCATAAGCATGGGATCCTCTGGTATCACCCATTGTATTACCCAGAAGCTACTAGCTTGATAGAGTGTCAGAATGTCCTGCTGAATGTGCAACTGAAGCACAAGCTTAGAAGTAATACTCTGCAAGGATGGAGTACCATCCTCCAGGATGCAGTATATGCACTGAATCTAAGACCTCCATATAGCACTGTGTCCCCCATAGGAAGAATACATGGATCTGGGAACCAAGGGATGGAAGCTAGATTGGCCCCACTTTCTATCTTGCCCAGTGACCTATTCGGAGGTGGACCTTCCCATCTCCTGAGCGCTGAACTCTGCAGGGGTAGAGTTTCTGGTCCCTAAAGAGAGTGCACTCTTACTAGGTGATACAGCCAGAGTCCTGTTGTGCTTTAGATATGGCTGCTGCCTGGGCATTTTTTGTTTTCTCTGTCCAGAAACCAGCAGGCAGGAAGTCACTATTTTGGCAGGGGTAATCAACATTTATCAAGGGAGAGGTAGAACTGCTGTTACGATGGGGGCAGAGAGGAATATGTGGGGAACCCAGATGATCTTCTTGGTTGACTCTTGGTACTCCCTTGCCCAATTATGACTGTAAATGGGCAAGTGCAACAATTCTAGCCTGAGAAGAGTATGGATACCAGGTACTCAGACCCCTCAGAGATGGAGGAATGTCACCAGACTGAAGAGGTGATAGCTGAGAGTTAGGAAACCTATAATGGATAGTGGAGGAGGAAAATAATGAGTACCTGTTGCAGTTACAGGATGAACTGCATCAATGGGGTTGTACTTTATCCCACAAATTTTTCTTCTAAGTTTACCCTCAGGAAAAGAAGCCCATGGGAACCATGTAGAAACTGCTCCCTGAACATATATGGAGTCGTGGGTCTGTGTGACACAAGGGGTAGATCGTGGTAGCTATGGAAGTTCACCACTTAGATGCCACTTTAAGAGAGGAGTGCAGTCAGATGCCTGCATTTGAGCAGAGGCCCTGCTATTCCCAGGCAGCTCCCTGTCAATGACTTAGCACAGCGGGGCTACTAGAGTCACTGCTTAATGTGAGACTCCTCTATGGGTCATCTTTGCACCAGATCTCCCTGTTGGGCTGGCCAAGATTTTCTCAAAGCAGCACCACAGTCTGAGGTTCTTTCTTCCGATCCTTTTTCCATCTCCCTTTTCTTCCACAGGTGTGAGAGTTTCACTGTGGTCTTAAGGCTCTTCCTGCCCTCTCACGTGCCCTCTCCCCTTTATATTTATCAGTAAATCTTTTGCACTTCTAACTCCATTTGGGCTTTCTGGAGGACCCAAATTGACACATTTGATTGGGAGGAGGTAGAGAAAACCCCTCCTTCTCTTCCTTCATGGAGAAAGTAGGAGAAAAACCAACATACTCTTTTCTCCCACAAATTCCCTTTAAAAATCATCTTTGAAATATGTGATCTTCTCTCAATTAGCCTTGATAGGATGGTGCTTGCTGAAGTGGCTTTGCCATCTTTTAGTAAATTCAGCATTGGAGGGGGTTCATTTGAGGGATTTGGGGCCTGATAAAGAAAAAATATATGACCATGAGAGGCAGTCACACACAAGCTATCTATATTGGGCTGCACTTGGACAAGGTTGCACACCCTTCATAGCATGAGACCATCCAGAGGCTTATGGGTGGGCTAGGGGGACACCACCCAAAAAGGGAGGAAGCCACCACCCAGAAAGGGAGGAGGCCAAGGTAATTTCCAAGAAAGAGGGCATCACAGAGGGGGTATAAGTGTCTTGGTGATGGTAGAAGGTCTTTGGAATCAGACAATTCTGAAGGGCAGTAGTGGTTTGGGGTATTATAACCACAAGCCTCCATTTTATCAATGGATAGCAGATGTGAAGTAAGGTATCCTGGGATATGCAAAGCAGGCAGGTCCTAATTGGCTAAAAATCTGTTTGTTTTGACTATTTTAAAAATAATTAAATGTGTAGAAATTGGAGTTTGGCATCAGTGGGCTTTTGAGCTGACAGGTCTCAGCCTGCAGTGAAGAAATAAAAAACCTAGAAGCCAATACACAGAGGCCATCTCAGGCTAATTCACATAACAAGCACTGTGTTGTTTTTCCATGGAGACTGGAGACTGTGCAGGAACTTAGCACCTCCTGTCCTCAGATTTGGGTTAAAATCCTGTGGGAATAGGCAACATTCCCTATAATATTCTACCGCTTGTGGTCCCTGCTGTCACAGAACCTTGAATTGCTTAAGGAATTGTACAAATGCATATGTAATCACTGTATTAAGTGCTTGGGAAGGGTAAGTACTACAAGAGTGTGTTAGAGATGGACCTAAGTTAGATGGGGGCAGGGGCACCAGGTGAGGCACCCTTGGTGAAGAAACATAAATGGTGAAACCTGAAGAATGAGTAGGAGTTGGCAAAAGGTGAGGGAGGTCATGCTCTGGCAAAAAGAACAGAATATGCAATGAGCCCAAAAGTGACCTCGACCTCAGCCACTCTCTCTCACTGTCATACTCCAGGCTTTGTCATCTCCTATAACTGCCTCACTTTGAGAATCAGTGATTCAATCTTCCCACTCTCTGACCACAGACACCAGCCCCCCCCACTGTGATCCTTTTCTTTTCTTTTTTTTTTTTAAGATTTTATTTATTTGACAGAGAGAGACACAGCGGGAGAGGGAACACAAGCAGGGGGAGTGGGAGAGGGAGAAGCAGGCTTCCCGCTGAGCAGGGAGCCAGATGTGGGGCTCGATCCCAGGACCCTGGGACCATGACCTGAGCTGAAAGCAGACGCTTAACGACTGAGCCACCCAGGCGCCCCAGTACATTTGATTTTCGCCTGTTAATCTGTCTCATGTCAATTTGATTCTTAGTCCACCTGGAGGGACCCTTGAAGGGGACAGGAAAAAATGGTGAGATTCTACCAGTCTTCCAGGTGCCCCACTGTGATCCTTTCCTAACCTTTTCAGGGCCTTCAGACATTGAATACTCTGGTTTTTCAATCTGTCACACCTCTCCTATTTTTCACCTAATCTTTTTATTTAAATGACTTTATTCGGGTATATTTGACATGCACATATTTAACAATTTGACAATTTGACAAATGTTGGTATATGTATATACCCGTGAAACCATCAACACAATCAAGATAATTAAGCATCTCCAGCCCCCACAAAGCTTCCTCATACCGCTTTGCAGTCCCTCCCTCCTTGTGCTTAAACTCACTTATTACTTCTAATAGCTTCTTTTTGTAAATTCTGAGATTTTCTACATAGGAATGTTGTCTACAGGTAAAGATAGTTTTACTTCTTTTCCAATAACAAATGCCTTTTATTTCTTTTTCTTACCATGATACACAGTAAAAAACTACTCTGTCTTAGAAAGGCTTTCTGCTTAGCTCCTTAGCTTCTTACTGCACACAACTTTAGAATTCAGCATAGGTCTTGAGGGGAAATCCTACAGTGTGACAGACTCAGTACCCTGGCTCTACCTTCTCATTGCAATCTTGGGTTTTTTTTAACCCTATGATCCAACAATTGCACTACTAGGTATTAACAAAAGAATACAAAATTACTAATTCAAAGGGATATACACATCCCAATGTTTATAGCAGCATTATCTACAATAGCCAAATTATGGAAACAGCCCAAATGCTCATCAATAGATGAATGGATAAAGAATATATGGTGTCTATATTTGATGAAATATTACTCAGCCATCAAAAATAATGAAATCTTGCCATTTGCAATGATGTGGATGGATCTAGAGGGTATTATGTTAAGGGAAATAAGTCAGTCAGAGTAAGACAAATACCATATGATGTCATTCATAGGTGGAGTTTAAGAAACAAAACAAATGATCATAGGGAAAGAGAGAGAGAGAGAGGGCAACCAAGAAACAGACTCTTAACTAAATATGGAGAACAAACTGATGGTCACCAGATGGGAGGGGGAGATGGGGGATGGGTGAAATAGGTGATGGGGATTAAAGAGTGCACTTATGATGAACACTGGGGGATGTATGGAAGTATTGAATTACTATTGTACACCTGAAACTAATATTGCACTGTATATTAACTAACTGGAATTTAAATAAAAACAAATCTTGGTCTCTTAAGTCTTTAATTTTGTCTCTCTAACCCCATGAGACTGCTGAAAGTTCTGTTGGTTTTTTGGTTCTCAGCTGTGGTTGTCTACCTAGGTGAAACCTGTATTCTCAACCTCTTGCTCTGCACCCAGAATTGACAAATGCCCCCAGGGGAAAAAAAAGCTGCAAAATGTCAGTTCACCTTTCCATGGCTCTCCTCTCCTGAATGTTGGTCCCTTAAATTTTGATCACTTCAGTATATCTCCAATGGCTTTAAACTGATCTTTTTGTCATGTTTTTTGTTTTTACTATTTAAACAAAGGTTTTGATTTGCATCTCCCTGATAATTAATAATGTTGAGCATTTTTTTCATTTGTCTGTTGGCAATATGTCTTCTTTGGAGAAAATGTCTGTTCAAGTCCTCTGCTCATTTTTAAATCAGATTGTTTGGTTTGTTATTGAGTTGTAGGAGTTCTTTATATATTTTTTGGATGTTAACCTCTTATTCGATATATGATTTGCAAATATCTTCTCCCATTCAGTAGTTTTTTTTTTTTTTAGTTGTATTGGTGATTTCCTTCACTGTGCAAAAGCCTATTATTTTGATGTAGTCCCAATTGTTTATTTTTGCTTTTGTTTCCCTTGCCTGAAGACAGATCCAGAAAAATATTGCTGATGTCAATGTCCCAGAGTTTATTGCCTGTTTTCTTTTAGGATTTTTATGGTTTCAGGTATTACATTCAGGTCTTTATTTCATTTTTAGTTTATTTTTGTGTATGGTGTTAGAAAATGGTCCAGTTTTATTCTATTGCATGTAGTCGTCCAGTTTTCCCAGCACCATTTATTGAAGAGACTCTTCCCCATTGCATATTCTTGCCTATTTTGTCATAGATTAATTTATCATATAAGCATGGGTTTATTTCTGGACTCTCTATTCAGTTCCAGTGATCTATGTGTCTACCTTTGTGCCAGTACCATACTGTTATGATTACTACAGCTTCATAGTATGGCTTGAAATCTGGAATGGTAATACCTCCAGCTTTGCTGTTCTTTCTCAAGATTGTTTTGAAGGGGATTAAGAAGTACAAACTTCCACTTATAAAATAAATAAATCACAGGGATGAAAAGTACAGCATAGCAAATATAGCCCATATTGTGGTAATAATTTTGTATGGTGACAGATCATAACTACACTTATCATGGTGAGCACTGTGTGAGGTAGAGAGTTATTGAATCAAAATATCATACACCTAAAACTAATATAATGTTGCATGACAATTATACTTCAATTAAAATAAACAATGTTTGGGGCTCCTGGGTGGCTCAGTGGGTTAAGCGTCTGCCTTCGGCTCAGGTCATGATCCCAGAGTCCTGGGATCAAGCCCCACATCTGGCTCCCTGCTTTGCAGGGAGTCTGCTTCTCCCTTTCCCTCTGCCTGCTTCTCTGCCTGCTTGTGTGCTCACGCTCTCTCTCTCTCTAAAAAAATAAAATAAAAATAAAATAAATAAACAATGTTTTTTCCTATAGTTAAGAGTCTCTCATGGTTTTTCTCCCTCTCTGATAACTTCCCATCAAAAATAAATAAATAAACAATGTTTTTATTGTTAAATATAGGATGTATAAAAAAGAAATATGATGTATTGTGTATATCAACTTTAAAGACTTTGGACTTTAAAGACTAATGGAATATTGAACACCCATGAATCCACCACGCAGGCAAGCTTCAGGTATGGAACTCCCTTGAGCCTCTTCATTTATATTCAGTTCTAGTCCCCACTCATGCCATTATCCTACATTACTGTAATTTTTAAAAACTCATTTAATTGAGATATAATTGACATATAACAGTGTGTAAGTTTAAGGTATAAAAAGTGTTGATTTGAAGGGTGCTTAGGTGGTGCAGTCAGTTGAGCATCTAACTCTTGGTTTCAGCTTGGGTTGTGATCTTGGGGTCATAAGATCAAGCCCTGCTTTGGACTCAGTGCTTAGCAAGGAATCTGCTTCAGATTCTCTGTCCCTCGTCCTGCCCCTCCCACTCGAGCTCTCTCTCTCTAAAATAAATAAATATTTTTAAAAGTGTTGATTTGATACATTTATATATTGCAATATGCTACCACCTTAGCCTTAGCTAAACCTCTATCATGCCACACAATTATCATTTCTTTTTTGTGGTGGAAACACGAGTCATATTTTAGTGTGATTTTCTTGTTCTCTATACCCTACCACTTATTCTCATTTCTTCTACCATCAGCCTAGTTCAAATTATGACCATAACTCCCATATGTTAGCGCAACAGATTCCTAAATTGATTTTGCATCCACTTTGCCTCCCTCTTATGCATTCCTCATATAGCAGCCAGAATTATTTTTTAAAAAACAGATCAGATTATGTTACTTCCCTGCTCAAAACCCTTCAATTGCTTGCCACTGCTTTCTTAGCATAAAATGAAAAACACTGTTAATAACAACAAATGGCATTGGGGCGCCTGGGTGGCTCAGTTGGTTAAGCGACTGCCTTCGGCTCAGGTCATGATCCTGGAGTCCCGGGATCGAGTCCCACATCAGGCTCCCTGCTCAGCAGGGAGTCTGCTTCTCCCTCTGAGCCTCCCCCCTCTCATGCTCTCTCTCTCTCATGCTCTCTCTCTCAAATAAATAAATAAAATCTTTAAAAAAAAATAACAACAAATGGCATTTGCTGAGTTGTGGTAATGCTCAATGTATCAAGCACTACATCATTTGACTTTCACAGTAATGCAAATGATTATTTCATTTCCATTATTTCTCTTGTTTATACTGATGGGTAAGCAGAAATCTGTATGGTTTAATGTAATTGCTGAATGACACATTTAAAAGTGGTGAAGCTGGAATTCCAGGCCGGGCCTTTTCAGTTACAGAACATGTCTTTGAAACAGAGAGTCCTGAGTGAAGTGACTTATTTTCTATATTTTCATCTCTGTTTCTCTTCTACTATTCCCAACAGGGAACATAGAGATAGAGATCGGAAGGAATTGGTTCATACAATTGTGGGGTGGGGGCTGCCGAGTCTGAAATCTTTAGAGTAGGCAAGCAGGCTGGAGACTCTGGGAGGAGTAAATGTTGCAGCTGAAGTCTGAAGGCAGTTTGGAGAAAATTTTCTACCCTTTTGAGGCACCTCAGTCTTCTCTCTTAAGTCCTTCAACCGTTTGGATATGGTCCCCCTCAGATTATAGAGAGTAATCTGCTTTATTCAAAGTCCACTAATTTAAATGTTAATCACATATAAAAATATCTTCACAGCAACATTTGTATAGATGTTTCACCAAGCAACTGGGAAGTGTAGCTTAGTCAAGTTGACACATAAAATTAACCACCATATTCCCTGACTATATTTTCACGGTAAAGAATTAAAACAACAAAAGGCATATTGAAGAAATACTAAAAGTCATACTCCCACCTCCATTCCCTTCCCTCCAGAAAAGGTGAGCACTGTCAATGTCTCAGTGAGCATCATTCCAGAACTCTGCCTATCCCCTTAACATTTATACACATAAACATATACATATATTATTTTATTTTATTTAAGTGGAATCATTCTATAAGTATTGTTTGGTGTCTTGTTTTCCCTCTTGAATGATAATTCATATATATTCATCTTTTTTGTAACTTGGACAAACAAAACATTTGTTTAATGTTTACAACATTGAATGAAACCATTGGATAAAGAGCAAAAGAATCTCTTTGACCCTTTCCTGAATCTCACTCTTCTCCTCAAAAGTAAATGTTGTTATCATTTGGTATGTACCTATGAAAACTGTAGACAGAATATAACATACAGAGGTGACGATGGCAGGGTTTGACTCTGTCTCCTTTTTTTTTAAAGATTTTTTTATCTATTTGACAGAGAGAGAGAGAGAGCAAAAGCAGGGGGAGGGGCAGGCAGAGGGAGAAGCAGGCTTCCCGTGGAGCAGGGAGCCTGATGCGGGGCTCCATCCCAGGACCCTGGGATCATGATGACCTGAGCTGAAGGCAGATGCTTAACTGACTGAGCCACCCAGGTGCCCCTGACTCTGTCTCCTTCATGTGTTTTCTTCCTCTCCATTCTCACTCCTGCATAAATTATATCCAGAATGGCATGATATGACATTGAGATTATGTCATATGACATGATTTATATGAATAAGGGAGAAGCTTGTTTGACTTGCACGTGTGCCACTGTGAAGCATGTGAAAAACCTAAGCCCATTCCTATGCAGGACTGTCTGACAGCTATAGAAATCAGACAAAGCTGGAGTCAAGTACTATAAGCTCCCAGATTGGAGAGGTATATAAAGGTCAAGAATAATTTTTCAACCAGAAAGCCAAGACTTTGATTGTGTGGATTTATTAGACAATTATCTGCAGGAAGTTTCCAAGAAAAGTACTAAGGGAAGGGAGAGTTGGGCCAAGTGGGTTGGACCAGAGCAGGGGCATGAATTTGGACCTGTAGCAGGCTGAATAAAGACCTAAAAAGATAGCAGGTTCTAATTCCTGGAACTTGTAAATATGACCTGATTTGGGAAAAAGGATTTTGCACATATGGTTAAGGATTTCGAGATGGAAAGATTATCCTGGGTTATCCAGGTGGGCCTTAAATCCAATCACAACTGTCCTTAGAGAGGCAGAGGAGATCTCTCTATGTCACACACACACACACACACACACACACACACACACACACACACACACGGGGCGGGGGCGGCAGCAGGGAAGAAAGTAATGTGGAGGAGTAGAGAGAGATTAGAAAATATGGACCTAAGATTAGACTGATGTAAACACAAGCCAAGGAATGCTGGCAGCCACCAGAAGCTGGAAGAGGCAAGGAAGGATCCTTACTCTTTTAGGAAGCACTCCAGGGGAAAGACTTGCTCAGAGGTCAATGATTCCAGGGAGCATATTACTGAAGTCTTAATTAGTGGCACTCCAGCTGACTCTTGGAGCTGGAACGTATCTACCACCAGATTGATATACAACAATTCCAGGGGACATGAAATGGTTGTGCATGGCAGGATGCTGTATAAATGGACACAGAGACTGCCTGGAGGTCAGGGTGACTTAGACAGCCCATGGCTATGTGTAAGGCTCAGGGGAAGTGGGAAAGGCATAGAGTAATATTTACTGCTATTTGTACTTTGTTTAGAGCTTTTTTTAAATCAGCTTTATGAACTGGAAAGCAACCAATTAATACTAATAATTTTTAAACATTTTTTGAGTATAATTGACACACATGTTATGTATTTCAAGTGTGCAACTTAGTGATCTGACAAGTTTATACATTATGCTATGTTTACCACAAGCGTGGCTACCATCTGTCCCGTTCCATCACTATTACAATATCATTGACTATATTCCTTACACTGTGGCTTTTATTTCCATAGCTTATTTTTTTGGGGGGGGGGATTTTTATTTTTCTTAAGTTTTTATTTAAATTCCAGTTAGTTAACATAGAGTGTTATTATTAGTTTCAGTTGTACAATATAGTGATTGAACAATTCCATACATCACCCACTGCTCATCACAGCAAGTACACTCCTTAGTCCCCACCACCTGTTTCACCCATTCCCCCACCCACCTCCCCTCTGGTAACTTCCAGTGTGTTCTCTATAGTTAAGAGCCTGTCTCTTGGTTTGTCTCTCTTTTTTCGCCCATGCTCATTTATTTTGTTTCTTAAATTTCACATATGAGTGAAATCATAGAGTATTTGTCTTTCTCTGACTTATTTCATTTAGCATTATACTCTCTAGTTCCATCCATGTTATTGCAAATGACAAGATTTCATTATTTTTTATAGCTGAATAATATTCCATTGTAGGTACACACCACACCTTCTTTATCTATGCATCAATTGATGGACACTGGAGCTGCTTCCATAATTTGGCTATTGTAAATAATGCTGCTATAAACATAGTGGTACATGTATCCCTTTGAATTAGTATTTTTGTATTCTTTGGGTAAATACCCAATAGTGGAATTATTGAATCGTGTAGTATTTCTATCTTTAGTTATTTAAGGAACCTCCATACTGTCTTCCACAGTGACTGCACCAATTTACATTTCCACCAACAATGCATGAGGGTTCCTTTTTTTCCACATTCTTGCCAACATTTGTTATTTCTTGTCTCTGATCCTAGCTGTTCTGACAGGTGTAAGGTGATATCTCATTATGGTTTTGATTTGCATTCCCTGATGATTACGAATGTTAAGCATCTTTTCATGTGTCTGTTGCTCATCTGTATGTCTTCGTTAGAAAAATGTCTATTCAGGTCTTCTGCCCATTTTTTAATTGCATTATTTTGGGGGGTACTGAGTTTATAAGTTCTTCATATATTTTATATATGTTGGATATTAACCCCATTCAGTACATTATCTTGTTGTTTTGTTGTTGATTTCCTTTGCTGCCCAAAAGCTTTTTATTTTTATGGGGACCCAGTAGTTTAATTTTGTTTTTGTTTCCCTGCCTTAGGAGACATATCTAGAATCTTCTAAGAGTTGTATGGTTGCAAGTCTCACATTTAGGTCTTTAATCCATTTTGAGTTTATTTTTGTGTATGGTGTTAAGAAATGGTCCAATTTCATTCTTTTATGTGTAGCTGTCCAGTTTTCCCAGCACCATTTATTGAAGAGACTCTTCCCCATTGCATATTCTTGCCTATTTTGTCATAGATTAATTGACCATATAAGTGTGGCTTTATTTCTGGGCTCTCTATCCTGTTTCAGTGATGTATGTGTCCACCTTTGTGCCAGTATCATACTGTTTTGATTACTACACCTTTGTATTATATCTTGAAATCTGGGATTGTAATACCTCCAGCTTTGTTCTTTCTTAGGATTGTTTTGGCTATTCAGAGTCTTCTGTGGTTCCATATAAATTTTAGTATTATTTGTTCTGGTTTTGTGAAAAATGCTGTTGGTATTTTGATAGGAATTGCACTGTATCTGTAGATTGCTTTAGGTAACATGGATGTTTTAACAATATTAATTCTTCCAATCCATGAGCATAGAATATCTTTCCATTTGTTATGTCATCTTCAATTTCTCTCATCAGTGTTTTATAGTTTCCAGGATACAGGTCTTTCACCTCTTTGGTTAGGTTTATTCCTAGGTATTTTATTCTTTAGGGTGCAGTTGTAAATGGGATTGTTTCCTTAATTTCCCTTTCTGCTACTTTGTTATTAGTGTATAGAAATGCTACCAATTTCTGGGTATTAATTTTGTATCCTACAATTTTACTGAATTCATTTATCAGTTCTACTGGATTTTTGGTGGACTCTATAGGATTTTCTACATATACTATCATGTGGTCTGCAAATAGTGACAGTTTAGCTTTTTCTTTACCAATGTGGATGCCTCTCATTTCTTTCTTTCTTTCTTTTTTTTTTTTTTTGGTCTGATTGCTGTGACTAGGACTTCTAGTATTATGTTGAATAAAAGTGGCGAGAGTGGACATCCTTGTCTTATTCCTGATGTTATAGAGAAGCTCATGGTTTTTCACTGCTGAGAAGAATGTTAGCTGTGGGTTTTTCATATATGTCCTTTATTATGTGGAATTATGTTCCTTTTAATTTCCCTTTGATGAGAGTTTTTATCATTAAAAGATACTGTATTTTGTCAAATGCTTTTTCTGCATCTATTGAGATGATTGTGTGATTTTTATCCTTGGTTTTGTTGATGTGGTGTATCATGTTGACTGATTCTCAAATACTGAACCATCCTTGCATCCCTGAGATAAATCCCACCTGATTGTGGTGAATGATATTTTTAATGTATTGTTGTATGTGGTTTGCTAATATTTTATTAAGGATTTTTGCATCTATGTTCATCAGGGTTATTAGCCTGTAGTTCTCTCTCTCTCTCTTGCTCTCTCTCTCTTTTTTTTTTTGTGGTGTCTTTGGTTTTAGTATCAGGGTAATGCTAGCCTCGTAGAATGTATTTGCAAGCATTCCTTTCTCTTCTATTTTTTGGAATAGTTTGAGGAGAATAGATATTAACTCTTCTTTAAATATTTGGTAGATTTCACTTGTGAATCTATCTCATCCTGGACTTTTATTCTTTGTTGTTTTTTTTTTTTATTACTGATTCAATTATATTACTTGTAATCTGTCTGTTCAGATTTTCTATTTCTTTCTGGTTCAGTTTTGGTGGTGTCGGTTGTTTCTCCTCTGTTTTTCTTTTCTGAATTTATTTATTTGCACCCTTTCTCTTTTTTTCTTGATGACTCTGACTAATAGTTTGTCAATTTTGTTTAGCTTTTCTTTTTTTAATTTAATTTTATTATGTTATGTTAGTCACCATACAAAGAATCACTGATTTTTTCTTTTTTTTTTCTTTTTTTTTTTTTTTTAGTCTCTATGTCATTTCTTTCTACTCTGATCTTTATTATTTTCTTTCTTCTACTCACCTTGGGATTGTTTGTTCTGCTTTTTCTAGTTCTTTAGGTGTATGGCTAGATTTTTTATTTGACCTTTTCCTTCTTTCAAGGCCTGTATTGCTATATACTTCCCTTTTACAACTGCTTTCACTGTGTCCAAAAGATTTTGGACCATTGGTGTCTTCATTTTCATTTGTGTCCATGTATTTTTTAAATTTCTTTTTGATTGCTTTGTTGACTTGGTTGTTTAGTATCATGTTGTTTACTCTCCATGTGTTTGCATTCTTTCCAGTTTTTTCTTGTGATTTATTTCTAGTTTCATACTGCTGTGATCAGAAAAGATGCATGGTATGATTTCAATCTTCCTGAATTTATTGAGGCTTGTTTTGTGGCCTAATATGTGATCTATTCTGAAGCATGTTCCCTGTGCTCTTGAAAGAATGTGTATTCTGTTGTTCAGGGATGCAATGTCCTGTATATATGTGTTAAGTCCATCTGGTTCAATGTGTCATTCAAATACATTGTTACCTTATTGATTTTCTACTTTGATGACCTATGCATTGATGTAAATGGGGTGTTAAAGTCCCCTATTATTATTGTATTGTCATCAATTTCTCCCTTTATGCCTGTTAATATTTGCTTTATGTACTTAGGTGCTCCAGCGTTGGATGCATAGATATTTACAATTGTTCCATTCCCTTGTTGGATTGATCCTTTTATCATTAGGTAGTCTCTTTCTTTTTCTCTTGTTACAGTCTTTGTTTTAAAGTTTATTTTGTTTAAGATAAGTATTGCTACCGTGGCTTTTTTTTTTTTTTTCACTTCCATTTGTATGGTGAATGTTTTTCCATCCTCTCACTTTCAGTCTGTATATGTCTGTAGGTCTGAGGTGAGCCTCTTGTAGGCAGCATACAGATGGGTCTTATTTTTTTATCCACTCAATCATCCTGTGTCTTTTGATTGGTGCATTTAGGCCATTTACATTTAAAGTAATTACTGATAGGTATGTACTTATTGCCATTTTGTTATTTGTTTTCTGGTTGTTTGTGTAGTTCTTTTGTGTTCCTTTCTTCTTCTTTTGCTCTTTTTTTGTGATTGATGAGTTTCTATTGTGTTATGTTTTGCTTTCTTTCTCTTTAATTTTTTGTGTATCTATCATAGGTTTTGGGTTTGTGATTACCATGGGGTTCATATATAATAGCCTATGTAAGTAGCAGTCTATATTAATTTGATGGTCATTTAAGTTCAAATACATTATAAAAAAAGAAGAAAACCTTTCTTTTTCTTTTTCCCCTTCTCTTTTTTCACCTTTTACTCCCTCCTCCACGTTTTATGTATATATTGTCACATTTTACATCTTTTTATTCATTATTTTCTTATGCCTAATTATGGCCATTTTTCTCCACTTAAAGAAGTCCGTTTAACATTTCTCATAAGGCTGGTTTGGTGGTGATAAACTCCTTTATTTTTCATTTGTCTGAGAAAATTTTTATCTCTTCATCAAATCTGAATGATAACCTTGCTGGGTAAAATATTCTTGGTTGTAGACTTTTTCCTTTCAGCACTTTGAATTTATCAGGCCACTCTCTTCTGGCCTGCAAAGTTTCTGCTGTTAGCCTCATAGGTTTTCCCTTATAGGTAACTTTTTGTTTCTCTCTTACTGATTTTAGATTCTCTCTTTATCTTTAACCTTTGACATTTTAATTATTATGTGTGGTGATGTGGACCTCCTTGGGTTCATCTTGTTTGGAACTCTGTGCTTCTTGGAGTTGGATGTCTATTTCCTTCCCCAGTTTAAGGAAGTTTTCATTTTAATAATAATTTTAAAAAGGCAAATGGCCAAGATACCTCTGAATGAGCATTCCCTTGCTATTTATGGATTTAACAAAGTAACTTTCTCCAAACCTTTAAGCATTGGCTAAAAATCTAATCAAACACCTAAGAAATTAATATAAATTACCTGCCTAGTATATCAGATTCTCTTTAGTGTTGCATACACCTTTAAAAGCAGGCAGAAGTGGAAGAGATGTTTGAACTGTCAGGGTCTCAGTGGCCCTAGGCTAGACTCCAGGGCTGTGCTGGTACTAATACCCCCACCAACTGGGGGTGGCAGTCCAGACAGCATGGCCTCTGGACTTGAAAAGGGAGGAAAGGTCTGAGAAGTGCCTTTTACATTCTCCCCCTCATCCCCCCCCACCCTACACAGAAGGCAGAAAGTCTGGGGAAGTGCTTTCCCCACAGGATGCTGGGGAACAGAAGAAACTCTTTCCCAGTTCATGCAAGGAGTATGTGTGTGCAGATCATATACCGTCCAAACATGGGCAGATTACAACCCATTGGGATTGTCCCAACCAGAGTTAAAGTGGATTTGCCAAGGGAGCTCTAAAGAGTTGCTCTGGGCTGTGGTGGATTCAGTCAGGTTATAATGTTCTGAAACAGCCTTTTTCCACTGGAGAACACACAGAAAGGAAGACAACATCTAATAGAGCAGTGTGGTTGGAGAGGTGTGGAGGAGGGATGGGGACCCCCAGGACTGGGAGCTCTCCACACTGGAAGGGAATAAGTTGTCTTCCTTTTTCCTCTATTTTGTTTTTGGGAAATCCTGTCGGTGTTCTTTTCATCATGGTGTCCATTTCTTTGTCTTTCTGAGAGTTAGTTAACTTTCAGCTCTCTAATTTAGTCATCAACAGTGTCATCAGTCCTTCTATTGGAATTTTTTTGTTAATTTGGGCAATACAATTTAAAAATTTCAAGGATTCCCATTACTTCTTTTTCAAATTAGCCTTTAGTATTCTCCAGGTTAACTAGACATATTTCTAATCTGTTGTTAGTGGTAACAAAGACACTGCTCCTGAAAAGCTTCTAGATGTGAGCATTGGCCTTGCTGTCAACTTAGAGGAGACTCCCTGATTTGACATTGGATCCTATGCAGGGATAGGGAACTGAAACTTCTACTGCAGAGGATTGGCAGCTAGTGATGCTAGTGCATTTAAGATTTTAGCTCAACTACTCTGTCTGGGGCCTAGAAGTTGTCTGGGTTGGCTGCCTATTAGCTTCAGAGGTCCAGGTACATATGGCCATACAAGTTCAACACTTAATTTGCAAAATGAACAAACACATGTTTAAAGTGAAATCCTTTGGAGGCCAACTACACCTGGGATCTCCAAACCCAGATCAGTAAATACTATTTTTGGCAAAAGCCATCCACAGCCTGGGAAGTCCCTGAACTACTACTCAGTCACTCAGGAAAATGCCTCCTATGCTTCCAATCATCCCCTAGTCTCTCCTTTCTTTCCCATGTCCTTGAGGCTGAGGTTTTAGATGTAATTGATATACATTCCTTATTAGGGGAAGGACACTTAAGATTCCATTTATGAAATACTGGCTATGAAAGCTCTTGTCATTTTTTGAGATACTGATTTAAGTTTAATCTGTCACTGAAGTGTGGAGTTTAGGTGTTGTGACTCATTTCTTTATGGACTAAAAGGAAGTTTTTGTATACTGAAAATTTTGTTGTGGCAATTAAGAGCATGAACATATGCTGGGATGACTAAACTCACTGAATGTGTTTCTACCTCCATTCCCCCTTGGTTGCTCAGAACCACAGGTAATGTTAGAAGTGAAAGACTAAAAGGTCTAGAATAGAAATGCTAAGCCCCTGAATGGAGCATTTGGATAAAGAACTATACTCGTTTGTGAATTTTACATCCTTTGGAAAACTGACCCCTCAAAAATGAAAAACTGAAGCCCTTCCCCAAGGACTGACAGGAAACCTATCATTTCTGGAGTTTTCAGGATTATTAGACCTGAGAACTAGAAATGAAAAGTCTGGAACCAGATACTGATGTGTCCCACTCTCACATAAGATCACTGCCCAAGGCTGGGACTCAGGCAGCACTAGGTAGGCATGGACAAAACTTCATGTCTCCAAGAGCTGATCAAGGTTCCCAGGATAGTGGTTAGCTACAAGAACTACTGACCAAGATAAGGACATTCCAGCTTGTCCAAATCTAGGCCTATGTGCTACTGATTTCAAGTGAACAACATCAACATGTTGCCTCCACAAGGCAATCTTCCTTCATCATCTCAAAGGCAGGCTAGAAAATATTCTCTAGCCTACAACATCCCTGTGCCTCCTGTGTGTTCTTCAGAAGTGTCAAATTCAACCTCAGTCATGGGGACCCTCCAGTCATCATATACTCTAGAGTGGCCATCAAGGTGACCTCAACAAGCCAAGTCAAGTAAATGTGATAACACAGGCCACCCTGAAATAATGAATAAAACCCACCTTCCCACCAGAGAACCACCAAGGGGCCCCAAAGTCCAAGCTTACCATATAACAAAGATAATTCTAAAAATTGTATAAGACATAATGGCACATAAGTATTACACAAAATCTGTTTGTGCTTTTCCGTGAGTGTCCAAATGTCTGAAAAAAAACCCATGTCTTCTTTTTCCATGAAAATATTACCCATAGTCCGCCTACCTAGAAACAAGCAGTTCCATTGCTCATTCTTATTTTCCACTGAATTCTCTTTATAGCATCATATTTTGTTCAATAAGATCTCCATTCAAAGCACCATTCCAGTTCTCAACTATAATATTACAGGTTATGTGTTTCTCTCCATTAATCAAGCAAATGATGCAAAACATAAATAACGCAAAAAAAAAATTAGGAAGACTCAATATTGTTAAGATGTCAGTTCTTGCCAAATTGATCTGTAAATTGAATGCAGTTCCAATGAAAATCCCACCAAGTTATTGTGTGGATATTAACAAATTGATTCTAAAGTTTATATGGAGAGGCAAAAGACCCAGAATAGCCAACTCAGTATTGAAGGAGAACAAAGTTGGATGGTTGACACTACCCAACTTCAAGACTTATTGTAAAGCTACAGTAATCAAGATGGTGTGGTATTGGCAAAACAATAGACAAATAGATTAATAGAACAGAATAGAAAGCTCATAAGTAGACCAACATATAGTCAACTGATCTTCCACAAAGGAGCAAAGATAGTCTTTTAGACAAATGGTGCTGGAACAACTGGACAGCTACATGCAAAAAAAATTTAGAAATAGACTTTACACCCTTTACAAAAACAAATTCAAAAAAGGGATGCCTCGGTGGTGCGGTCAGTTAAGTGTCTGACTCTTGGTTTTGATTCAGGGCATGATCTAAAGGTTGTGAGATCCAGTCCCACATCGGGCTCCACACTCAGCACAGAGTCAGCTTGAGATTCTCTCTCCCTGTCCCTCTGCCCCTCCTGCTCATTCTCTCTCTCTTTCTCTCAAATAAATAAATAAATCTTAAAAAAATAAAAAAAAAAAACTCAAAATGGACTATAGACCTAAATGTAAAACACAAAACAATAAAATTCCTGGAAGATAAAACCTAGATGCCCTTGGGTATGGCAATGACTTTTTAGATAAAGCACCAAAGACACAATCCATGAAAGAAATAATTGTGGAAGGAGCCAAGATGCCCTTCAACAGACGAATGGATAAAGAAGATGTGGTCCATATATACAGTGGAATATTACTCAGCCATCAGAAAAGATGAATACCCACCATTTGCATCGACATGGATGGAACTGGAGGGAATTATGCTAAGTGAAATAAGTCAAGCAGAGAAAGACAATTATTATATGGTTTCACTTACATGTGGAATATAAGGAATAGCATGGAGGACATTAGGAGAAGGAAGGGAAAAATGAAGGGGGAGAAATCAGAGGGGGAGACGAACCATGACAGACTATGAACTCCTGGAAACAAACTGAGGGTTTCAGAGGGAAGGGGGGTGGGGGGATGGGTTAGCCCGGTGATGGGTATTAAGGAGGTCACGTATTGCAATGAGCACTGGATGTTATACGCAAACAATGAATCATGGAACACTACATCAAAAACTAATGATGTACTGTATGGTGACTAACATAACATAAAAAAAGAAATAATTGATAAGCTGGACTTCCTTAAAAATAAAAAATCCTGTGAAACACAATGTCAAGAGAATGAGAAGACAAGCCACAGACTGGGAGAAAATATTTGCAGAACACCCATCTGATAAAGGATTGTTACCCAAAATATATGAAGAACACTTAAAACTCAAAAATAAGAAAACAAACAACCCTATTTAAAAATGGGCAAAAGACCTGAAAATACACTTTACCAAATAAGACATACAGATGTTAAGTAAGCACATGAAACTATGCTTCACATCATATGTCATCAGGGAAAAGCAAATTAAAGCAATAAGATACCACTACCCACCTTAGAATGGCCAAAATCTGGAGCACTAACAACACAAAATGCTGGTGAGGATGTGAAGTAACAGGAATTCTCATTCATTGTTGGTGGGAATGTAAAATGGTAAAGCCACTTTGGAAGACAGTTTGCAGGTATCTTACAAAACCAAGCATACTCTTACCATATGATCTAGCTGTTGTGCTCCTTGGTGTTTACCCAAAAGAGCTGAAAATTGATGTCCACACAAAAACCTGCACACAGATGTTTATAGCAGCTTTATTCATAATTGCCAAAATTTGGAAACAACCAAAATGTCTTTCAGTAGCTGAATGGATAAACTATGGTGCATCCAGACAATGGAATGTTATTCAGCATTGATCCAAGAATGGTGATTCAGAGGAGCTATTGTAATCCAAGTGTGTATAAAAATTAGAATGTTATTAGCTCTGAGTACCCAAAATGTGACTCGATGTCAGCCATGTGAGTGAGCCATCTTGGGTTTCCAGCCCCGTTAAGCCTTCATATCATTAAATTCCCAGCTCACATCTTCAACCACATAAGAAATCTCAAGAGAGAACTGCCCAGCCAAACTTTCCCCCAATTCCTAACTTACAAAATTGTGAGCAGAATAAAATAGTTGTTGTAAGCCAGTATGTTTTGGGTAATCGGTTACACAGCAAAAATAACTTAAATGAAAAAAGTTTCCAGATTAATAAAGAACTCCTATGAAGCATAAAAGAGGAGAAACTTCCCAATAAAGAAATAGGAAAAATTGGTAAGAATTTCAAACAAAAGGAATCAGAAATGGACCCCTAACTAAGGTATTAAACCTCATTTATAATCAGAGAAATTCAAAATAAAAGCACAATGAAACAACAATTGACATGACTCTGAATTGGCAACATTTGAGCCACATAATATTAAATGTTGGTGCGGGCATCTGGGTGGCTCAGTCCGTTAAGCAGCCAACTCTTGATTTCAGCTCAGGTCATGATCTCAGGGTCTTGGGATCGAGCCCGTGTCTGGCTCCTCGCTCAGCGGGCAGTTTGCTCAAGGATTCTCCCTCTCCCTCTGCCCCTCCCCCTGCTCAAGCTATTTCTCTAATAAATAAATAAATAAATCTTTTTTTAAAAAAAGAGGGCATATGATGTGATGAGCACTGGGTGTTACATGCAACGGATGAATCATTGAACACTACATCTGAAACTAATGATGTACTGTATGTTGGCTAATTGAATTTAAATTAAAAAAAATAAATGTTGATGATGATGTGGAAATTGATAGAGGTTTAAACTGGTATAGCAACCTGGAGAACAATTTGACAATATATCTTAAAACTGAAAATATTCTTTGACCCGGCAATGCCACTACTAGGTACACACCCTAGTGAAATTCTCCAAGAATATTTAGAGCAGCATTATTGTGATAGCTAAAAATGAGGAACAACTTAAATACCTGTCAATGGGAAATTTATGAATAAATTTTTGTACACACATACACACACACACACTCCGACAATGAAATATTATACAGAATTGAAAATTGATGAACCAAACTTGCATGTATCAAAACGGCGGTTCTCACAAACATAATGATTAGTTAACTAAATGGATGAATACAGAGAATATGATACCATTTATATAAAGTTTACAACATGAGAACACAAGGAAATGCAAAGAAATGTAAATGCAGAACAGTGCCTCCCTCTATGGGGCAGAGAGCTGAAGACTATTGGGAAGGAATATGCAAAGAAGTTAACTTCATTGGCAGTGTTTTATGTCTTAGGTACTAGGTAATACTAGAAGTATTGGTTGCACTTTTTATACCTTTGTGTATGTTAAATATTACAGAATGTATTTTTTAATAGTATTTACTTACCAGAAGCTCTTGTAAAAAAAATTCCCAGGTCTGTCTCAGATCTAGCAGATCAGACTCCCCAGAGGTGGGGCTCAGGAATTTGCCCCCTAGGTAACCCTGACACTAGGGGTCTAAGCCAGGAGAAGGTCACACCTATGGAGGTGGCCTACTTCATACTCTATTACACTTCCACTTTATAAGTGACATTTATCTATCAGTTCCTCAATTTCAGTGCCTTTGTGCTAGCTACCATGCCAGACAATGGGGACATAAAAACAAATAAGATCTTTTTACTGGCTTCAAGGGTTTTCTATTTGAATGGAGGAGACATTATTCTTTGTTGTCCTTTGAGGAGAGAGTCCAGGAGGCCCTAAAACCAGAGCGAAGGTTAACTCCAATTACAAAAGGGTTCAAAAACTTTCAAACTGAACATACTGAAATCTATCACTTCGACGTTTGTGTCCCTAAATCCCTCTTTCCTGACATCCAGGACATCCACAGACCTGCTTCATTGCACCTCATTGGGACCTCTACATGCCTCTTCCCAGAGAAATTCTGGATGCCCCCCTTTGCCTTGGCTGTACTTTGCATCTCCCCATGATGTCTCATAACTTTGCCATTTACTCATTGTGTGACTTTCAGCTGGCTGTGTCCCTTCTCTAAGACTCCCTTTCTGCCTCTGTACGTTGAGCAGATGGTTAAGTCCTCAGAGTGGCAAAACTTGGACCAGTATGTAGTCTTCCAGATCACCATGCTATTTCATTGCCTTTCCGGGATCACAAAAAAGCCGATTTGGAAATTGGCAACCAAGTGTTTTATCAGAGACATGGATTCTGAGTAACCTCTTAGATGTTTTTAAGAAAAAGAAGACACACATGGTAGACTTTCAAAGCACAACTGAGTAGGTCCCACCATTCCATATACCATGGAAAGTGAATCACGAGTTTTGGAGAAAACAATTTTAGACAATCTTGCCATTTTCCTACATGATTGAGCAGAAGGAAACCTCCAAATCTGAGGCTTAGCCAATTTTGTCTCTAGTAAATATGAGGATTTTTCCTTCTCACAAGGACTGTGAGTGGATAGAAATAAGGGAAGTAAATTTTAATGTGGATGAAACAATCGGAAGAGAAATGGTCCCAAGTCTACTCAAAGGGTTATGGGGACCAATTTAGGATCTAAACTGGGAATGTGGACAGTTCTATGCCCCACCCAGTACAAGGTGGCTTTCCAGACCTGGTTGGGTGAGTGAGCCTCCCGGGGACATCAACCATAGGCTCCTCCTTGTGTGGTTTGGGAGAGTCCTGTCCACAGGAGGTGAGGATATAGTTGGCAGGGCAGGCAGGAGCACACAGACCACTGGACCCTTTGCCTGAGTGCACTCACTCCGTCCCTCCTTCTGATGCCCCTGGGACCATAGGGATGCAGCACAACCTACAGCCTACCGCCAGCAGGAAAAGAAGGGCCCAAGGTATTGGGCTCCAAACGGAGGAAGCAGCTTCTCCAGACAGTGGACTTGAAGCACTCAAAATGGAAAAAGCCCAAGCAAACCAGAACTCTGGGTCACTCTCTTTGGGACAGGCCACTGGCACTGGGGTAGCGACGCGCCTTGGCCGGTCGTGCACCCACAGCGGCCTCGGCCCCCAGCGAGAGCGTGGGGACTGCCGACCCTCCGTTGGGGTGGAGTGTGTGAGTGCTCGTGTGCGCATGTGGCGTCTATTCCACGTAATCGCACCTGGACCAGGTGCTTCTCGCTGAGCGGGGACAGGACCAGTTCTGGGTGGGGTGGAGGAGGGGGGAAGCAGGCGAAGGAGTCCCCAGGACGCCCCCCCCCCCGCCCCGGTCCCGTTCCCCACCCATGCCAGAACGCAGCGCTGGGGGGCGCATCTCAGGCCCGTCCAGCCACTCTCCGGTGGGCACCCGGGGATGTGGCACCCTCGCCACGCTGACGCCCTGAGGGCACGTTCCGGGAGCGGCGGGCCGTGGACAGACACGGGTCGAGGATGGGGGCACCGACTCGCGGATCCCCAGGGTCCCCACCTGGGCCAGCACCCCCTCGGGGGCGGGGGAAGGCGCAGGTGACGTCACGCGCGGTCCCGGGGTGCCCGCGGCGGTGGCCGCAGCCCGGCCGCGTGACCCGCGCGCGCCAATGGCCCGGCGATCTCCGGGGCGACGCGGAGGGTCCGCGCTCCGCCGCCACCGCGCCCCCGCCCCGAGTGCGCACTGCAGAGAGTGCGGCGCGGAGAGAGGGACCGGGAGGGGAAGGAGGACAGGGAGCGCGAGGAAGGACCCCGACCCAGAGGAAGGTACCAGAGCCGGGCAGGGGGCTCTGGGCCCCGGGAGACCCCGCCGCCCGCCGCCCGCCCCAGCAGGACTGCGGCAGCCCGCGTGCGCGGCGGGACGGGGTGGGCAGGGGGCTGTGGGCCCCGCGGGCCGGTGGAAGGCGGGGCGGGGGTCGAGCCTGGGCTGCAGAGGCGCCGCCCCGGGGGAGTCGGGTCACCGGGGGGTGCGAGGGGGGCGTCGGCATTAACCTCGCTCTCGCCCCGTTCGTATTCACAGGCTGTGGAGACCTGGGCCGTTCTCTCCGAGTCCTAGCCCCCCCCCCAGTTCTTCCCCCCCCCCCCGCCCCCCGCCCAGTACCACCCTGGTCTGCGTCGGAAACCGTTTCCTGCCCCTAGTAGTAGCCCCGCGCCGGCGGAAATTGCGCGCGATGGCGGTGACGATGCTGCAGGACTGGTGCAGGTGGATGGGCGTCAGCGCTCGAAGGGGTCTGCTCATTCTGGGCATCCCGGAGGACTGTGAGGAAGCCGAACTCCAAGAGTCCCTGGAGGCTGCCCTGTGGCCCATGGGCCACTTTACCGTGCTGGGCAAAGTGTTTCGAGAGGAGGATAATGCCACTGCGGCCCTGGTCGAGCTTGACCGGGAAGTCAACTATGCTTTGGTCCCCAGGGAAATCCCGGGCACCGGGGGTCCCTGGAACGTGGTCTTTGTGCCTCGTTGCTCAGGCGAGGAGTTTCTCAGCCGCGTGTTCCACTTCCTGGAGCAACAGGGGCAGACGGTGGAGAGTGTGGCTGGGGCCCTGGGGCTGGGACTGCGCAGGGTGTGCTGGCTCCGATTGGTCAGCCAGGCAGTCCAGCCCTGGGTGGAGAGCACGCGGTATCAGCGCCTGGGCGTGTTTTCCGGGAGGGATCAGCCCGGCCCGGGGGAGGAGTCCTTTGAGGCCTGGCTAGACCACACCGCCGATATGCTACATGTGTGGCAGGGGGTCTCGGAAAGGGAGAAGAGGAGGCGGCTGATGGAAGGCCTTCGAGGGACGGCCCTGCAGCTCGTGCATGGGCTCCTGGCGGAGAACCCTGCCAGGACGGCGCAGGACTGCCTGGCGGCCCTGATCCAGGTGTTTGGAGACAACGAGTCCCAGGCGACCATCCGGGTGAAGTGTTTGACCGCTCAGCAGCAGTCAGGCGAGCGGCTTTCCGCTTTCGTGTTGCGGCTGGAAGTCCTGCTGCAGAAAGCCATTGAGAAGGGGGCCCTGGCCAGAGCCTCAGTTGACCACGTGCGCCTGAGGCAGGTGCTCACCAGGGCCAACCTTACTGAGCCTCTGGATGAAGCGCTGAGGAAGCTGAGAATGGTTGGGAGGTCTCCAAGTTTCCTAGAGATGCTGGGCCTTGTTCGGGAGTCTGAGGCATGGGAGGCCCGTCTAGCCAGGAGCGAGAGAGCCCAGGCAGAGGAAGGACCTGGTGCCCGGGCCAATGCCCAGGCTGATGCCAGAGCCAATGCTAAGGCAGAGGATGATAAGGTGGAGGAGAAGGAGCAGGAGGAGCAGGAGCGGGAGGAGGAGGACAGTGACGATCGTGACACTGTCCCTGCAGGCCTAGGTCAGGCAAGACCCTCAGAGGCCCCTGGGGGCCCCACTCCTGCCCAGATGGGCAGTGCTTCCAGGGCGGGGCCAGGAGGTCCTGGCTGTGAGCCAGAGGGCCTCACCCAGGCAGGAGACCAGGAGGCTGGGGAGCCCCCCAAGGAGGGGCTCAAGCCCATCCCAGAGGAGTCGGGAAACGAGGATGGTGCTGGGGAGACGAGCCCCCCCTAAGTCCTCCTCCAGCAAATAGGCTCAGAAGGCCCAGGGGCCCCCTCTCCTCTCAGGCAGCAGAGTTCTGGAGGCAGAGGGAGGCCATGCCAGGGCAGCAGCCTCGCCCCACATGGGGAGCAGGGCCGAGGGAGGGGCCCACCCAACCCAAGCCAAGCCCCCGGGCACTCTACCACCCCTAAGAGGACCTGAACACCACCATCAGCCCTTCCAAGTGACCAAGATGACCATACTTGACACCAAATGGGGCAGGGAGAGCTGCCTCCCCACCCAGGGCAGCCCCACACCCAGCCCCAGCCCCATTCCATGCCAACTCAGGCAGCCAAGTCCCCGGGCACTCCACCACCCCTAAGGGGAGCTGCCTCCCCCACCATACCCGGCCCCAGCCCCAGCCCCAATCCATGCCAACTCATAAGCCAAGCCCCCAGGCACTCCACTACTTCTAGGGGATCTGAACACCACCATCAGCCCTTCCAAGTGACCAAGATGACCATACTTGACACCAAGTGGGGCAGGGAGAGGTGCCCTCCACCCAGGGCAGCCCCACACACAGCCCCAGCCCCAATCCATGCCAACTCAGGCAGCCAGTCTGGGAAACATCCCTGAGTGGCTGGCCCTAGCCTAGGGGAGGGGCACCTGAAACCATCTGCCACCCACACTGTACTAGGAGATGTTAGGGGCCATTTCAGAGGTGCCAGCCTCTTGGGTCTCCCGAGAGGGAGACACTCATTTACTTCCCCTGGGGCACGTTGCTCCATGTTCTGGGAAGCCCGCTTGGGTCTCTGTGGGGCGCTTAGTGACCCACGTGTCAAGTTACTCCCCCACCCCACTAGCGACCATTCCTGTGCAGAGCCTTGAGGTGTGCAGGAACCCGCCGTGGGTGTCCTGGCCTACCGGGGCCGCCACCTCTCAGCCCGGGTGCGTGCCATGAGCTTCAGCGGGAACCAAGGCTCTGCTCGCTCTCTTCCAGTGTTGTGAGCTCAGCCTCTGCTTTCTCGGGGTACATTTAGGCCAACCGCTGCTTGTTCTTGCGGAGACGTGTGTGGTTTCTTATCTGAGCAGCTGCCCTCCCCGCCCCCCCGCCCCCCGGAAATCCCGAGCCCAGTTCCGGGAGATGGCGGGAAGGATGCCCGAGGGCACGGCTGGTGTTCACCCCGTGACCTCAGGAAGGAAGAACCGGACCAAGGATGGAGGTGGCCAGCGGCAGTCTCCACGGGAACTGTGCTCTGATGTGCCACCCTGTTGTTCCTTGCGACTCCGCTTCCTTGGCTTGGCCCAGTGTCCCATGCTGCATTTTCCAGCGTCCTGGGACTGTCCTGTGCAGGCCATAGGGCAGGACCAGGCCCCGGCATGTCGGCCAGAGGGGAGGATGCCCTGGAGTGAGGGGACATGACCAGCGTCCACCGTGCTGGCCAGAGGTTGATCGTGGGGCCCTCAGGAAGGGAGGCTGAGGCAGGAGGGCCACGGTGTCGGGGGAAGCAGAGGCACCTCGTTTGGGACCCCAAGAGGAGGGGGCCGTGACTTATGGTCTCTAGTGGCCGTTAGACGTTCCTGTCTCTGTTGTCATTCCCTCTCTTCGATGGTTTCAGTAAATGTTTCTCTTCAATAAATTTCATTGCATGTTTCAGCTGAGTCTCGCCTCTGCTGTGGGCAATCGCCGGAAGGGTCTGCTGGGGTTGGAGGAGGGAGCCAGAGAAAAGATTTTTGTCCAGTACCCATGGGAGACTTCTCCATTGAGAGGTTATGTGAGGCACTTTGATCGGAAGACTAGGTTATGATCAGGACCTTTCTTCTATTTTATAGGTGAATTGTAAAATTTTGGGGTTCCATTGGTCCTCATGTTGGGATGGTCCTGTCCTCTTTCCCTTTTGAAATTGAGTGGGAATAATCATGGTTTTCTCCTTTACAAGCTAAAGGGGCCACTGACATCCAGTTCCTGGGATTGTAGATTGCTTAAGGTGTGCAGTGAATGGAGTGGGGCCATGAGGGCCGTCATGCCTCCAACCGCCATAGCATCCTTATTGAGAAGGTCAGTATTGAAAAGTGATAGGGTTTTTGAAGAACTGCAAATGTATTTTAATTTGAGTTACCCTAAATGTGAAAATCTCACCATGGAACAATATTAACAACACTTACTGAGAAACTGAAAAAATCTCGACACTTGGGTTTCTGGGAGAATGGGCACATTTTCCTACCACCTCCATTTGCAAACAGACTTGCTGTCAGGGAAAAGAAAAAGACCAGGCTACCGAGATGCGCAATGAAGGAGGACCCACAATAGCTGGGGGAGGGGAGGGGTTGCTCTCTGAAGGGGTCATGTTTAGGGATGGAGAGGTAGTTGGGTTTCACACTAAGGGCAGTGGGAAGCTGTTGGACAATTTAGGTGGTCCCAATGGACACTGCTCATTTCTTCTGTCCTAGGAAGTTGCCACTTGATGAGGCTGAGCTCTGCTCACGTGAGAGGAGCAGAAAATGCCCGGTTGGCACTTTTCCAACCTTCCCTGAAGCTAGGACTGGGCACATGACCAGGACCCATGGGTGAGATGAATCTGGGGCCAGAGATGGGAAGAAGCAGGGGCCACAGAGATCGCACTCGGGTGTGCCGGCGACAGCAAGGGCATCGAGACTTGTTTCCTGAGGAGCGGCGGCAGCTGTGGCTCTCGTGGCAGCACCCGTGTCCCGTATCACTGCCGCGAGTCACAGTGTCTGTGCCCAGTTGTGGGAGGGAGCCATAGGAGTGCTTGGTGCCCAGCACAGCAGCGTGATTCAGACCCTTGTTCCTCTCTGCAAAGCCTCCAAGCCTGGCTCTCCGGCCCTCCCCCAATACCCACGAGACACCTGCCGTTCTTCAGCTGATTTTCTCTGTGCTTCGATCAGCTGCTGTGAGATGTGATCGTTAGACTCGATGCGGTACAGGAGCCGAATGACACCCGCTGAAAGAGCAGCCGTCCTCCCCACGGGAGAGGATATTGCTACTGCAGCTCCTGCTGCCTGGCTGGGAGTTGGGAAGGCCATGTCTAATCCCTCCAGGGCAGGTGGGGGGAAACCAGGCCAGGGGAGCTTAAGGTTTTGGCCCCGGGGTATGGGGCAGTGTGGGTGGGCCTCTGCCTCTTGTATCTTGGAACTGGGTGCTACAGCTGAAGTCCGAGGGGGAGTCAGTCTGGTGGAGATAGAGGAGCCCCCAATCCGGGGTCAGCAGCAGGGCACAGGCCTGAGAACCCCTCCCAGGCCCAAGTGAAGTTTGCCTGTGAATTGGAGGAAGAACACACTGGTTCACTCCAGCCAATTGAGCGGGCTGAGCAGACTGCTGGGGGAGCCATCCCCTGTCCCTAGTTCCCCAGAGCTTCTGGTGCTTTACTCGTGTCTCGGATGGGGTGGTCAGAGCCATCCTCACAGGCAGGCCTCCATAACACTGTTCACGTTTCCCTCTCGGTCTCCTTCCTGTGCCCTCTGCCTGGCCCACAGTGCAAGTCCACATCCGTCTAGCCCCTTCCTGTCCCTGCCTGTACCCTGGGGCAGCTGGTAGAGCCTTGAGGAGTGGAGAGCCGCTCCACCGCACCAGCCGCACGGTTTCCAATGGGTGGGGCCGGATCCACGGCTGATGGCTACGGAGTGGAAGCTGAGAGAGAGGACTGCCCTCCCTGAAGCCCAGTGCAGATGTAGCTGATACCCCCACCTGGCTCCATGCCTATCCCGGTCCCAGCCCATCTCCTGTCTGCAGAGGGGGTGACAGTATTCAGCAAAAGGCCACTAGGACCCCAGTATGGAGTGCCCTGAACAACGAAAAAGAGAGAAGCCTGCTGGCTGCTTGGGGGGGCGGGCAGTTTTTGCCTGCCCCTTGGAGGGCACTCGGGAACTGGCCTTGAGCAGCTCCCCCACAGGGGCTTCGTGTGGAGGCCTGAGTCTTGCTCTGCAAACACATTCTGATGGCCTCACTGGGCTTCAGGGGACAAGACCACTGGAGCAGGGCTCCGGAGACTCTTCTAGAAGCCAGGTCCCCAGGGAGCCAACTTACTTCTTCTGGTTAAGTGGGGATCTGGGCTCAGGGTGGCCTCGAGGGAGAGCTTGGTGAGCCTGCGTCCCAGTGACCACCTTCCTGGCCCCAGAGCTCGATCTTTTCCAAGGTTTAGGGCTGGAGAGGCCCTGCAAGCCCGTTCCCGTGAGGACCCGCTTCCGTCATTGTTGTGTTCAGTTGCGGCTCTTGCCATCTGGTGCATTCCAGATGTGTTGGGGTCCTGGTGGACTTGGGGAGCTGGCCAAGAGGGCTGCATCAGGGACTCGTACCTGAGCCGGCCCCAGCACTGCTGCAGGGGTGGTGCTTCCTGGCCGTGCTCTCCACGTGGCTGGGCCCCCGGGGCAGTTTCCCCTCGGTGAGCCTCTCTCCCAGCCTTGCCCACCAGCACCCACAGAGACAAGTGCCCACAAGGCTGTGGGGGGCTCACGGAGCCAAAGACATGTGTGCTTCTGAAACACAAAGTGGATGTCCCCCTACCATATAGATGGGTGCTGGAGAGGGGTGGAGGAAGCAGGGAGGCACCCCCAGATGTGGGCTAAGCTGCAACTAGTTCTCCCAGAATTCCCTGCCTTTTAGGGTCCCGAATTAGGATCGGCCACAGGAGAGATGTGCACGACAACTGGAAGGGAGAAACGAAGCAAGGGTCATTTACAAATATGCTCAGAACGTCAGTGTTACACAGCGTGGTTGACCTGATGCTGCCACCAAATCGCCTCCTACCACTTCTCCAAGTGCTGGGCCAGGCACTCACCTCCTGTAGGTCTTCTGCCTAGTCCGGGTGGGAAGTGGTGGGACCCAGATGTGGCTTCCACTTTGTTCTCACACCACCCCTCCACTTCTCACCATCTCCGCTTCCCTCGTGCCGGCTCTGCTGAAATCAGGCCCCAAAGGAGCAGTTCCCCTACCTGAGAGGGGTGTAGTCCTCATGGTACGTCGTCTGTACCCCTCAGGACGTGAGTTCTGATTTCCAAGGAACCTTAACCGGCAGGCACACCACGGCCTGGGCTCGCACCAGGCCCTCGTCCACCCTGCCCACAGAGCTCTCCCTGCCCGGGGCTGCCCTGCCCTGGCTGCCCCCAGTCCATGGCTGCTGGCTCCTCATTGCCCCTTGCTCCAGTCTGTCCTCCTGGGGTGTCTGCAAGCTGCTGGCAGCCAGGGCCCACCGTCATGCCTTACGCTCCCTATTGCTGTTGCCTTTCGGGGATTACTTCAGGCCACATTCTCTTTAAGTTTTTCCCAAGTGAGGGAGAAGTTCCATAATCTCATGCCCTGCTGGGTTATGATTTAAGAACAACTCAGACTTGCGACTGCCCAAGAAGCCTTATCTTGTCCATCAAAGAGGCCAGAGCCAGTCCAGAACTCCCTAGTGACTAGCTCAGCCAGAGGGCGGGTGGAGCTGGGGTGCTCTGTGTTGATGCTGAAATCTCAGCTGCCTATAAAAGAGACCGACTTAAGAAAGGAAATTCCTTCAAGGCCTTGGGCTCTTTTCCTCTGTAGTCGTACAGAAAAACGATGGGCTGGCTTTGCTTCAAAGACAGCTTCAAAGAGAAAAACAGCATTGGGAACTCCAACAGCCCCAAGCCACAAATTAGGACACTCTCCAGCCAAACGCTGCTATGTCTGGACAGGGGTGGGGAGCCCGCTGGGTCAGTGAGGGCTCCTTGGGAATGGAACACGAATCAGACTGCTCCAAAGTCAAGGATCACAGTCTGGAAAGTCATAGACAAACAGAAAACAAATCTCTGGTTAGACTAACGAAACTTAGGGACAGGCCTCAGGAGCAGTGGAACATCACTGTGCAGACCCAGTCAGATAATGCGGAAGCCAGAGACAATGTGGACGCGCTGGCAGAATCAAACACATTCCCAGCGCATCGTGGGTCCTAGACATAAACTGGCAACAGCAACAGTTACACAAATAATAGGAGGAAAGAAACAGAAGCAAACAGCAGACGAAGGCACATCACAAGGGAAAATTACACAAAAACTACAGGGAGACTCCAGACAAAAAACGACAAAACAAAAAACAGAAAACAACCAACCAACCAGCCAAACAAAAACAAAGCCCAAAACCCTCCACTGATGCAAAGCAATTTCAGAAAGCATGATTTCTCAAAAGAAATGAGAATTTAAAGAAGAGATGATGAGAAAACAGAAGGAAATGAAAGAAAGGCAGCAGAACTCAGAAAAGAATTGGGAGAGAGAAATACTAATATTACTGAGATGAAAGCCACACTAAGAGCGATTCACACTTTGAGTAAACACGATCAAGGAGACCACATGCATCATGGCCACCTGGGGACATCTTTGTAAGGCTTGTACAAAATGCGAGAGAGCGGAGGGTTGGAGAGAAGGTAGAAAAGGAAATTATACATATGTATACAAAATCGGTATTCCTGAAAGAGAGAACAAGAGAAGAAAAAGTTCTATCTAACTTGCCTGTCAAGTCAAAAAGCAGAAAGTCAAAATGGCCACTGGACGATAAAGATAAATTTAAACAAAGATCATAGAAGTGGAAGAACAAACACTGAACCCGTGTACATGCAGAATTAATATTACACAAGTGCGAGATTATGCAGTCACACCTGTCCTACTTTAGGGAACAATGCAAATCTTAGAAACCTTGACAATATAAAAGTCGTAGTGTAACACAAAGCAGAGGTGGAAAACTGAGGGGTGGGAGGAAGAGCATGGGATGATTTCTTCATCTGTTAGAGCAGATACTGTGTTGAAACATGAAATTAAGCGTAACGTTTCAGGTATTTCAAAAAGCTTAGCATTTTTCAGAGTTTCATTCCTTAACCTTTGTGGGATCTCTTAAGAACTAGGACTTTTTCTTATAAAGGAACATTTATTACAATTTCAACAATTCTTTTCATTTTCTGTTTTTTTCTTTGTTCACAAATGAGAGGAGTGTAATACATTAGATTAAACACAAAGCATATGTCATGATCCTATTTTTACTGAGATATAATACACATACCATTTTAGTGCACAGTTCCGTGTATTTAGTACCGTATATTCACAAAATCTTATGGCTGTTATGACCATTGGCTCCCAGGACATTTCCATCACTCCAAAAGGAGATCCCATGCCCATTAGCAGGCATCCCCCATTCCCTGCTCCCCCAGCCCCTGACACCTACTGATCTGTTTCTGTTGCTAAGGATTTGCCTGTTCTGGACATTTCATATCAATGGAATCATACACTATGTGGTTTTTGAGTCTGGCTTCTCTCACTGAGTATACTGGACGATCCTTTTGGGGAAATAGTTTTGTCTCACCTACCTATTCCTGCATCTGTCCATCTTTCTATCATTGCACACTTGGGGCAATGGAAATGATGGGGATTTCTGGGTGCTGGGATTTGGACTGGATTTGAACTCATCTCTGGACTTTTCTGGAACACTTGACTTGTTCCACCATTATGTATCCTCTTGTGTCCTCCCCTTGCTAGTTGCCTAACGGTGATCTCTGTCTCTTGCTTATCTTTTTGGGAAGTATTTACTGTATTTCTTTTACATGCAGTTGGCAATGGAGTGAAGACAGGGCCTGGGACGCAGTAAGCATCGGGGAGAATGGAGAAGGGTAGATGGCTGGACTGTGAGTCTGCCAAGGTGTTGAGACCACAGCAGTCCCTGATAGATCAGCGAGGGGTTTGAGCTTGTGGCTGAGGAACAGAGAGGCGTCAAGGATGTACTCCTAATCTGGGCTATTCTCGGGTTGTGAGATGGAAGGGCCCTGGGCTAGTGGGAATAGGAAGCCATTGGACAGGAAGTCAAACAATGCCTTACTCAGTGTGCCCTGCTGGAAATGGCCTCTGCCGCTACACTGGCATCTATGGCCACAGGCTCATAGGATCCCTCCTCGTAGGCTCCTTTCTAGGTCAAGGTGGCTTTTGTGGCTGGCCTGGGAAACCAGCTCTGAGGCACACATGGTTTATGTGGGGAAAGAAACAGACTGGAGTCTCAACAAGCTACTCTTGTGTCAATCTGCCCTTGGTGTGTGTGTGTGTGTGTGTGGGTGAGAGAGAGAGAGAGTGTGTGTGTGTGTGAGAGAGAGAGAGAGAGTACTTCAGGCGCTCTTTATGGGAAACCAACTCTTTCCAGAGCCCAGTGGGGCCCTCCCGCAGAACCACACCTCAGCTCTGGAACTGCATTGGGTGATAGGGAACAGGCAGGAGGCCAGAGTTATTGCTCCCTTCTCCAGCAGCTTCCCAGTAAGAGACGGGAGAGGGCACTGCAATCCCCTTCTGCTTCTAAACAATAGCTACAGAAGCTTGTCTTGGCTTGAAATTTCCCGACGTTTGCAGAGGGAAGCTAGTGCTCTCTCCCTTTCTGTCTCTGTCTCTGTCTGTGTCACACACACAAACACAAAGCCTAGAGGCCCCTGAGGAAAGCTGAGACCCCACTGGGTACAAGATAACTCTGTGTGGCTTCCAGTCAAAGCCAAGAATGATCTAGCCCTTCCTGTTCTGTTTCCTAGACAACATGTTTTGTGTAATCACGGTCAAGGCAACGTATGTTTCTGCTCAGAATCAAGGTCGCAGTATAACACCAATTCACCACGGCAACAGCAGACTACTCGTCTCACATGGGTGATGGGATTTGCAAGGAAAACCACTTTGCGGAGTGCTAGTTCCCAGCCTCATGATCTAGCCTTCTGACATGACGATTCTGCATGAAATAGGCTTTACTCTGGTGGAATCTGGAATCCACATCCTGAAAAGGCACAGAACCCCTTATAAGTTCACCATAAGTAATTTACCATACAGAGCCAGCCGGGCATAGGGCGCCGCTGGTAACCAATGTGTTGCAATAGGAGCCATCGACCTGACCTGGCTTTAGGGTTTAGTTCCATCTGCAAATTCATACAAGTCACTTTGCCCTTGTAAACAAGCCATGAGCTGTTCCATGTCAAGTTAAGCATTTGATGAACTCTGCCACCAGCTCATTGTGGGGCTAAAGGCACCTGCCCTTCGTGGGTCTCAGGCGAATGAGTTCTGACAGACGGTGGTTCTAGAACAAAACCTTGTAGTTTAAGATTTAATCCTGCTCCTAATTTCTTGGCCCAAGACAAAACTTTGAGTGTCAAGACTCATCAAGTGTGGAGAACTCAGAGCATAGGCAGTGCCCCATAAACTGTAGTGTAGGGAAGAGTGAAGGGAGGCCAAAGAGCTGTTCTCTCATTCAAAAGGAACTGAGAGCTTGACCTGTGGATGCATTGGGAATGCATGTGGAAGGACTGTAATTTTGATTTTCAAAAAGTCACTCCTGAGTCTTTGTGGATCTGCTTTAAGTATCATACCTGCTAATACATATAAAACGGCAAATATGACTAGTGCTATGAAGGAAAGGCAGACAATGCAAGATGAGAACTCTCAAGGGGGATATGAATCAGTGTGGAAAGTCAAGGAACTCTTTCCTAAGGAAATGGCACGGGTGCTGAGACCTGAAGGACTTGTAGGGGATACCTAGGGGAAGGAAGAAGGCAAGCGCATTCCAGGCCAAGAGTACAGCAATGTTCAAATGTCCAGTGGTGGGAACAATATTACCTAAGAGGGGCTGAAATATGACAGGTCAAGCGGGTGCTGAGACCTGAAGGACTTGTAGGGGATACCTAGGGGAAGGAAGAAGGCAAGCGCATTCCAGGCCAAGAGTACAGCAATGTTCAAACGTCCAGTGGTGGGAACAATATTACCTAAGAGGGGCTGAAATATGACGGGTCAAGCAAGGGTGAAAGGCTGGTTTGAGATCATCATGATTGGCAGGCAGGTTATCAGAACTTTCAGGCTGTGTAAATCAGGGTTAGGAATTTTAGCCCAGGGTTAAGAATTCAAAGCACAGTGGGAAGTCACTGAAGAAGTTCTAAGCAAGGGATTAATGTGATCAGATTTGCATCTTAAGAGATCACTCTTGCTGCAGTGCGGCAGCGAAAGTTTTGGATGGGGCAGGGTGGTCTTTTGGAAGACCATCAGTTAGTGGGATACTGTAGAATCCTAGCCAGCAGAGAACAGCTTAGATGGGCAGTAGTCAGTGTTTGCTCACAAACCCTCTCAAACAATTCCGAGAAACTGTATATCCTCTCACACATGGAAGTTGACATCTAAAATATTTCACTCTAAGTCTAAATAGTAAATATGTCATTTCTGTAAGTGTTGACATTTTAAAACAAAACTTTAACATCACTATTTTGATGGCACCCAGTGAAATCTAAATATCCTGGCAATTTGGCACCCATCATCATCTACTTAAAAACACAAGAAAAAGCTCTCCTTTAAGTTGGAAAATCGACATCCACATTACATCTCCATGAACTTGTATCTCCATCCCCCTTCTTTCACATAATTTTATCTGAATGTAATCTATCTTTTATCCTCAACGTCTTTTGTGGAACCCTATAGTGTTTCTCTGCGACAAAAATATATAAACAAATTGAAATGCTATTTTATTCATTGTGATTTTTATTCACTGTGCTGAGACTCCACATTTTTGAAGTTTCCACCACCACACCATAATACCCCATTGCTCAGAATAATGAAGATAGTAAAATTTTCGAAAAATAATTGACATGAAAAGTAAATTTTGGTTGGAGATGAATCTTTAGGAGAGGTGGATGGGATTTTTTTCAATGACTTGATGTTTTCATGGAGAAGTATGAGGTGTGTGAATACGAGGCAGGATTATTTACCTTTTTTTTTTTTTATCCAAAGAAGCAGATGAGCCTAGCCACAGCAGTTGGAAAACAAAAAGAAATAAAAAGCATCAAAATCAGAAAGGAAAAAGTAAAACTGTCACTATTTGCAGATGACACGATACTATATGTATATAGAAAACCCTAAAGCCTCCACCCAAAAACTATTAGAACTAATAAGTGAATTCAGTAAAGTTGCAGGATACAAAACCAATATACAGAAATCTGTTGCGTTTCTATACACTAATAAGAAACTACCAGAAGGAGAAATTAAGAAAACGATCCCATTTACAATTGTACCAGAAAGAATAAAATACCTGGGAATAGACTGAACCAAGGAGGTGAAAGACCTGTACTCTGGAAACTATAAGACACTGCTGAAAGAAATTGAAGACAACTCAAATAAACGGGGAGATATTCCATGCTCATGGACTGGAAGAATTAATATTATTAAAATGTCCATACTACCCAAAGCAACCTATGGATTCAATGCAATCCCTATTAAAAATACCAGTGGCATTCTTCACAGAGCTAGAACAAAGAATCCTAAAATTTGTATGGAATTACAAAAGATCCCAAATACCCAAAGCAATCTTGAGAAAGAAGAAGAAAGCTGGAGGTATTACGCTCCCAGGTTTCAAGTTATACTACAAAGTTGTAGTAACCAAAACAGTATGGTACTGGCACAAAAACAGAAACATAGTTCATTAAAACAGAATAGAGAGCCCGGAAATAAACCCACACTTGTATGCTCAATTAATCTACAGCAAAGGAGGCAAGAATATACGATGGGGAAAAGACAGTCTCTTCAATTAATGGTGTTGGGAAAACTGGACAGCTACATGCAGAAAATGAAACTGGACCATTTTCTTACACCATGTACAAAAATAAACTCAACATTGATTAAAGACTTAAATGTAATACCTGAAGCCATAAAAAATCCTAGAAGAAAACAAGCAGTAAGGTCTTTGACATTGGTCTTAGTGAATACACACACACACACACACACACACACACACACACTGGATCTGTCTCCTCGTGCGAGGACAACAAAAATGAACAAACTGGGACTGCATCAGACTAAAAAGCTTTTGTACAGCAAAGGAAACCACTAACAGAACAAAAAGACAACCTACTGAAGGGGAGAAGATATTTATAATTGATATATCTGATAAGGGGTTAACATCCAAAATATATAAAGAGGACATAAAACTCAATATCTCCCTCCCCCCGCCAAAAAAAAAACCCAATCTGATTTTAAAAATGGGCAGAGGACCTGAGTAGACATTTTCCCAAAGAAGACATGCGGATGGCCAACAGGCACGTGAAAGGATGCTGGACATCACTCATCATCAGGGAAATGAAAATCGAAACTACAATGAGATAACATCTCACACCTGTCAGGATGACTACTGTCAAAAAGACAAAAAATAACCTGTGTCAGTGAGGATGTGGGGAAAGCGGAACCCTTGTGTACTGTTTTTTGTTTGGCTTGATTTTTTGTTTTGGTTTGGGTTTTGTTTTTGTTTTTTTTCCCTTGGAGTTTTTGGGAAGACCTTTTATTTTTATTTTTTTATCAGAAAATATCACACAATGTTACATTAGTTTCAGGTATACAACATGGTGATTCAACATCTCTCTGTAATGCTCACCGCAAGTGTAGCTACCATGGGGCAGCATACAGTGCTGTTACGGTATCATTGACTATATTCCCGTGCTGTGCCTTTCATTCCCATGGCACATTCATTACATCACTGGAAGTCTGTATCTCCCACTCCCCTGCACCCGTTTTGCCCATGCCCCACCCCCTCCCCTCGTGCAACCATCAGTTTGTGCTCTGTATTTGCAGGTCTGATTTTGCTGCTTGTTTGTTTATTCATTTGTTTTGTTTTTTAGATTCCACACATGAGTGAAATTATATGGTGGTTTTCTTTCTCAGTCTGACTTACTTCACTTAACATAATACCTTCTAGTTCTATCCATGTTGTCACAAATGGCACGATCTCATCCTTTTTATGGTTGTGTAATAGTCCATTGTGTGTATATATGTGCGTGTGTGTGTGCGTTAGCACGCGTGTGTGTGTGTGTACCCCACATCTCCCTTATCCATTTGTCTCTTGATGGACACTTAGGTTGCTTCCATAGCTTGGCTATTGTAAATAATGCTGCAATAAACACAGGGGTGCACATATCTTTTCAAATTAGTGTTTTCTTTGTCCTTGGGTAAATACCAGTAGTGGAATTATTGGATCATATGGTAGTTCTATTTTTAATACCCTTGTGCACTGTTGGTGGGAATGTAAATTGGTGCAGCCACTATGGAAAACAGTATGGAGGGTCCTCAAAAAACTAAAAATAGAAATACCATGTGATCCAGCAATCTCCCTTCTAGGTATTTATCAAAAAGTAAAAAATAAAAACACAAATTCAAAAAGGAATATGCACCCCTATGTTCATCCAGCATTATTTACAATAGCTGAGCTATAGAAGCAACCTAAATGTCCATTGATAGATAAATGGATAAAGAAGATGTGTTGTATATACAATGAAATAATACTCAGCCACACAAAGAAAGGACATGTTGCCATTTGTGACAACATGGATGGACCTAGAGGGTATCATGCTCAGTGAAATAAATCAGACAGAGAAAGACTAATACCGTGTGGCTTTACTTACACGTGGAATCTAAAACAAAACAAACAAAACAAAATAGAAACAGACTCATAGATACAGGGAACAAACTGTTGGTTGCCAGGGGGGCGAGAGGGTGGAGGGGAGTTATGAATGAAATAGGCGAAGATGATTAAGAGGTACAAACTTCCAGTTATAAAATAAATAAGACACAGGGATGTAATGTACAGCATAGGGAATATATAGTCAATAATACTGTAACGACATTGTATGGTGACAGATGGTAGCGAGACTTACTGTGGTGACCATTTTGTAATGTATACAATTGTTGAATCTCTATGTTGTACACCTGAAATGAATACAATATTGTATGTCAATTATTCTCCAATTTAAAAAAAAAATCAGAAGAAAAAAAAAGAAGCAGCAGATGGGAGCAAAAGCAGACTTAATGTAGTATGTCATCTCATTCTTTGAATTCCTTCCGTGAGGTCAGCCAACAATCGCACAACAATCTCTCATCAAAAACTGTTTTTAAGGACCTATCAATCAGCTGACAACTCAATTAAGTCCTTTTGGAAACCACCTGGCCTGCAAAAGGATTGGTCCTCCACTCATTAGTGTCCTTTGTTTCACAATTTCTGAGAAATAAGCCAAAACGCCTTTGCAAAGACATGGCTATAAATTCTCTCTCTTACTCTTTCACCTAGAAAAGTGACTACTACTTTGTTTCATTGGATTTGCTTGGAAAGGTCTGGGCACACTGAGAATTAATTTAAATACGTTTTTGATAATAATTAGTTCTTGATAAAAATGCTCTTACCTTATGCATGTTTTCCACATATTGGTACTAAAACTTTGAAGTTGCAGATCTAGCTCATTCAATGTATGGGAAATATATGCCCTGGAACTTTACTGGAGATCATCATTGTCACGCCAATGAGGCACATCGACCTTAATTTCTGTCAGAACAGTCTGACTTTTTTTCTTTCCCCCAAATTAAGTAATTGTGTTAATATGCAATTGGAAGAACTTTAAAAAAAATTTTTTTTTTTCTTTATTTGAGGGAGAGAGAGCGCGCACAGGCAGGGGGAGCTGCAGAGGGAGGGGAAGAAGCAGACTCCCCGCTGAGCAAGGAGCCTGACACGGGGCTCGATCCCACGACCCTGGGATGGTGGGCCTGAGCTGAAGGCAGATGCTTCACCGACTGAGCCACCCAGGCGCCCCTGGAAGAATATTTTTTAAACCACTAAGAAATACATGATAGGATACATCTTTGAATATAGATATTAATAACGTCTTCAATACTGAGATTTAAATGCTATAGAGGTAACATATTTATCCATTTTCTAATCAATTGTAAAACTGGGTAACAAGGCTGTTTCTCATCACCCAGTATATTATAAACCTATGTGATCTCTAACTAAAATTTTACGTTATCAAATAAGGCATTTTAACAGAAAGCATGACATGCATCCTTGCATGTTTTTCTTTTTTAAAGACTTTATTTATTTATTTGAGAGAGAGAATGAGATAGAGAGAGAGAGAGCATGAGATGGGGCAGGGTCAGAGTGAGAAGCAGACTCCCTGCAGAGCAGGGAGTCCGATGCGGGACTCGATCCGGGAACTCCAGGATCACAACTCCAGGATCACAACCTGAGCGGAAGGCAGTGGCTTAACCAACTGAGCCACCCAGGCACCCCCTTGCATGTTTTTTACTCTAGTTTTGGTCTTTGGGGAATAAATAAATCACAATCATGTAAACCTCAGAAATAAATTCACTGATTTTATTAGGCATTATGGTCAACCTTTCCTCATGTCCTTAAGAAAGAAAAATGGATATACTGCTAAAAATTAATTGTTTTGTTAGCTGGCCTTTAGTTTATTTAAAAGAGGTGGAAAATATAAGATATTTTGTCAGATAAAATACGGTAATGATATTTGGAGTGTCTCTTGATTTAATTTGGTAAAAATAGTTTCTAACTATTTTAAGAAGCTAATTTATCTCAAAAAATTTTGTGAACTTTTTATTTGTTGGTATTATTAAGTGTATCTTGAATATATGGTAGCATCAGAAAATACTCCAGATATAAATTAAAATAGTCCAAATAATCTGAAAATGATGATTATTCTAACCTGGCATCAAGAATAACTGTTAAAAAAAATTATTATGGGGAGTCTGTTTTTCAGAAAGTATAAATTATGTAATAATATTGTGGCACATTAGACTTCAAATCATCAAGACAGGCTAAAATACTGATGTTTTGGAACCATGCATCATTCCCAGCAGAAATTAGTGTGTGTAAGGTAGGAAAATTCAAGTCTTAAAGAATTTCTTGATGATTTGATTAACTCACTGATGGAGGGTTTTTCTAAACTATAATTGGTGGTATTCCTTTATTTTTCCAGCTCACTGGGGTTTTAAAATATTGGGATAATACACTTCAGTTATCAGTATGAATATTTCAGGATGAATAATGAGTATGCTTTCCTTTGTAAAGTTCAAGAAAGCAATTGTGGAGATGGACAGCATGGATGAACAAAGCATCAGGTCTTAAGCACCTGAATGTGGAAATTAAACATAGAACTTCCCCCACCCTAACCCTTGGAAAGTGTGCACATCCCCAGAGGCACACAAACCTCTTTTTTGTGGACCCCTCAGTTGGACTATGGGGGTATGTAAGGGAGTGTAGAAAAGTAAACGAATTTGATAGTTTGAAGGTAAAATGAACATAATTTTGGGTTGGATTCGATAGTGTCTGGGGGTGTTGGAGGAGATTATTGGTGTAACTGGTATTTGCCCTTCACCTTTGCCTGGCTAAATTGTATTGTTCCTTTTAGCAGTGCTTTGATACAAGCAGGTGGTCCATAGACCCAGAACCTAATCAGGCTCCGTGGAGTTGAGGCCTGGGTATGTCAGGCATTTCTCTGGTTGAAAGTCCCCTACTGCGTGCGTCCCACCTCTACTGTTGCTGTGGGCTAGGGATTGGCGACCCTTTTCAGTAGCTTCCCGCATCCTTGCACCTGGACTCACTGCTCTGTAACTGCTCATTCCCCAAGGGCGGGGCCTGTGCCTGTCTGGGTTCTCCGCTCTCCTGAGCCTGGGCTAGTGTCTGACCCATGGCAGGCGCTCAGCCCATAGCTGTGGCAGAAGTTAATCTTCACGACGACCTCACTGTCCCCTGTAGTCCGCTGGAACACCAAGTGCCTGTCCTATAACTACACTGGTGCCTTCCCTGCCCGGACACCCATGGCTGCGGGTGTGTTAGCAGGCAGCTGGGCCGAGGAAGCCAGAGCCGGCTCAGCGGGCACTAGCTCATCACCGAGGTCCTCGGCCTTGAGGTCCTAGCGGCGGATGCAGTTGCCACGGCAGCGGCCTCCTCGCTAGCCACTTATGGAGGGGCGGTGCCCGTGTAGACCCCGCCTGCGCCTGGGCTGCGGACTACAACTTCCAGGATCCTTCGGGAGGGCTGGAGTGCGTCCGTGTACCCTTGGGGGCCAGGGGTGGTTAACAGCCCTTTCCGAGTAGTGCGCAACCGCAGAGGCTGTGACTCCAGAGACGCGGCGGCGGGCCCCGGAGCAGCCTGGGAGGGGGCGGGGGCCGCCGAGCGCATGCGCCCTGGGTGCCTGCCGCAGGCTTGGCAGCGTTTCCGAGCCGGCGGCTTTGCGGCGGTCGGGTGACTTCGGTGGCCTGTGGGACTGAGTTGCCGTGGTGACGGCCGGGCGTTGCCGCGTGTGACACCTGGATGAGAGCTTGCCGGAGGAGACTGGCGAGGCTGAGCGCTGGAGGTAAGCTGGTGCACGGACCGACTGCACTGCCCACGGGGTCGCCCCTCTGCCCCAGTGCTTGGAACCTAAAGGGCTCGGTGCTGGAGCCCACTCCTCCGATGGGAAGGAAGAGTGACAGTAGGGGCAGAGAGGCGAGCCCCTCAGGCTGCGGCTGTCGGATGGGTCAGCCCTTCCCCAGAGTGAGGGAGGAGAAGGGTTGGGAGGAGGGGAGAACTACAAGACTGGATGTTTGGGGCAATGGAGGCATCCTTTGCCTTGGAGATGTCAGGCAGCCACCACTCCCTAGGGGGCACCGCTGTCCCGTAGAAACATAATGCGAGCTGCATGTGTGCTGAAGTTAAAAGAAAGTGGCGAAATTAACTTTGACAATGTGTTTGATTTAACCCACTGTATCCAAAAGTATTATTTCAGCGTGTGATCCATGCAAGAAGTTATCAGTGAGATATTTTACATTCTTCCTTCCTTCACTAACTCTTCAAAATCCAGTGTGTATTTGAACTGTGCAGCACATCTCAGGTCACACTCAGCGCGTAGACACTTAATGACTGCACAGCTGCCCGCCTGGACAGCACAGCCCCAGAGGGTTCTCTTGGCTGCCCCCTCAATGGGGCTGGGTATAGAGGAGTAACTCAGATGTCCTCTACTGCTGGTGTAAACCCTGCCTTGCCAAGGTTTCTGCCACGTAGGCATTCAGTCATTCCTTTTATTTCGTTCTGGGTTCCACTTAGCAAAGCATTGCCGTGTCTTTTATCACTAACTGGATATTTAACAATATTAAGAAATTATTTTTAGTCCCAATAGTTTTGTTTCCCTTGCCTGTGGAGACATAAATATAAAAGGCAGGGAGGATAGGTGATAACGTGATTTCACAGGTGAGGAGCACCCAGTTTTTACCTTAGCTTGCTGCAGGACAGGGCCAGAGTCTCTCAGGGTTTCTTCCTCCTCCTCCAGCACTACCTTCCCAAGACTCTGCTCTTATCCCAAAAGGATGACCCAGAAGAATAGGGAAAGATTGGGCTCCTCACAGTCTATTTAGAAGTGAGTTGGGATTTCTTTCTCCTTTCTGAAAGGCTCCCTCAATTCTTAGGTGGAGAGTGTATCATCCCCCCTGCCCTGCAGTTTCTCTCCTGAGCCACTTGCCTTCAGGAGGTTGGGCCTCAAACTCCTCACAGATTGCCCGTTTTGGAAGAAGATGGAACTCATAGGATACCCTTCTGCAGTTTTCTCCTCTCCACCCACCATTTGATCATTCATCACACCTTTGAGATCTACTCTGTGCCTCAAACTTCTCTATTATGCCACATGCAAGACCCAGTCCTGGGCATGAAGGGACTTAGGGCCTGTTAGGGGAGAGAGAACAGGACAAGATCTGAATATGCAATGATGAAATAATAAGAAACTGCATGATTAACCTCCCATATCACAAGTTTAAACAGGAAGTACTATGGGGAACAAAAGAAGGAGAAATTTCAGCTGCCTTTGGAGACCTAGAAATGACAGTCAGGCAGTTTCCAGGCTAGAGAAGAGTATGACAAAGGCTCAGGGACAGAAATGAATGGTTTTTTCAAGGACTAGTGAGAAGACAGGCTGGAGGAGAAGGTATGTCAGGGCACAAATCTAGGTTTATACATAAGTATAAGCCCAGATGGTGTTTACACTCTTTTAAAAAATTATTGTGGGGGCACCTGGGTGGCTCAGTCGTTAAGCGTCTGCCTTCGGCTCAGGTCATGATCCCAGAGTCCTGGGATCGAGCCCCGCATCGGGTTCCCTGCTCCGCAGGAAGCCTGCTTCTCCCTCTCCCATTCCCCCTGCTTGTATTCCCTCTCTCGCTGTGTCTCTCTCTGTCAAATAAATAAATAAAATCTTTAAAAAAAATAAAAAATATAAAAAATAAAAAATTATTGTGGCAAAATACATATAACATAGAAGTTACCGTTCTAGCCATTTTTAAGTGTACAGCTCAGTTGCATTAAGCGCATTCACGTTGTTGCCCAACCATCACCACAATCCATCCCCAGAACTTTTTCATCTTCCCAAACTGAATCTCTGTCCCCATTAAACACTAACTCCACATCTCCCTCCCACCCCCAGCCCCTGGTAACCACCCTTTGATTCTCAGTCTCTGTGACCTTGCTCTACTAAGTGGAATCTATAGTATGTGTCCTTTTGTGTCTGGCTTCTTTCGCTCAACATGATGTCCTCAAGGTAGGTGTGTACATGCTTGGCAGTCAGCTTCACTGGACCTTACTGTGTATGCATTAGGAAGCAGGGAAAAGAAGTTTAGAATGAAGATTGCCATGTTGCAGGCAGTATTTTAGGGCAAGCCTAGAGGGCATTTTGAGGAGGGAAGACCCGAAGTGACCTGATGTGGTTTTGTGTGTATGTGTGTGGTTTGGGGTTGTTGTTGTTTTTTTTTTGTTGTTTGGTTGGTTTGGTTTTTGTTTTGTTTTGTTTAGCTCAGAAGGCTGGCAAAATTACAGCCCTTGTATGACCTAAATGAGAAACTATTAGTGGGCCTCACGAAGCCCTCCAAGAATCTGTTGTTTTACACGTAAGAAGGGTTTCAAAGATCTAAGTTACAGTACTTTGCCAATGTGTAAAAGGAAAAAAAAAAGCCCCCACTTTTTCTGGGACAGTTAGCTCAAGTAGTCACTCATGGATTCCTGCAGGGTTTCCTGTGGTCCACTAAGGAGGGACAACCTGGTCAGGCCTGGGCTGAGACCTGGAGGAAATGCTTGGTTTTTGGTGCCAGCTAGTTGTTTTCACCGGATGCAAGAAAACAAGCAGAAGAGAGTTTATCTTTTATTGTATTAGCCACAATAAAGAAGGTGTTTATTTACTGTGATTTTAGGTCAATTTTAAAATTAAGAAATTTAGGTCAATTTTCAAAGTGGCAAATTTTTTTAAAGATTTTTATTTATTTACATGAGTTGGGGGAGGGGCAGAGGGAGAGAGAATCTTAAGCAGACTCCCTGCTGAGCACAGAGCCCGATGCGGGGCTCCATCTCATGACCCTGAGATCACGACCTGAGCTGAAACCAAGAGTCGGACAGTCAACCGACTGAGCCACCCAGGCGCAAATTTTTCAACATTCCACATTGCATATAAATTCAGATATACAAATCTAATATCAGTGCGACTCTTTTCAAGACCAGGGAAGTGGATTTAGAGCAAAAAATAAATGAATAGATTTCAAGTTTTATCTCCATTTCTTGTGTTGGTAATATGAATTGGCACAAGACTTTCAGAGACTTTGAGATTTAAATAAAGCTAGTGCTTTCCGTAATTTAGGCTCATTTGTTAAACATGATTTACACACCTGAGACACAATTTGAGAGAGATGCAGCTTAAAGGAATCCGCTCTTTCATGGATATGAGAATAATCGGTTCAATTGCATTTTATGGGCCAGTCAGAGCATAAACCGTTTTAGTCTTTGTTGTCCCCATCATATAAAATTGTGTTGTTTGCATTTAGAATGTGATGTAGGACAAAGCCAGCTCCTCTAGAAGCTTCACTTTGAAAACTCTCTCCCCTCTGGGAACACCAACATCCAGATTCTCTCCTGCCCTCTTAGCAAGGGGCATCAATCCATGCAGTGCTTCAGCTATCTGAGCCAAGATGCCCGGCCTCTGGCTGCTTCTCAGGGAACTGTCATGTATTTTCATTCTCTTATTTGTAAAAAATTGATTATAGAGTTTAATGATTGCTTTTTTGGCATCTCAAGATCTTTCTGTACTGTTTTTAAAAAATCTTGCTTTTATTATTTTATCTTTCTAAAAATTACGTGAAAAATTATAACAGTTGACTTTTGAGACTTTAATCCTAATCCTTAAATTTTTTAAACTGGACTTCAGATCACGTTAATGGCTATGGGGCGGGGGAGGACATTTAGGAATCCATCAAACTAATTCCTTTTTAATTTACAGTCAAAAGAAATTGCTTTAACATTATTATAACAACATTAAGAAATACAGAAGTCGTCAGGAAAGCACCCATGATCCCACTGTTCAATATGATCAACTTTCATGTGTCTGTGTTCCCTTTCAGGTTGCTCAGAAATATACACAGGCACTCATTGACTCTGTCACTTACATGCTAGGTGCTAGGCAAGTTCTAGAACCACTCTGAATGTATTTCTGTTATGAAAGGGTTTAAGAGGTCTGTGCCTCACAGGGTTGTTGGGAAGGTAACTTCTGACCATGGTGCATAGCATGTGTAGATACTCAACAAATATTATTTCCCTTCCTGCTTCCTCTCATCCTCAGAAACTTCTGCTGTTCCCAAAGGAATAATATTCCCTTGGGAATTCACTACTTCCCCCCACCCCCAAGAATACAGCCCTCGTAACTGCAGCAAAACCAGTGTGTTCTCAAGTACCAGCCATGGACCATTTCTAGATATTGGTGGCCATTAGGCACCAAGTATGGTCACATTATCTCTTGTCTAGGAGTTGTCTGACTTCCATCCATTTGCCTGTACTCCCAGAGCCAGTCCATTCTAGTCCCTGACCCTCCTTTTATAGGTAGCAGTCTTGGTTGTGTCTTTGGAGCACAGGCCTTCTGCTCCTTCTAGTTGTTGTGACATGGTTCAGACCATTCCCTCCTACTGTTAACTCAAAACTCTTCTCTTCCATGATGACGTCTGGGGTAAATCCAGCCCACTCTGCCCTTTCACTTGAATAATTGTCCCCAAGGCAGATTCTTTACCTTAAAGCCTCCTATCATTTGGTATACTATTGCTTGCTGTTTTTTTTTTAATTAGTAAAAAATATGTTATAGCAACACTAACATATTTCTTCTTGTAGAAGAGAAGAAACTGTTTATAATTCTATTACTCAACAACACTTATCTCATATTCGTGCATTCCCTTCTAATCTTTGTCCATTTGTGTATCTATTTTTGTCATCATATCACCTTTTCCACTTATGCATGTAATTATGAGGCTCTAGATGTTTTAAATCCTCAAGGAGACAGTGAGGGTGTTTTTAAGATCAGATGGTAATTACCTTTGAACTTGAATGTGTTTGAAAGCAACCACAAAAGCACTGGAAACCTAAATGAGCATAACATACGCATTCGGAGAACAGCGAAAAGGACTGTTTTCCTGGAGTGTGGAGTCTATGTGGGCAGGAGTAGGAGGAGATGAGACCAGACAGGTACATCAGGTCCAGGTTGGCAAAGGTCTAGAATATCACCTGAAGGAATGTGGTTTCATCTTAGAAGGAGTGCTTGCAGAGGATTTTTAAAAAGAAGCGTGCTGTGCCTCGGTTTGCATTTCAAATGGCCGCTCTGGTTTAGACAATGGAATGGTAGAACGTGAGGTTAGAGGTGGCAGGAAATCCAGTTATAAGACAGTTGCAGTAATCCAGCAGAAGTTTTGGCAGAGTGGCGATCCCTCTCTGCAAAGCAATAGTAGATGAAGGGACTTAACTGCTGTTATAAGGACTTCCAATGCCATGGGCCAAAGGTGTGAAGTGTACCATCCAAGTCTCACGCTCCCTTAAAGACCACGTCCTTCATAAATCCACTCTCAGTCATCCATCATCACCACCCCCACCTCTCTTCCTTCTCTGTTGTTCCAGCAGGCCTTATGCTCTCTAAAATAAAACTAGTCATTTGACTTTGTACTCAGGGCTTTTGTTCTCAAATTGTTTTAATTATTCACGTGACAAGAATTTATTGAGCAGACAGAGAGCTGGGGCTGGAAGGGATTGGAATTGGGAGTCCTCAGCATGCACCAAGGGGCAAATCAAGCCAGTTCCTTGCTGCTGAATTTCCCATCTTACCATGCCCAGCATGTAGGGGCTCACTGGAATCTGCCTGAACTCTTTTCTTTCCTGATTAAACGACTTTCTTCTCGAGAGAGATGTGTCTACTCTTTTTTGTAGTTTCCACGGAGTAAAGCACTCAGACACATACTAGGTACTCAGTAAGCATTGGACTTGGAGCAGAGGAAACCTTTCTGTCCATCTTCCTACAATGCTACCAATTCCAGCCTTCCCCAAGGAGGCTTAGGGTAAGTAGGAATGGTTTGGGTCTTTTAGGAGTCTATGATATTTACAGATGTGCCCTCAGACTTCTGCCAGGAAGGTAGGAGTTAGCTGGACCTTGCTCAGAGGGATGTAGGTAAGGAAGGGACACTGGTGAAATATAGGACACTGATCTCCCTGGGTAAGGACAGCGTACCTTCTCTGGACCCTGTAGGCTAAAGATGGAGAGCCAGGGCTCAGATTTGTGTTTTCTTGGGAACCAAAAACTGATAGTTTCTGTTTCTTTTTCCTTTTGCAAGCCCAGTTGCAAATGGAGTTGTTGATAAACTTCCTTATGCTGCTTCAGAGACTTTGGTCTCTCTGTCCTCTGATCCTCTAGGTCAGACTCCACTGGAGATGTGACCAGATTTCCATTCTATCTGGGAAGGCAAAGCCGGTTGTTCCTTGCAGTGGAGAGTTTCCCACTCCCTCTGCCACACCCATCCTCCTTCCTTTCCTCCACTCCTTCTTAGAAGTCAGATTGGGCCCCGTGGAGATATTCTTGGTACCACTCTGGGGGTGTCCTAGAATACCGTTTCCTCCTGAAGGCCAAGTGATTAGAATGGATCTCTGGGACACCATTGTGTACCCAGCACAAATAGCTAAGTCCCCTTTATTTTTCAAAAATCAGGGATTCCAATTTCCAAACCAGACATGATTTCCCAGCTACAGACAGCAGAGGAACCATGGATGCTGAAAAGAGAAGTGCCATGAGGTTTCTGTCCAGGTGAGTGAGTGAAAGCCAGGTAAGTTGATATCCTTCTGGTCAACAAAAGAGTGCATGGCCTTTTTCAATTCCTAGTAGTGAGAGCAGTTTTATGTTTATTTTGTATCCCCCATGGGAGGTACGCATACCTGATCCATTCACAGAAAGTGAAAACTGACCATTTGGAGGCCCTGGATTGAAATAGAGTTTGCAATTCTAGTTCTGAGAAGAAAAATGAGTATTTTAAGAATTCTAAATGTTGTGTGGTGTTTTTGTTGTCCTCTGCTACCTAGTTAGATTCAGCATTCATAATTATGTGTAAGATGTTCCCAATTGCATTCTCCCTCACAGGACATTTACATTCCAGTCCAAAGAATACCATATTTAATAATGGCAACTTGACCCCCAAGAAAGCAGTGGGCGGAGGGTGACAAAGGAAACTGTGTTGCATTTTGTGTTTTTTTTAAAAGACATTCATTCATTTGACAAAAGATTTTTTTTACCCAATCAGATTTGCCTATGACAAAGATAATACATGCTCATTCTAGAAATTAAAAAAAAAAATAGAGAGAGACATAAAGAAAAAAACACAAATGTCTTGAAATCCTACCTCCCAGAGACAATCATTATCTACCTTTGTATAAGCATTCTTCTAATCCCTTTCTTTCTGCACAACTGCATGTGGAGATGTGGCTACTCTGACGTACATGCTGTGACCCTCTACCTGGTATTTGGCCTTCAATAATGTGTTTTGGACAGCTTTCCATGCAGTACATATACGGGTGTATATGGAAATTCATCCCCTTTAATGACTGCATAGCGTTCCACTTTACCAGCATGTCATAATCTATCTACCCCAATCCACAATTGATAAGGAGGTTGTTTCCAGGTTTTCATTATTCTGTACAACACCAAAATCAAACAAGCTTATACTACATCTTTGTAGACTTGTCAGGCTAGCTCCTATGGATAAATTCCTTGCAGGGGTATTGATGGGACAAATGGTGAAGTTCAAGTCATCTAAAATACATTATTTCCCTGAAACAACTAATACATTATATGTTAATAAATAAATAAAAAGAAAACTGAAAATGTCAGTTCAAATCAAGGGAACAGTTAGATTTTAATGCACTTCAAATTATCTATTACAATTTGAAGACAATTACTCAAATTAAGAGGCTATTTGCTTTTTTGTTATATTTCTGTTTATTATGTTATCATTTTATTAGCTTTTAAAATAATTTTCTATTAAAGTTAAATAATGACCCCCAAAATAAAAAATAAAATAAAATACATTATTTCCTTTAAACTTACAACAGTCCTGGAATATTTTTAACCAAATGCAAAATATAGTTGATTTGGTCTTAAATAACATTTTCTAAATAGTTCTCCAGGCCTGTGAGGAAGATTGATGATGCTGGGATGTGGGGGTTCCCTTTAACTTCCTCATTTTCACCCAAGTCTCTAGTTTCTTGTTTTTAATTCTTCTGGGCCTCCCTGACAGATTGATGACTTTCTCCATTTTAGAACTGAGCTCCTTAGTATTCACTATTTGTATTTCAGGCCATCTCCAGTCAGTATGCGGGTACTGGCGACAAATGATAACAATAGCAGACACTTGTAGAGCATTTACAGCGTGCAGGCATGCAGTTATAAGTACTTTTCTATAGCTTAGTTCATCGTACAGAAAGCCTTAGGTAGCAGTTGCCATCATCTTCATTTCACCGATGAAGAAATGGAGGCCCTAAAAGACTAAGTAATTTGTCCAAATTCACACAGCAAATATGTGGTTGAGCCAGGAGTAAGACCTGTGCGGTTGGCTCCAGGGGCTTACAGGTGCATTTAAGGCGGTGCACCTTCCCTTCGCAGTTCACAAAGCTGGTAGACACAGGTGCTCCATGCTCTAGCTAGCCAACTTCTGGGAGCCACCAGTGGTATCCCCTCCCCCCCTCCATCTCAGTTGAATTAAGATGTGGCACTTACCTGTGTTCACTTGGTAGGACATATGCCTCTTCTTGTTTGTGAATGAACCCTCCAGGGCTGATATATGATCCTGCTTTCTACATCTCTTTCCCCTCCCTACTGATCAAAGCCGAGTTCAACCCCACTCATTGCAGAACAAAAGTCCCTTCTGGTTCCCTGTTCAAGGCAGTGGGCAGTTTTGCATAGGAGCTCAATTCTTCCATGCAGTTCTAAACTTCAGGGCTGGAGGAAACTGGGATTTCTCCCCTCCTGGTTTGTAAATAATGTCTCTTGTTGGCAGAGTTTCTGTTAATCATAAAAATATGATGTGTTGGTTGCAGAAAAAGATTTAACAGGCAGAAAAGTATAAAGGAGCAAATAAAATCACTTGTTAGACAAAAGCACTATTAATGTTTTAGTGTATTTACTTCCATTTTTTATGCACACATGTAAGTATATATGTACTTAGAGTTATATATTAACTACAAACAGATTATGGTCATGTACTTGTATATGGATTTTTAAAAATATTTTATTTATTTATTTATTTGAGAGAGAGAGAGAACACAAGTGGGGGGTGGGGAAGGGCAGAGGGAGAGGGAGAAGCACATTCCCCGCTGAGCAGGGAGCCTGCTGTGGGACTCGATCTCAGGACCCTGGGATCATGACCTGAGCCGAAGGCAGCCGCTTAACCGACTGAGCCACCCAGGCGCCCCTACTATACTGACTTTTGTTTAGTTTTATATCATAACCATTTTTACAAATCATTAAAAATTCTTCAAAATCATGATCTTCGATGACTGAGCATTTCATCATCTAGATATATAACTTAATCATTTCTCTGTTGTGGGAAATTTTAATTTTTCCCTTTTTATAGTGATTACTCACACTGTTATGAGCATCCTTGCATCGAAATGTTTCTCCACAGCTCTGGTTTTTTTTTTTTTTCCTTCTAGAATAACTAGAAAACATGAATTTTCAAGGTACCTGATTTGTGTTATGAATTACTTATCAAAAAGCTTTGCAGTTTACATTCTTGCAGTGGTATATGAGAATGTGTATGTCACTGCACCCTGCCAGCATGTACTATAGTTTTTAAAAATCCCTGCCAATTTGAAAAGGGCAAAACAGTTTTAATTTTGAACTTTTTTCAAGTGTTTGTTGGCCATTTCTTATTTTATACCCCTGTTCCTCCAGGTTCCCCTCTTAATGACGGGATCTGGGGAAGCATAGACCGTTAATCTGAACGTCTAGACTGTCTTACTCCTTCTAGTTTCCTCTTTGAAGTGTGCTCTTCTGCTTGCACTCTGGAGCCCATCCTAATTCCTCCTCCTACTCTTGCCCCCATAATTATTACATCTTCTCTCTCTTCAGTAACTTCATCCTTTCCTCTTGAAGTCATGCCTGCTCTGCCTTCCATCAGAATCAGAACTTCATGCTCACTCCTATTACCTTTTCTAATATGAAGTGTGTCTCCTGAATTTGTGAAAATCCTCTAGTGCGAACTCAGCATGTGACCCCTGCCCCTTAGAGAGATCCCCATTGGCTGGCCCTCACTGTTGTTCTCTTATGCCTCTCTGCCATGTTGGACAGTGCAGATTTTCTTTCTTTCTTTTTCTTTTTTTTTAAGATTTTATTTATTTATTTGACAGAGAGAGAGACAGCGAGAGCGGGGAACACAAGCAGGGGGAGTGGGAGAGGGAGAAGCAGGCTTCCCGCGGAACAGGGAGCCCGATGCGGGGCTTGATGCCAGGACCCTGGGACCATGACCTGAGCCGAAGGCACATGCTTAACAACTGAGCCACCCAGGCGCCCCCAGTGAGGATTTTCTTAAAAACATTTGCTTTGTCACCATGTGCTACGCGCTTGATAGCTTTGCCTACTACTGGGCCTCTTCCAAATGCTCCTTGGTTCCTTTCCCTTCAGCGACTGTGCCTTTCACATAGCTGCTACTCGTTTGGTTTACTTTTTTTTTTTTAATTTTATTATGTTATGTTAGTCACCATACAATACATCATTTGTTTTTGATGTGTTGATACACGATCCATTGTTTTCATATAACACCCAGTGCTCCATGCAGTACGTGCCCTCCTTAATACCCATCACCGGGCTAACCCATCCCCCCACCCCCCTCCCCTCTAAAACCCTCAGTTTGTTTCTCAGAGTCCATAGTCTCTCATGGTTCATCTCTCCCCCGATTCCCCCCGCCCATTTTTCCCTTCCTTCTCCTTATGTCCTCAATGTTATTCCTTATGTTCCACAAATAAGTGAAACCATATGATAATTGACTTTCTCTGCTTGACTTATTTCACTTAACATAATCTCCTCCAGTCCCATCCATGTTGATGTAAAAGTTGGCTATTCATCCTTTCTGATGGCTGAGGAATAGTCCATTGTATATATGGACCACATCTTCTTTATCCATTCATCTGTTGAAGGGCATCTCGGCTCTTTCCACAGTTTGGCTATAGCGGACATTGCTGCTGTGAACATTGGGGTGCATATGGCCCTTCTTTTCACTACATCTGTGTCTTTGGGGTAAATACCCAGTAGTGCAATTGCTGGGTCATAGGGTAGCTCTATTTTTAAGTTTTTGAGGAACCTCCACACTGTTTTCCAAAGTGGCTGTACCAACTTGCATTCCCACCAACAGTGTAAGAGGGTTCCCCTTTCTCCACAACCTCTCCAACATTTGTTGTTTCTTTCCCTGTCCATTTTTGCCATTCTAACTGGTGTAAGGTGGTATCTCAGTGTGGTTTTGATTTGGATTTCCCTGATGGCTAATGATGATGAACATTTTTTCATGTGTCTGTTAGCCATTTGCATGTCTTCTTCAGAGAAGTGTCTTTTCATCTCTTCTGCCCACTTTTTGACTTGATTATTTGTTTTTTGGGTGTTGAGTTTGAGAAGTTCTTTATAGATCTTGGATACCAGCCCTTTATCTGTAGTGTCATTTGCAAATATCTTCTCCCATTCTGTGGGTTGCCTCTTTGTTTTGTTGACTGTTTCCTTTGCTGTGCAGAAGCTTTTTATCTTGGTGAAGTCCCAAAAGTTCATTTTTGCTTTTGTTTCACTAGCTTTTGGAGATGTATCTTGAAAGAAGTTGCTGTGGCCGATGTCAAAGAGGTTACTGCCTATGTTCTCCTTTAGGATTTTGATGAATTCCTGTCTCACATTGAGGTCTTTCATCCACTTTGGGTTTATCTTTGTGAATGGTGTTAGAGAATGGTCGAGTTTCATTCTTCTGCATGTGGCTGTCCAATTTTCCCAGCACCATTTATTGAAGAGACTGTCTTTTTTCCATTGCATGTTTTTTCCTGCTTTGTCAAAGATTATTTGACCATAGAGTTGAGGGTCCATATCTGGGTTCTCCATTCTGTTCCATTGGTCTATATGTCTGTTTCTGTGCCGGTACCATGGTGTCTTGGTGATCACAGCTTTATAATATAGCTTGAAATCGGGCAACGTGATGCCCCCAGCTTTGTTTTTCTTTTTCAACATTTCCTTGGCGATTCGGGGTCTTTTCTGATTCCATACAAATTTTAGGATTGTTTGTTCCAGCACTTTGAAGAATGTCATTGGAATTTTGATCGGGATGGCATTGAAGGTATAGATTGCTCTGGGTAGCATAGACATTTTAACAATGTTTATTCTTCCAATCCATGAGCATGGAATATTTTTCCATCTTTTTGTGTCTTCTTCAATTTCTTTCATGAGTATTTTGTAGTTCCTAGAGTATAGATCCTTTACCTCTTTGGTTAGGTTTATTCTGAGGTATCTTATGGTTTTTGGTGCTATTGTAAATGGAATCGTTTCTCTAATTTCTCTTTCTGCAGTTGCATTGTTAGTGTATAAGAAAGCAATTGATTTCTGTGCATTGATTTTGTATCCTGCCACATTACTGAATTGCTGGATGAGTTCTAGTAATTTGGGGGTGGAGTCTTTTGGATTTTCCACATAAAGTATCATGTCATCTGCAAAAAGAGAGAGTTTGACTTCTTCTTTGCCAATTTGAATCCCTTTTATTTCTTTTTGTTGTCTGATTGCTGTTGCTAGGACTTCTAGTACTATGTTGAACAATAGTGGTGAGAGTGGGCATCCTTGATGTGTTCCTGATCTTAAGGGAAAGGCTCTCAGCTTTTCCCCGTTGAGGATGATATTCGCTGTGGGTTTTTCATAGATGGATTATATGAAATTGAAGAATATTCCCTCTGTTCCTATACTCTGAAGAGTTTTAATCAGGAAAGGATGCCGTATTTTGTCAAATGCTTTTTCTGCGTCAATTGAGAGGACCATATCGTTCTTCTCTCTCCTCTTATTAATGTGTTCTGTCACATTGATTGATTTGCGAATGCTTAACCACCCTTGCATCCCAGGGATAAATCCCACTTGGTCGTGGTGGATGATCCTTTTAATGTATTGTTGGATCCTATTAGCTAGGATTTTGTTGAGGATTTTGGAATCCATATTCATCAGGGATATTGGTCTGAAATTCTCCTTTTTGATGGGGTCTTTGCCTGGTTTGGGGATTAAGGTAATGCTGGCCTCATAGAATGAGTTTGGAAGTTTTCCTTCTGTTTCTATTTTTTGAAACAGCTTCAGTAGAATAGGTATTATTTCTTCTTTGAATGTTTGGTAGAATTCCCCAGGGAATCCATCAGGCTCTGGACTCTTGTTTTTTGGGAGGTTTTTGATCACTGCTTCAATCTCGTTACTGGTTATTGGCCTATTCAGGTTGTCAATTTCTTCCTGTTTCAGTCTTGGCAGCTTATATGTTTCCAGGAAGGCCTCCATTTCATCCAGATTGCTCAGTTTATTGGCATATAGTTGTTGATAATAATTTCTAATAATTGTTTCTATTTCCTTGGTGTTAGTCGTGATCTCTCCCCTTTCATTCATAATTTTATTAATTTGGGTCCTTTCTCTTTTCTTTTGGATAAGTCTGGCCAGTGGTTTATCGATCTTATTAATTCTTTCAAAGAACCAACTTCTAGTTTTGTTGATCTGATCTACTGTGTTTCTGGTTTCTAATTCATTGATTTCTGCTCTAATTTTAGTTATTTCTCTTCTAATGTGTGGCTTAGGCGTCGTTGTTGCTTTTTCTCTAGTTCTTTAAGGTGTAGAGTTAGTTGGTGAATTCGGGATTTTTCTATTTTTTTGAATGAGGCTTGGATGGCTATGTATTTCCCCCTTAGGACCGCCTTTGCAGTATCCCATAGGTTTTAGACCGATGTGTTTTCGTTCTCATTGATTTCCATGAATTGTTTAAGTTCTTCTTTGATTTCTTAGTTGACCCAAACATTCTTGAGCAGAGTGGTCTTTAGCTTCCAAATGTTTGAATTTCTGCCAAATTTTTTCTTGTGATTGAGTTCCAGTTTTAGAGCATTATGGTCTGAGAATATGCAGGGAATAATCTCAATCTTTGGTATCAGTTGAGACCTGATTTGTGACCCAGTATATGGTCTATTCTGGAGAAAGTTCCATGTGCACTCAAGAAGAATGAGTATTCTGTTGTTTTAGGGTGGAATGTTCTGTAAATATCTATGAGGTCCATCTGGTCCAGTGTATCATTCAAAGCTCTTGTTTCCTTGTTGATTTTCTGCTTAGATGATCTGTCCATTGCTGAGAGTGGAGTATTGAGGTCTCCTACAATTAATGTATTGTTATCAATATGACTCTTTATTTTGGTTAACAGTTGGCTTATGTAGATGGCTGCTCCCATGTTGGGGGCATAGATATTTACAATTGTTAGATCTTCTTGTTGGATAGACCCTTTAAGAATGATACAGTGTCCTTCCGTGTCTCTTATTACAGACTTTAGTTTAAAATCTAATTTGTCTGATATAAGAATTGCTACCCCAGCTTTCTTTTGAGGTCCGCTGGCATGGAAGATGGATCTCCATCCCTTCACTTTCAGTCTGGATGTATCTTTAGGTTCAAAATGAGTCTCTTGTAGACAGCATATGGATGGGTCCTGTCTTTTTTTTTTTTTTTTTTTTATTTTAAAGATTTTGTTTATTTATTTGACAGAGAGAGACACAGCGAGAGAGGGAACACAAGCAGGGGGAGTGGGAGAGGGAGAAGCAGACTTCCCGCGGAGCAGGGAGCCCGATGCAGGGCTCCATCCCAGGACCCTGGGATCATGACCCAAGCCGAAGGCAGACGCCTAACGACTGAGCCACCCAGGCGCCCCTGGATGGGTCCTGTCTTTTTATCCAATCTGCAACCCTGTGCCGTTTTATGGGAGCGTTTAGGCCATTCACGTTGAGAGTGATTATTGAAAGATATGAATTGTCATCATGTTGCCTGTGAAGACGTTGTTTTTATAGATTGTCCTTGTAAATTTCTGTTGTATATCACTCTTGGGGTCTTTCTCCTTTTATAGAACCCCCCCTTAATATTTCTTTCAGGGCCAGCTTAGTGGTCACATATTCTTTCAGTTTCTGCCGGTTGTGGAAGCTCTGCATCTCTCCATCCATTCTAAATGAAAGCCTTGCCGGATAAAGTATTCTTGGCTGCATGTTCTTCTCATTTAGTACCCTGAATATGTCTTGCCAGGCCTTTCTGGCTTGCCAGGTCTCTGTGGATAGGTCTGACGTTATTCTGATGTTCCTCCCTCTGTACGTAAGGAATCTTTTCCCCCTAACTGCCCTTAAGATGGTTTCCTTGGTTCTAAGATTTGTGAGTTTTACTCTTACATGCCGGGGCATTGGTCTGTTCTCCTTGATTTTGGGAAGGGTCCTCTCTGCCTCTGGGACACGAATGCTTGTTTCATTCCCCAGATTAGGGAAGTTCTCAGATATGATTTGCTCAAATACATCTTCTAGTCCTCTCTCTCTCTCTCCACCCCCTCAGGGATCCCAATAATTCTGACATTGGAACATTTCATGGCATCACTTATTTCTCTAATTCTGTGTTCATGGATTTTAAGCTGTTTCTTCCAGGCCTCCTCCTGTTCCTTCTCTTCTATCAGTTTGTCTTATAGATCACTAATTCATTCTTCTGCCTCATTTACCCTAGCTGTTAGAGTATCTAGATCAGATTGGATCTCACTGATAGCATTTTTAAGTTCTGCCATATCAGCTCTCATTTCTGCCCTTAGAGACTCTATGTTCAGCACCAGAGTATTAACACTGGGGACAGAAACTATGAATGAATGGAGATGCTCAGTGGGACCATTGGATATGAGGATTACTGCAGATTAACTTTGAACATCCCTTCCCGCCTTGAGATTTTATTGTAGGAAATGTTGGGGTCCTCCTCTTTGCCTAGGATTGTGCTGCATGCTGTGTGGATAAGACACCATTGCAAATACATCTCTCTCCCCTGTAAATTAGAGTGGATTGAGGATTAACATTTGTTGGGGCTTTGAAATTAAAGATGGGTTTAAACATAAATGTTGAGTATTAAAAGTATTATTTGAACCTATATATAAAATACAGTTAGGATTTTTCAGGGCATGATGGTCTCACATATTATGTGTTTGTACTTTTGGTCCCTATAAAAGTCCCACAGTGACTGCTACTTGACATTTCAGAATGTCTAGGCTGGTACAGATGAAATGATATTAACAGTGGGTAGAATTGTGCAATATGGAAAAGTTCGGTAAAGAACAATGAGAACTCTGAAATGAGAGAGAGAGAAAGCCATGGAGTTGGAAGGTTATTTGGGGCCATCCAGTCTATAGCTTTTCAAATGTTTTGAAGTTACATACTGTTTATATATATATGTATATATATATATATATATATATGGTACCTGGAAACTTGGTACATGGTAAGGTTTCAAACTAGTCAAAATGAGGGTAACAAATTAGAGATTGGGGATTATAATACAGTTTGTTGTTGTTGTCTTTGTTCCTTATCTAGGTAATAGTCAAATAGGTGTAGCAACTTTCCCTTGTATTCCAGATTTATTCTTATAAATTTGAATACCTAAAACTCAAATTCTACATGTATTTTTTGAAAATTACCTTTTGAATAAATTCTTCTGTGAATCACACACATAAGTTAAGTTCCTCTTTTACTTGATGTCCAAAGCAGTAAGTGTTGGTATCCCAATGTCAGTCTAACACCTTTGTCAACTATGGTTCTACTTTTCATTCTGAATTTATGCTTCCCCTTGGCCCCCTGCCAGATTTCAGTTGTCAGAATTCTGCACCCTTCCTGACTTCCTAAAAGCCCAAGTCCCAAGCGTAGTTTAAAGGGTTACCTTTTGGTCCCAGACCGTTGGGAGCAGAAAGTCAGGGAAACATATCTGGAGGCTTGGAGGGGGTAGGGCTTGGCAGTGAAATCCAGGTCCTTACCTCCTTCTCTTCAAGTAGGTTTGGGCAGTTATAAAGCGTTTTTTTTTGTTTTTTTTGTTTTTTTTCCACAGGGTCTGGGCCTAGACCACTGGCTTGATGCTTTTAGATATCCCTTTCCAGTATCAAGGTTGATCAACTTTCCTGCAGTTATCTGGTTGGCCATTAGCAGAGCTAAGACTAGAAGTAGGATGCATGCTGCCCAAGATGGGATTTCTTCTATCATACCAGACCAAGAAGCAATTCCTGGAAGGCTCCTGGGACCTCTAGAATAGTAGAGATAGCAGAGCCTGGAAAATGGAAACTTCATAGCCCAATGATTCTGCTCATACACTGGTCAAATTATGTACACAGGGCAACTAAATGAAGTAGACTCAGACTTTGGTCTGAAAGCTAGTGTTCCCTGGAAACTCACTCCCAGAAATAAGTTGGGTGCTGTTAGAAACAATGGGGGCAGATTTGATGAGACTTGGAAGTCCTGAAAATGTTGAGAAAGGCAAGTCTGAGAAATGCTATATAATACTGCCAGTGTGCCTCTCTTTCTGTCCCCTGGATAGGGCGAGTTGGGAGCAGATATAGTGAGCCTCAAGTTATGGAGAAAGAAATAGAGTTATACAGTGGCCAAGTGGTCTATTTATAGTCAAACCATTAGGCCCAGAATAGAAATGAGGCCTCCGGATTCCCAAATTGTGGACACATAACTATACCACTTTATTTCTCTTATACAATTTTACCTGTCTCCTTTTTAAAAATTGAAATTCAATTAGCCAACATATAGTACATCATTAGTTTTTGATATAATGTTCAATGATTCATTAGTTGCATATAATACCCAGTGCTCATCACATCATATGCCTCCATCTGTCTCCTATCCATAAAGATTTCCTCCCAAGGAAACCAGCAAACTGATCCCATATATATATATGGGATTAATTAAAAAAAAAAAAAAAATATATATATATATAGTGCAGCAGTTCTCAAACATTTTGGTCTCATGACCCTTTTTGACTCTTAAGGATTATTGAAGAGGTACCTTTGGGTATTATGTATTATATCCATCAATATTTAGTGTATTCAGACTTGATACTAAGACAATTTTAAAGTATTTATTTATTCAATTAAAATAACCATGTAAGCATAAAAAACTTCTGAAAAAATCAAAAACCAAAAAATTTAGGGGAAAGAGTGGTATTAATTTACATTTTTGCAAATCTGTCTTTTTTAAGTTCACTTAGCCAACATATAATATATAATTAGTTTTTGATGTAGTGTTCAGTGATTCATTAGTTGCATATAACACCCAGTGCTCCAACAGATGAATGGATAAAGAAGATGTGATTCAAATATACAACAGAATATTACTCAGCCATCAGAAAGGATGAATACCTACCATTTGCATCAACATGGATGGAACTAGAGGGTATTACACTAAGTGAAGTAAGTCAAGCAAATCTCTTTAATATCTGGCTTCATAGAGGACAACTGAGCTCTACTAACTGCTTCTGCATTTAAACTATTGAGATGTGTTATTCTGGTGGATGTACATGAGGAAAATTGGGCCTTATACAGATATACCATTGGAAAAGGGAGAGGCATTTTAATAAACTTAATTTTTTAAATTAAATTTAAAGAAAAAAGATAGTAAAGAGATGGAGGACATTAGTGGAAGGAAGGGAAAAATGAAGGGGGGTAATCGGAGGGAGAGATGAACCATGAGAGACTATGAACTCAGAAACAAACTGAAGGTTTTAGAGGGGAGGGGGTGGGGGGATGGGTTAGCCTGGTGATGGGTATTAAAGAGGGCACGTACTGCATGGAGCACTGGGTGTTATATGAAAGCAATGAATCGTGGATCACTACATCAAAAACTAATGATGTATGGTGACTAACATAACAATAAAATAAAAAAAATAAATAAAATAAAATAATAAAATATAAAATAAAATAAAAATAAAAAATAAATAAAATAAATAATAAATAAAATAAAATAAATAATAAAATAAATAAAATAAAATAAAATAAATAATAAAATAAAATAAAAAGATAGTAAAGACTTTCAGGCCAAGATGTTCAAAGAGGAACTATATCTAAATAATAAAACCTGATATTGTGGTCACTTTTCTCTAGAGATGTCCATTAATTCTAGGAGAAGTGCTTGAGCCTTTCAAGATATTGTGGACATTTTCTTTGGAACTATATAAAATTTAACAAGGGGTAATTTCTTTAACAGTAGCAAAGTGGAATCTGAAACTTTATTGTTGAAATTTTCACACAGTGTTACACTAAATCCATTAGTCTATCTTGCACTTTGTTTCTTATTGAAGTTTAACTGACATAAAATATGTTGGGCACACAACAGAGTGTGTTTCAGGCATACAACAGAGTGATTTGACAATTCTATACATTACACAGTGTTCACCATGATGACTGTAGTTACCATTCATCACCATACAACATTATTACAATATTGTGGACTGTATTCCCTATGTCATACTTTTCATCTCCCTGACTTATTTATTTTATACTGGAAGTTTGTACCTTAGTCCCCTTCACCTATTATTCCCCTCCCCCACCCCTCCCCCTGGCAACCACCAATTTGTTCTCTGTATTGCTCATATTGATCAGTCTGTTTGTTTTGTTTATTCATTTGTTTTTTTTTTTTGATTCCACATGTAAGTGAAATAATATTGTATTTGCCTTTCTCTGACTTATTTCACTTAGCATCATATCCTCTAGGTTCATCCATGTTGTCATAAACGGCAAGATCTCATTTCTTTATTCCATTACATATGTGTGTGTATACCATATATATATATTTATATAATACCATATCTTCTTTATCCACTCATCTATCAGTGGACACTTAGGTTGCTCCCATATCTTGGCTATTGTATATAATGTTGCGATGAACATAGGGATGTGTATCTTTTTGAATTGGTGTTCTCATTTTCTTTGGTTGAATACCCAGTAATGGAATTACTGGATCATATAGTATTTCTACTTCTTTTGTTTTCTTCTTCCAAGTTTTTATTTAAATGCCAGTTAGCTGGGGCACCTGGGTGGCTCGGTCATTAAGCGTCGGTCTTCGGCTCAGGTCATGATCCCGGGGTCCTGGCATCAAGGCCCACATCAGGCTCCCTGCTCCGCGGGAAGCCTGCTTCTCCCTCTCCCACTCCCCCTGCTTGTGTTCCCTCTCTCGCTATATCTCTCTCTGTCAAATAAAAAAATAAAATCTTAAAAGAAAATTCCAGTTAGCTAACATACAGTATATTATTAGTTTCAAGTGTAGGATTTATTGATTCATCACTTACATACAACACCCAGTGCTCATCTCAACAAGTGCCCTCCTTAATATCCATCAATCATTTAACCCATCCCCCCACCAACCTCCCCTCTCCAGCAACCCTCAGTGTGTTCTCTATAGTTAAGAGTTAAGTTTTGTGGTTTGCCTCTCTCTTCTTTCCCCCCTATGTTCATCTGTTATGTTTCTTAAATTCCACATATGAATGAAATCATATGGTATGTGTCTTTCTCTGACTAACTTATTTTGCTTAGCATAATACTCTCTAGCTCCAACCACATCATTGCAAATGGCAAGATTTCATTCTTTTTTATGGCTGAATAATATTCCATTATATATATATGTGTGTGTGATATGTATATATGTTATATATATAATATTCCATTGTGTGTGTGTGTGTGTGTGTGTGTGTGTGTGTGTGTAGTGACAACTTCTTTATCCATTCATCAGTCGATGAACATTTGGGCTCTTTCCATAATTTGGCTATTGTTGATAATGCTACTATAAATACAGGATGAAGCCCAAAGCCAGCAGAAGCAGGGAAATAATAAAGATTAGAGCAGAAATAAATGATATAGAAACAAACAAACAAAAACCCCCACAGTAAAATAGATCAATGAAACCAGGAGCTGGTGCTTTGAAAAAATTAATAAAATTGATAAACCCCTAGCCAGACTTATCAAAAAGAAAAGAGAAAGGACCCAAATAAATAAAATCACGAATGAGAGAGGAGAGATCACAACCAGCACCACAGAAATACGAACAATTGTAAAAGAATATTATGAAAAATTATATGCCAAAAAATTGGGCCATCTGGAAGAAATGGATAAGTTCCTAGAAACATATAAACTACCAAAACTGAAACAGGAACAACTAGAACACTTGAACAGACCAGCAAAGAAATTCAATCAGTTATAAAAAATGTCCCAACAAATGAAAGTCCAGGACCAGATGGCTTCCCAGGGGAATTCTACCAAACATTTAAAGAGGAGTTAATACCTATTCTTCTCAAACACTTCCAAAAAATAGGAATGGAGGGAAAACTTTCAAACTCCTTCTACGAGGCCAGCATTACCTTGATTCCAAAACCAAAGACCCCACTAAAAAAGAGAACTACGGGCCAATATCCCTGATGAACATGGATGCAAAAATTCTCAACAAGGTACTAGCTAATAAGATCCAACAGTGCATTAAAAGAATTGTTCACCACAATCAAATGGGGTTTATTCCTGGGTTGCAAGGGTGGTTCAATATTCACAAATCAATCAACATGCTACACCACATTAATAAAAGAAAGGACAGGAACCATATGATCTTCTCAATAGATGCAGAAAAAGCATTTGACAAAGTACAGCATCCATTCTTTTTTTTAGAAAAGATTTTATTTATTTTAGATAGATGATAGATAGATAGATAGATGATAGATAGATATAGAGAGACAGAGAGACAGAGAGGAGGGGTAAAGCGGAGGGAGAGGGACAAGCAGACTCCGCATTGAGCATGAGCCCAACACGGGGATCAATCTCATGGCCCTGAGATCATGAGCTGAGCTGAAATCAAGAGTTGGATGCTCAACTGATGGAGCCACCCATGTGCCCCACAGCATTCATTCTTGATAAAAACCCTCAACAAAGTAGGGATAGAGGGAACATACCTCACCATCATAAAGGCCGTATATGAAAGACCAATATCATCCTCGATGGGGAAAGACTGAGAGCTTTTCCTCTACGGTCAGGAACAAGACAGGGATGTCCACTCTCACCACTGTTATTTACCATAGTACTGGTATTTCTACTTCTAATTTTTTGAGGAACCTGCATAGTGTTTGCCTGTACAACTGACACTATTTGTAGATGACATGGTACTATATGCAGAAAACACTAAAGACTCCACCAAAAATCTATTGGGAGTAAGAAATGAATTCAGTAAAGTTGCAGGATACAAAATTGATATACAGAAATCTGTTGCGTTTCTATACACTAATAAAGAAGAAGGAGGAAGAGAAATTAAGAAAGCAAGCCTATTTACAGATGCACCAACAATAATAATACGTAGGAACAAATTTAACCAGGGAGGTGAAAGACCTATACTCTGAAAACTATATAAGACATTGATGGAAGAAATTGAAGATGACACAAACAAATGGGAACATATATGATGCTCATGGACTGGAAGAATTAATACTGTTTAAATGTCCACACGACCCAAAATGTTCTACAGATTCCATGCGATCCCTCTCAAAATACCAATGGTATTTTCCACAGAGCTAGGACAAACAATCCTAAAATTTGTATGGAATCATAAAGGACCCTGAACAGCCACAGCAATCTTGAGAAAGGACAAAGCTGGAGGTATCACATTTCCTGATTTCAAGCTATACTACAAAGCTATAGTAATCAAAACAGTATGGTACTGGCACAAAAATAGACACATTGGTCACTGGAACAGAATAGAGAGCCTAGAAATAAGCCCACGCTTATATGGTAATCTATCACAAAGGAGGCAAGGATATACAATAGAGAAAAGACCGTCTCTTCAATAAATGGTCCTGAGAAATCTGGACAGCAACACGCAGAAGAATGAAACTGGACCACCTTCTTACACCATACACAAAAATAAACTCAAAGTGGATTATAGACCTAAATGTGAGGCCTGAAACTATAAAACACCTAAAAGAAAACATGGGCAGTAATCCCTTGGACATCAGCCTTAGCAACATATTTATGTCTCCACAGGCAAGGGAAACAAAACTATTGGGACTAAAAATAATTTCTTAATATTGTTAAATATCCAGTTAGTGATAAAGTTTCTTCAATTGTATTAAAAACCATTCAAAACCATTAAGCAACAGTAAGCAACAGTAAAAAAAAAAAAAAAAAAATTTTTTTTAAAACAGTTTGATTATTGGAATCAGAAACCAAATAATTACCATACATTGTGATTGGTAGAGATGTCTCTTAAGTCCCTTTTAATCTAGAGGATCTTCCTCCATATTTTTCTTGTTTCTCTTTCTTTTTTATTGTGGTAAAGTTGACGTAACATTTACCACTTTAATCCTTCAGGAGTGTTTAGTACTTTCACAAAGTTGTGCAATAATCACCACTAATTAGCTTCAGAACATTTTCATCACCCCAAAAGGAAACCCTCACCCATTAAGCAGTCACTCTCCATTCCGCCAATTCTCAGGTTCTGGCAAACACTAATCTGTTTTGTGTCTCTTGCGAGTTGCCTATTCTGGATGTTTCATATACGTGGAATCAAACAACATGTGGTCTTTCTTGTCTGGCATCTTGTGCTCAGCATAACGTCTTTAAGGTTTATCCGTGTTGTAGCATATATCAGAACTTCATTCCTTCTAATTGACCAAATAATATTCCATTGTATGGGTATACCAAATTTGTTTATCCATTCTTCATTTGATGGAAATTTGGGATGTTTCCATCATTTGGCTGTTGTGAATAGTGAATAGTGCTTCTATAAACATTCTTGTACAAGAGTTTGTTTAAACCCTTGTGTTCCGTTATTTTGGGTGTATATGTAAGGGTGGAATTGATGAGTCATATGGTAGTTCTATATTTAACCTACTGAGGAATCGCCAAATTGTTTTACATGGTGGCTGCACCATTTTATACTTCCACCAGCAATATATGAGGGTTCCAATTTCTCCACATTTTTGCCAACTCTTATTATTTTCCTTTCCTTAAAGTTTTTTAGATTTTTAAAAAAGATTTCATTTATTTACTTGAGAGAGAGAGTGAGAGAGAGAACGAGCAGGGAGAGCAGCAGAGGGAGAGTGGCCGAGGGAGAGGGAGAAGCAGACTCCCAGCTGAGCAGGGAGCTGGATGCGGGGCTCGATCCCAGGATGCTGGGATCGTGACCTGAGCTGAAGGCAGATGCTTCAATGACTGAGCCACCCAGGAGCCCCTTTCCTTTTATTTTTTAAAAAAATTAACGTACAGTGTTATATTACTTTCAGGTGTACGATATGATCATTCTATAATTCTACACATTACTCACTGCTCATTGCAATTGGTAAGTGTACTCTTAATCCCCTTTATTTGTTTCACCTGTCCCCCCCCCACCCACCTCCCCTCTAGTAACCACCAATTTGTTCTCTGTATTTAAGAGTCTGGCTTTTTCTTTGTCTTTTTTTTTTTTTTTTACTTTGGTTGTTCGTTTGTTTTGTTTCTTAAATTCCACATATGAGTGAAATCATATGGTATTTGTCTTTCTCTATCTGACTTACTTCACTTAGCCTTATACCCTCTAGACCCATCCATGTTGTGGCAGTGAGACCTTCAATAAAGATGGAGTAAATATAAAAAAGAACCTGTCAGAGATGAAGAATTCAACAACTGAAATAAAAAATACACTAGAGGGAATCAATAGCAGATTAGAGGATGCAGAAGAACGGATTGGCAATCTGGAAGACAGGGTAATGGAAGGCAACCAAGCTGAACAGCAAAAAGAAAAAAGAATAATAAAAAAATGAGAATAGGTTGAAGGAACTCAGTGACATCATCCATCGAGCATAATAACACTTGCATTATAAGGATCCCAGAAGGAGGAGAGAGGGGAGGGGCAGAAAATTTATTTGAAGAAATTATTTTCCTTTTAAAAAAATTATAGCATTCTTAGTGGGTGTGAAATGATACCTGATTGTAGTTTTGACTTTCATTTCTCTAAGGACTAATGATGTTGGGCATCTGTTCATGTGCTTGTTGGCTGTTTGTATATCTTATCTTCTTTGGAGAAATGTCTACATTCACATTTTTGCCCATTTTAAAATGTGGTTGTCTTTTTGTTGTTGAGTTGTGAGAGTTCTTTATATATTCTACATACTAGGCCCTTGTCAGGTACATGATTTGAAAATATTTCCTCCCATGTTACAGGTTGTCCTTTCACTCTTTTGCAAGTGTCCCCTCATCCTAAAATTTTGGTTAAGTCCAATTTATGTATTTTTTCTTTCGTTGCTTGTGCATTTGGTGCTATATCTAAGAGACCAATGCCAAAACCAAGGTCATGAAGATTTACCCCTCCCTTTTCTTTGATTTACCCCTATGTTTTCTTTAAAGGTTATGGTTTTCGCTCTTATATTTAAGTCCTTGATCCCTTTTGAGTTGATTTTTGTGTATGTTCTGACAAAAGGGTCTGGCTTCCTTCTTTTTGCTTGTGGACACCCAGTTGTCGCAGCACCGTTTGTTGAAAAGACTGTTCTTTTCCCATTGGATGGTCTTGGCACCCTTGTCGAAAATCAATGACCATATGTGTATGTGTTTATTTGTGGACCCTCGATTCTACTCTACTGGCTTAAATGTCTAGTCTTGTGACAATACCACACTACCTTAATTACTGTAGCTTTGTACAAGTAAGTTTTGAAATTGGAAAATGTGAGTCCTCCAACTTTGTTCTTTGTTCTCAAGTTTGTTCTGGTGTTGGAGTCCCTTGCAATTCTATATGAATTTGAGGATCACTTTTTCCGTTTCTACAAATAGGACATTGGGATTTTGATAGGGATCACATGGAAACTGTAGATAAATTTGGAGTGTTGCCGTCTTAACAATATTACATCTTCCATTCCATGAACGCAAGGTGTCTTTTCATTTACTTAGGTCTTCTTTAATTTCTTTCAACAGTGTTTTGTAGTTTTCCGTGTACAAGCCTGGCATCTCCTCAGCTAAATTTATTCCTAAGTACTTTATTTTTTTTTTTTAGTTTTTAAAATTTTTATTTTTATTTTTTATTTAATTTTATTATGTTATGTTATTCTTTTTTTAAATTTATTTTTTTATTATTATTATGTTCAGCTAGCCAACATATAGTACATTATTAGTTTTTGATGTAGTATTCAATGATTCATTAGCTGCATATAATACCCAGTACTTTATTCTTTTTGATGCTACTGTAAATGGAATTATTTTCTTAGTTTCCTTTTTTTTTTTTTCTTTTTTAAAGTAGGCTCCACGCCCAAAGTGGGGCTTGAACTCAGGACCCTGAGATCAAGAGTCAGATGCTTTATGGACTGAGCCACCCAGGCACACCTCTTACTTTCATTTTCGGAATGTTCACTGCTAGTATATGGATACACAACTGGATTTTGTGTGTTGATTTTGTATTCTGCAACTTTGCTGAATTCATTTATTAGCTCTAATAGCTTTTGTAATGGATTTCTTAGGATTTTTTAATATGGAAGATTCTGTCATCTGTAAATAGTTTTATTTCTTCTTTTCCACATTTGATGCCTTTTATTTCTTTTTCTTAACTAATTGCTCTGCCTAGAATGTTTGGTACAATGTTGAATAGAAATGGCAGGACTGAACATTTTGACTTGTTCGTGGTCTTAGGGGGAGGCTTTTATTCTTTTTTTTGTATAATCTCTGCATTATTTTTATTTCATTATGTTCAGTTAGCCAACATATAGTACATCATAAGTCTTTGTTGTAGTGTTCAACGATTCATTAGTTGCATATAACACCCAGTGCTCATCCCAACACCTGCTCTCAATACCCATCATGGAGTATGATATTAGCTGTGTGTTCTTCATAAATGCCCATTTTCAAGTTGAGGAAGTTCCCTTCTAATCCTAGTTTTCTGAATGCTTTCTATCATGAAAGAGTATTGGATTTTGTCACATGCATTTTCTGCATCATTTTGTGGTAATCATGTGGTTTGTTCCCCCTCATTTTATTAATGTGGTGTATTATATTGATTTTCATACGGTGAACCACCTTTACATTCCTGTGATGAATCTCACTTTGTCATGATATATAATCTTTTTAATTAAAATTATTTTAATCAAGAAAACTGCTGGGTTTGGTGTGCTGGCATAGCTTTTGGCGTTTTTGCATTTATATTCGTAAGGGGTATTAGTCTGCACTTTTCTTGTGGTGTCTTAATCTCACTTTGCTATCAGGGTAAGGTTGGCCTCATAGAATGGGTTAGAAATTTTGCCTCCTCTTCTATTTTTTGAGGAGAGTTTGAGAAGGATTTATAATTCTGCTTTAAGCATTTGGTAGAATTCACCAGTGAAGCCACCAAGTCCTGAGCTTTTATTTGTTCTGAGGTTCTTATAATAGATTAAATCTCCTTATTTTTTTATAGGTCTATTGAGAATTTCTATTTCCTCGTGAGTGAGTTTTGTTTGTTTCCAGGAAATTGTCCATTTCATCTAACTTGTCTAATTTTTGATGTGTAATTGTTCATAGCGCTCACTTGCCATCTTTTTTTTTTTCCTAATCTCTGTAAGGCCAATAGTAATGTCCCCACTTCCATTTCTGATTTTAGTAATCTGACTCTTCTCTCCTTTCTTAGTATAGAATCAGTACTGTTTATATTTTCTTATACTGTAAGGAGATAGCAGCTTGATAGGCTTCCATGTGTGCCTTTCCACATAATGTCACTTGTGCTAATATGAAGATTCTGCCACCTACCAAGTACGTGATTGCCAACAATATACTGAGAGCCTGGAGAAAAAAAAAAAAAAAAAACCCTGGGTGATCCACAGAACCATTGGATTTCCTGTCAGATTAAAATGAGGCAGAAGTCCATTATCATCTAGACTTCAGAAGCCCCTTTATAAGCAGAGAACTCATATTCCATATTTTTTTTTCAAATGCAGGTATCCTCCTTACCACAGTGCACATTTACCTTGGTAAATAGACACAGGTTTTTGGGAAAGGCTTGGCTGGGTTTTTCTGACCTCCACCTTAATCAAGGCTCTGGGCCCATGGGCTGACTTAGACCTCGACACTTGGTGGGGGACTAATGTTTTCCACTACGGTTGCTAGCATCAGCTTTCTGCTTACCAGCTCTCATTTTTTTTTTTTTTCCTTACGAGAATCAAGTAATACCCCAGCCAGCTGTCCATACATCCAGACCCTAGAACACTACTACCTACTATCTATACTATCTATATTGCCACAGATTCCGGTCAGTCAGCTGAGACTGACTCCACCCTGGCCTTGCTGCCCGGTATGGTAATGATGCCCACCTTGCCCCTGGTAGTTTTGTGCCACCATTGGGCCCCTGCCTTTTGAGAATGCTGTCATCTCCATTGATTGCCAGTTCCATGCCATCATCGCTTGCTTCCAACAGTGGTTTGCAGAGGAGAGTCAGCACTGAGCTCTTCAAAGATGCCAGTGCCACTTCACCAGCACATTCCTTATTTGAGTCGTGATTTCTCTGCCCTCCAAAGAAACAGAGGCTGGAGGTAGGACGTCTGATCTCACATTATAAGTCGTATCTAAAAACCTACTCCCCTGGACCTTCTCGCCAGTTCCTCAATTTTCTCTGCCTAGGAAGTTCCAGTATTTCCATGTCATTTACTGTAGACTGTTTGTTGTCCACGCTTCTATAATATGCACATTATAGGGGCCCTCAAAGGGGCTGGGTTGGCCCCTTTAAGGACATCAAACCCCGAGTCACAGCTCTGTGCTCCCACGTTAATAAGTTCTCTCCATACTGACTTATATTCTGTTCCCTGTCCTGTGGGACCAACATTCTCAAAATCCACTGGCACATATATTATCTCACTTCATGCAAGTACATATGAGCCAGGTCCTACAGTTTCTTCTGAATGTAAGGCATTTCCCACCCAAACCAAACTGTATTTTTTTTTCTTGTGCTGTCACCTTACCTAGTCTTACCTACCCTTGTTATTAGTCCGATAGTAATGGAAGTTAGCAGAGATTAATGTTGAATAAGAGAAGCAACATCTGTTTGGGTGGCTGCCTTAGATGAGGTCTTTGCAGGGTCTCCAGGAACAAGGAAGCTTCTCCAGTAGCAAGAGTTAGGGGGCTGCTAATGCCCAGGTGAGGTTTCAGGGGATTCTGGGTATTCAGTGTTCTCATGCTCGCCACCTTAGTGTGTCTCGGGGTTCCACTTTTTCTTTGTCAGATCCATACGTAAATATGGAGAACCGTAAATTCTGTGCGTTCCATCTCCATGCGTCTCTGCCAACCAACAATTACGGTCAGGGCCTGATGTTCCACCATCTGCCTTATGACCCCAGGAGAGGAGGTCTCCTCGATCCAGTAAGTTAGGGTGGGTGACAGGTTGGGCTATCCCATCAGACACACACACACACCCATGATAGAGAACCAGTTCAGGGCCATCTCTGAGCCACCTTAACAACTGCTCATGCTGGGAGGTATCTCAGAGTCTACACAGCCAGCCCCCCAAATCCGGCTGCACACCCCAAATGTGATCCTGGTTCAAGTGGAGAAGAGATGCGTGTTCTAGGCATGTTGCCCTCTTCAGTGAATGCCTCAGGCACAAATGACACCCCAGGAGGGACCAGGTCCTCTCCCTTCACCCCAAACCAAGAGATACTCACAATCTCACAAGTATGGGAAAATCCAGGGTTCTGGTCTCACATATAGGCAATCAATCCATGATGCCGATAAATATTTCTCACTAAGAATGTGAAGGAGAGCATCACAGTCATCTTAGAAATTAGATTGTCACCTGGGTCCCAAGATTGTCATCTTCTTTCTATGGCACCTGAAATTTATCCTCAGATCAGAGTCTTAAACCACATCTTACTTGCTCTACTGACTCACAATGCTATGGATGGATGGATGGATGGGTGGATGGATGGATGGATGGATGAGTGGGTGGATGGGTGGGTGGATGGATGGATGGATGGATGAATGAGATAGTGAAGAAAATATTAGAATGTAGAGCCAGATCCGGCTATATGAGAAGGCTGAAGTTGAGTGATATATTTGATTCAGAGAGACACAATGTTTATGGAAGAACTAAAGTGTGTTGTTCCAGTGTACAAGGTCCACATAGAGCATGGAGATGGTGTGTTTCCAAGTACTTTTCAGGGCCATGAAGATGTCACTGTGGATTAGCCCAGGCAGAATGCCTCAGGAGTCATTGGTGTCTCTCAGGCAGAGCCCAAAGAAGGTTCTGGTGGGTCTGAAGCTTACACAATTTGGAAGGCCCTCTTCTAAAATGATGAAAGCAAGCATGAAAGTGAGTATTTATTTAGGGTGAGAAGAAAATTCATAATAAACTTTAAAAGATGATGACTAAATCACTGAAATTCCAAAATAGTATGCGCACACACGCACACACGTATGTATGTGTATGTACATATATTATATATACATATTTAGAGACACCAACTATGTAGTTGTACAATCTAAAGTATGAAACAGAAGTTCAAGGTGAAAGATACAATGGTTTTGTTGTGAATCAAAACAGCTAACTCTTAACAAATTTTACACACACACATCTCACGGCCACATGAACACATAACGTGGGCCTGTGAGTGACAGTTGACTCCCTCTAAGAATAAAAATGCACTCAGGTTCGTGTTAAACCTTTAGTGTTTATTTTCACAACAAGTTTTAAAAGTAAACTAGCTTTTCTGACATTTTTTTTTCCTCAAAAAAATCTTGTTTCAAGTTAGGATAGCAATTCATGGGCTTCAGAATTTATCTTTTAGTGAGATGTGTTTCATTGTATTCTGACAACAGCCATATTTAGCCAAATGGAAGATTTTCTGTTGCCCATTTCTGAGTTCCCAGGTCCTCGTCCATCTGTTGCTCAAGCAGCCTGGAATGACCTACCAGCCTGCAGTTATAACTGTTGGAACCTGTCAGGGCTAGTCAATGAATAAGTCAAAAGAGAAAGCTTGCTTGGTATGAGACAAATGACCGTGTTTTAGGGGACACAGGTCCAGGACAAAGCGCACGCTTCCCTGCAGTTTGTGTCACTTAGATGGGCTCCTAGCAGTGAGCTTGAATTCCTAGGTCTAAAATAGCTAAACTGTGTGTATGGTTACTCTCGTTGTCTTCCACGTGGGGATAAACCTCTATGTGTAAAGCATCCAGTCAGTTAGGAGGACAGCCAGGAGGCTGTCTGTTTTAGGAAACCACTTAGCCACCGAACAAGAGCTACTTCCCTAAGTGGAATCTTAGGGAAGCGAAGAGTTAACAGTCTTGCACAGGCTGACAAAATGTTTACTGCCCGTTGAGATTTCGTTCATCCACTTGTGGACTGCATGCAGATGACCCATTGACTTTGGATTCCAGACTGCTTTTCCAAGAACCATTTGAAGGTAGTGACAATATGTAGAAAACATCTCTGCTGTTGGCTTCACCCCTCGGGGCTATTTTTCCAAACAAATAAGCATGGCAGATCAAATTCAGGAATTATCTCAAGAAGGAATCCAATCATTTACACTGAGGCGTCGCAAAAAGGATGAGAAATCCACGTGAAGTTTCTGTGAGCATCTATCCTGGATTTCAAAAACGATTGTTGCTTAATGTCTGACACCAGGGGTCCTTGATGTAATAAAAAGAATGCGCATCCTATATTGAAATATGAAGTACTGTCAAAAGCAACATTATGAAAACACCTGGACAAGTACACATCCAAGGGAGTAGAGGGAAGTAGAACTGTTTGCAGTATTCTAACAAATTAGTTTGTGAAGCGTTTGGGAACCAGAAATGATGATGGCCGTGCTACCCATAAGTGCTAGAGATTGCTCCAAAATGAATCCAGCATGTTCCCGGGGTCTCAGATTTACAGAACATATTTACATGCCATAGAGAAAGGAAGGAATCACACATTTCATGCAGACAGGGCAGTGAGAGGTCGCCCTGCTGAAGCGCGGGCGCAGGAGGAGTTATTTAGCTTTGCCCCTTGTTGCTGATCTCTTTCTCACTTCCTTGAGGATATGTTTATCAAATAGCTCTTTTTCCCGGTAACGCACAGGTGGCCCCCGCAGGTACTTCCGTTCTGCCTCCTTGTAGCCTAATCCATCAAGTGCAGCGATTGAACAAATGATTGCTTCTGGCAGAAGAACTTCCAGAACGAAACTCACTTTGTCATCCCTTGTCAGAGTCAGCATTTTCTTGTCTATCTGTTTGTAGATTTCTTGTAAATGTCTCACCACCACATCCAACTGGTCTTCATCCTCCAGGTATGTTTCGACGCAGATCACGTACCTGCTTGAATTCAGAAATGATGCCAGCCACCTGGACTCTTTCCTGCCTTTGACAATGTCCAGAAGATGGTGATCAGCTCCCTTTCTTTTCACGATGAAGTCCACTAGCTTCTGGTTGGCTCGGTCCCGAGCAGCCCTCATGCGGTCAGGGAGAATTTTCTTGCAGGGCCTCTCCCCGCCCAGGGAGGCCTCCTCCTCAGAATCTTCCAGGTCGGCATAATTCACCTTTGGGAAATCAATCTCCACATCCCCGTCTTGGATGGCTTTCCTGATTGGGTAACTGATGTCGGCAGCATAATAGTCCAGGAAAGAGCCTCCAAAAGACCCGCGACTGAGCCCTTCTCTGTAGTGGGAAATCAGGGAGAAACACCAGTTCACGCTTTGCTCGTACGCTTTCCTGGCTCTCTTCATCAGTTTTTCTTTCTCTTTACAGTCCAGATGCTTTAATCTTCGAAGAGGGACTCGAATGCCACTCATTTCGCCGTGCATGTTTGCCTCAATCAAAAGCACCCTTGCAGTCTGCTCTGTTTGGCTGACACTCTTTACCACCGCTGGCCAAAATGGGTGATCCTGAAATTTGAACCAGACCATCATTCCTCCTTCAATGGCACAAGGCTCCCGTGGAAAAGCCATGCTTGTCGGTTGTCCCATTTCCTTGCCGACATCCTTTTGAATAGCAGTGGTGGGGCCGATAGCCTTTGAGTTGACGGAAGGCTGAAGTTCTTGCAGCCCTTTCTCAAACTCTGGTACCTGCAGCTTCCTTTTTCTATTTGCCAGACGGAGTGAATAACGCAGCTTCGGGTTAGGGGCACTGGAGGATGCTGCCACACCTTCCAAGCCTGGCTTCCAGGGACCCTCTCCGTGGTCCCCAACATTCCCGGAGAAGGCAGAGCATTCAGAGGAGGCAGCCAGGGTCTTTGGGTAGGTGTCACGTGCCTCTTCTTTCAGAGCCTTGGGTACAGTGAGGTTGAACCCTGGTGGCGGAGATGGAAGGGCGCCTCCATCTTTAGCACCTGTACCCTCCTCCTCGACTGGGCAACGCAAGGGCCTAACTCTTGAGGTGTCCCTCTTTCCCTTGCCCTCTTTCTCCCCTCGCATTTTCCTTGGAATCGGAGTGACGGTTCTGTGTGCCTGTGGTCGGCCACCGTCTGGGGCGTCCTCACCCTGTGAACATACCAGCAGCGATTTGAGTTTTTTGCTTTTCCTAAGACTCCTCAGTAAGTTCCCTTTGGGCTTCCGGTACTTTCTACGAGATCGCTTTTGTGGTCCCCTTTGGGACGGCTTAGTGGTCTCTGGGTCATCTGATGCTCTTGCTGGACCCAAATTTGCTCTCTCATTCAGAATCTCCAGTGCCACTGTAAGAGCGTTTCTGTAGGGCACTTCCTGTCCTGGTGGGACACTGGCCTCCGACTCGGCTATTAGCAAGGAGGTAATGTATTCAACTTGAGACTCATTTAGGATCTTTATGTCTGTGCTTTTCACTTCAATTTTTTCATCTATGGAGAGTATCTCAACTTTTAGAGAAAGTGCCCCTTTCCTCTTATTTTTTGGTGAGATCCTAGATCTGGACAAAACCTTTGCTGGCCAAAAACGGCCTTTCCAATTGCATAGGACATACTCAGCATCCATTATGATTTGAGTTTCCTCTCAAGAGGTAATTAACAGAGGTCGTGAGGTCTGGCCATCATACCCACAGGCACGGCAGGTCTTCCCTAAAGCAGTGTTGTTCACCACACCTCTTTGGCCTGGGACCACAAAGGGCTTACGGCTTGCGTGGCCTGTCCTTCTTCACCTGAATCTCCCAGGGTCGCTGGAACTTGTGTTTTGAATGGACTATACTGGAGAATACTGGAATGTGGAAAAGGAAAAGAAGAAAAGTATTAGAAAAAAATTCCTTTGGTGAAAGTAGAAGAACATTGGTCAATGAGAATTGATAAGAGATAAAGAAATATAAAGAGTGTGTATCAGACAGGGGGTAAATACATGGCAAGTATCGGGGGGGGGGGGGGGAATGCAGAAGATACCAGAGGAATTTTATTACTTTCCAAACCCAACTTCTTGCCCTGCTTGTTACTACTGCAATATTAAAGAGCATGTGTGTGGGGAGGTGGGTGTCATTTTCCAGATCTCATTTGTGTTATTGGACATCCTGTGCCTTTTGGGCTCTCTGGGGCTCATCCTGGGGGAATGCTTCAGCTTTCATTTTTCTGGGGGTGCGAATGCCACCCTGTGCACCCAAGGAAGCCAGAGGCGATCTCCAGCCTACAGACACTGAATGTCAGCACAGTGTTGTGTTCAAGAGCATGAGCTTAGAATCCAGAGGCTCACGAAGGTCATCGTGGTGGTTACTGGTACCATGCTTCATAAGGATTGCTGCAGGCATGGGCCATTGGCTGTGACCTGCCCTTTTTCATTTCTCTATGGTGGCTTAAAAGGCTGTTTCCCCTGCCCCCAGCACATATTTGTGTAAAGAAGTGGCTGTAGAGTGAGGAGCAAAATAAACCACACTGCAAGTGTCATCACGAAATGATTGCCAATGAAATGTTTAGTAAAACAGGAACGTCTTACAGAACACCACGTAGGTCGGGGGAGGCGAGGTTCTGTGAGCTGCATCTGTTGATTCACACACTCCAACTGCTTGTCCGGCAGACCCTTTACCTCTGCTCTGTGCTTCTGAAGTGCACTGTCCTTCCAGGGATCAAATGACAGCAAATGTAGATACTCAGGACCTCCTACGTACCTCTAATGTCAATCTAGAAAATCAGAAAAGCAGATGGGAAATTAAGCCAATGAGACGGGGATGGATTCATCATTTTCCCTTCCCCAACTCTGGAATGTAGCCCATTCTGAAACAGAAATGTTAGTTAAATCTCATTTATAATGTAGACATGTCTATTTGCTTCCTTCTTTTGCGTTTCAAAACTATTTCCACGTTAAGCTACTTAGTTTAGGCTAGTCCTCCTATTTCAGAACCGTGGGAACTACTGCTTTCATCATAGTCTTTTTTTGTCTGTCTTGGATGCATAGATTTAATAGTAGCAGCTTTGTGTGTGTGTGTCTGTGTGTGTGTGTGTGTGTAACAAAAATGGGGTCTATAATGTAAGTGTGTTTTGGTGTTTCTCAAGTAACATTAAATGGGTTTGTGGAGAACATAAAACGGGTAGAGAGAGATATATAGGAGGCAATACATTAAAGATGCTTACTGTCAATATGATGGTACGTGGGCTCGTCACACACTTCCGATGCATCCATATACACATGCCCGCACATATTACCTAGGACTACATTTCTTCACTCAAGAGCATATTTGATCACTGTTTCATGTGAATGCTGATTTTTCACATCGTTTTTGTGAATCTCTTTACAGTGTGGTTTCTCTGACATTTAAAAACTTTACTTAAATACATTTCAAACATTTAGATGTGTGTGATGCAGAAAGTGCAATTGTTCTCTCAATCCCTCTCCCCACCCCCGCAAGAAATACCCTGTGAATGGGTTCTACTTTTCTGTATACACTGTTCAAATATGTATTATAGTTCACTTATAGGTTTTAGCTCATCCATTATCAGTTTCAAATGGTATGTTTCACAATACAAAATATTATTTCCCTAATAAATGCATGTATGCACAACTTTGTTCACACATACTCATAGGCATAATATGAAATGTATGATGACTAACTATACCTACTTTGGGCATAGCCTGCACAAACTTTTTCTTGCCAGAGTGTATGATCATGCAGGTACTGTGTCCTCTGCTTTAGAGAACTCAGTGTGCTGGCTCTCAGAACACAGGTGTGATGTGAGGACACAGAACAAAAGGGAGAAGGAAAAACAGGTGATTCAGCCAACTGCAGTCTCCCTGCAGCAGGACCTGCCAGCCCCTCATACAGAACAGGAGTGCCTGAGTCACCTCAACTCCCACCAGATAGCTGCCCATCCCCAAGACACACATACACACACACTCACGGATATATACACACACCCAGAGTGATGACGTTAGAGACCCAAGATGCCTGATATTGGTGCATATAATCCATGCTTTCTGCTCTACACACGCATGCAAGTGTTTCTGCTTCCAGTGCAGATGTTATTTTCAGCTCCTTTCAGTTCCTTGTTTTGAAAATACACATGGAAAATCTAAAATGCTGTTTAAAACTAAAGTAGGAAAAATGTTAAGCATCAGTAATCTGACCACCTAGGAGGAATGTTAACTGCAAATATGTGGGTCCACAGACTCCAGCGTTTTTTATTCTGTTTGTACATATTTTCTATAAGATATTAAAAAGGTTTTAAAGCCATACCACCGATTTGAATATCCTCTCCTATTCACATTTGCGTACATCTGTTCAACTATGAAGCACTTTAATGGAGTAACTTCCAGCGGACAGCCAAAATATCAATGGCGGTTACTTTTTCCGATTACCAAAGCAATGCATCCTTGAGAGAGGCGATCAGAAGGGAAGGGTGTTAAATGAAAATATTAAATCCTAGATGGCCTTCTCACCATATGCTTTGGCCCATTGTCCAAACAGCTTCCATTAAGGGTTGGTACCTAATATTGCAGATGGTTTTCTTTTTATCTTTCGTACTAACAAGAGCACAGCTCTCTTCTTTCCCTCTAAAGATGCATACAGGTGGATGTATAGACAGGCAGATGACAGATAGATAGAGATAATGATATGTAAATGTTGATCCTCTTTTGCACACCAGGAGCAATGTCTTAAAAATAGAACCTTGAATGACACTAAAGTAACTTTTAAAGTAACCCCCAGGGCGCCTGGGTGGCTCAGTTGGTTAAAGTAACCCCCAATCCTCAGAGGGCTTGGATATGAAAATGTATCCAGTAACCTAGTCGGCGCTCAACAAGTATTTGCTGAATGAATGGGATAGGGAGATTCTCACCTTATTCTGAGGTGAAAACTCCATCTGACCCCAAGTTGTTCTGGTCTTGGTCACATAATAACAACTTTAATTTCGTAATAAAATCTCAAGGCTCAATTTCGTCATGAGGATGCCCAGTCTCAGGTAATAATTAAAATCCTAGCTTGGTGGGCGCCTGGGTGGCTCAGTCAGTTGGGCATCTGCCTTCAGCTCGGGTCATGATCCCAGGATCCTGGGATCGAGTCCCGCATTGGGCTCCCTGCTCAGCCGGCGAGTCTGCTTCTCCCTCTCCTTCTGCCCCTCCCACCCCCGCTTGTGCTCTCTCTCTCTCTCTCTCAAATAAATAAATATTAAAACGAAAAACCGGAAGGGGAATGGTATAAATAGCAACTCCGCAATCTATAACTTCACAGTCAATTCCAGACCATCAAGAAATGGAACCCTCAGATGGATCAGCTTCAACTTTTTAAGTCCTGGTATAACTTTTGTTCTATTCCATTTGCTCTTTGGTTAAGGAATGAAAGAGCTTTTACAATAAAATCCACCGGCCCATCTTGCGTGGAACGGCTTTTGGTAATGCTTCTAAAATAGACCTATTTTTTTCAGCCGCATACGTGTGTGAGGCAACATATTCTTCATATACTTCAAACAAACCAACAAAATTTAACAGACTGAATAAGGAAGCAGATGGAATACAGCTATCTTCTATGAAGCCAGACATTGACAAGACTTGCAAGAATGTAAAACAATGCCACTCCTCTTATAACATTTAAAAATTTTTTGAATATAGTTATTTTCTTTTTTTAATATCACTACCAATCTCCTTAGAACATAGTTATTTTCATAAAAATGTTATTATGTTCACATATAATGATTTTATTTTAAATGAATTAATAAAAATTTGAAAATTAAAAAAAAATGAATGAAAGAACTTGATGGCAATGAGTATTTATTTCTCCAATCAACGGCCATGAGTTTTGGAAGAATTATTTTGGAAGCTTTATTCCTTAACTCTTTTCCCCAGTGAGGGCTGTAATCACTTCCAAAGAAAGAAGAAGACAATACTCTGAAGGTATTGTCTCAAAATAAGGGCATTTTCCCTGATATGACTCCCGTACCGCCCCCCCCCCCACTCCCCAGAGGCAGGAGTTCTCTCATCTTTACCCCAACACCCCTTCATCCCTTCCCTACAATTACTGCTTATTTATTGGAGCTTTTTCTCTTTTTTTTTTTTTTTTTTTGAGAGGGAGAAGGGAGGGAGGGGCATAGGGAGAGGGAGAGAGAGAATCTTAAGCAGGCTCCATGCCTAGGGTGGAGCCCAATGCAGGGCTCAGTCTCATGACTCTGATGGTTGTCATGTCTGATGGATCAAGACCTGAGCTGAAATCAAGAGTGGGACGCTCAACCGGCTGAGCCACCCAGGCACCCCTTGGAGCTCCTTTTTTTTTTTTTAAGATTTTATTTATTTATTTGAGAGAGAGAGCGCACAAGCAGGTGGAGGAGCAGAGGAAGAAGCAGACTCCCCACTGATCAGGGAGCCCGACACAGGGCACGATCCGAGGACCCCGGGATCATGACCTGAGCCGAAGGCAGACACGCCTAACCGACTGAGCCACCCAGGCACCCCGTCCCCCTGGGAGCCTCTTTTAAGCTGTAGGTTTTGTGACTTTAAACTGTCCCCAAAACATGTCTTTCCACAAATGGACAAGTTGGCAGTCCCCCTTTTTTATTATAAAGGCACATTTTATGTAATTTCAGTTGTAAAAGAAAATACGTTCTTGCCTATTTTTGCACCTTTCCAGTGCCAGATGAATTCAGCACGGACTTTCACATGTAAAAGTTTTTAAGTTTTCATTGGGTTTGAGTTCCATTTGTAGAATAACTGAATGGGAATTGATAATCTTCCAACCTTTCCCTTGTGTTGTTCACTAGTTTCATAAATTCATAAAGGTCACTTGGAAATGTGGGCTATTTTTGTACAAACGTTTAAATGGCAAATATTACAAACTGAAAAATCATGAACTGTCCTCGGTTTTCTCAAAGAAGTGAAAAAATTAGGCTTGCTTCTCCCCTGCAAGTGATCAGCTACAACACTAAATACACATATACCTTCAAATTGCCAAGCTCTGCCTCCCAATTTTTCCTTAACAAAGAAGGAACCAGAGAAGCTACTCTTGCAGGCACACACCATCAAGAGCTATCTACTCAGAGAAGGAGAAGCATGAGTGCTTGAGCAAAGAGCTCTACAAAGGTCAAGGTTTCCCTCAGGGCCTTATTTTAAGACTAGAGTGACTTCTCTCCCATGCCTTTCACAAACTCAGGTGGTTTCTCCCATCAAGTAGGCCAACTTTCTTCCAAAGATGCTCTGTTACCCCTCCAGTCCCTATGACCTGCCACAAGGAGACCTCCACTACCGTCCGTAACACTACTGAAATCATGCACGGCATTAGGGTTGAAAAAGTCAAGGACAGCCTCCTCTTTCCAGCAGGCGAGACCTCCATAGTTACTAATATCCAGGCGAGTGGGCGAGGTGTGTATTTCAGAACGTACTGATTTCCCTGTGTCGTGCACAAGGAGAAAAAGGTGCCCTCGTTCACAAGATAAGTCACTGCATTGTAGGTTGTCACAACAACACTAGATGTATGCCAGGTGCTTGCTACCCATGGGGAAAGACTAACAAACCTATAATCTAAGCCAACAAGGGCTTGTTATGTCTCCAACACAAAGACTGATGCAGACCCTCATGTACTGACTCAGGAAAAAAAAATTCAGACAAAGAGATCTAACCAGAGACCAATTAAGTACAAATAATACGCTTTACGTGAAGCACACATCCACACGGAGAACAACCGTATATACTTCATCGTGGGATACAAAAGACATGTAAATGCAAGAGAAAAGTCTAGAATGGTAAACAGAAATGTCCCATGGCATTGTTCCATTGAAAAGAGAAGAAGAAAAAGGATGGAAGTGTGTGGTGAGTGAGGGTAGAGATCATCGTTTTCCGAACGTTTTAAAATATTACAGGGAGGACACATTTATGTGTTCATAGGCACCAAAACCTTACTTTACAGAGATTCTAAGGAGATATGAAATGAAATACTGGATGTAAGCGAACAAAAAAGAAGGCAAGCAAAAACCGTAGCCTACCATTGCGTAGAAAGCAACGAGAATAGATTAGAGATGTCTTTGAGGTATATTTTATATTGATCAAAGGAAACAGTCATCACTAAATTGTATATATTTAAACACATAAGAGATATCGTATTGCAATCCAAGAAGAGAGAAGGGCTGCTGAATGTATGAAGGAACAATAGCCAACAATGTTCCAAAAATAAAGAAAAATATCAGGTGGTATATTGACGTGCCAAACTGCAAGCATAATACATTTCCTCCCTTCCCACTCCCCCCGCCCCCCGCACACACGAAAACACACATACAAACAGGTCTAGGCTCATCATAGTGAAACTTCTGGAAACCAGAGGGAAAAGAACTGCCTCAAAAGCAAAGAGGGAAAAACAAACATGACTAATAAGCAATATTCTCTTACTATTTTAATTAGAGAGAGCTTGACAGAATTATTTGGAGACCAAAAAAGAAAAAAAAAAAAGAAAAAGACAAAAAGGAACAATGAGACAAGAGTGCCACGATAGGAAGTGTAGGCACTTGTAGTTCTGGAGAAACCAAGGGACGATATGGTGGTTCTGGGAAGCCATGACCTCTGAGGAGGAGACCTCAGAGCTTGGGCTCAGACTTTGTCTTTTAGAGATGTTTCTTAGTTCGTGTGTGTGTCAGCTACTCGGCGTGAGCACAATATTATCCCTTAGGTTACACAAAGTAACATTAGGTCTTCCAATCCTACCCATTTGCCTCATTTGCGGACTTCAAATTTTCTCTCTCATATCGGACACATAGTAACTTCACTATAAGTAGGTGTAAATGAGTAAACTTACATCTTTAAGGGTTCGTGGGACAATCGTTAAGCAGAGGTACACGATGAGAAATATTTGGGGATCTCTGCTTTCAAGAACTCAGGTAACAATGTCCTCGTGTAATGGTGTCACTTTAGGACAGCAGAATGGGGCTGGGGTATGACAGGTTATTCAATCACCTTAACCCCCCACAAGAGGAGCTGCCATCCTCTCTTATAAAACAGGAGGGATTAGAGCTCTTAATGTCCAACTAAAGACCACACACCAGGAACACCCACAAACATGCGCGCGCGCACACACACACGACTCACATTGATAGCAGACACCGACTAGTCTCGATGTTTCTACAGTTACTCCATCTCTCCAGTCTGTAAATATCCTTGTTAAGTGTTTCTGCCTCCAGGAAAGAATGGCTTACCCCGGTTGTCATGGAAACCAGAATGTCATCAAAACATTCTCCCTGATGTTAGCTTTCTATGGAAACCAGGAAGTACTAATACATCCTCAGATGCAGAGCACTGATCTCACTCTCAGTCAATTACACCCTGACCAATCCAATGAATGAATGAGTGAGTGAGTGAATGAATGAAATATTAGAGACAATACCCAATGTTCTCAGAAAAGGCATGGAGGGCAGGGGAGTTTTCGCAAAACGGATTATGGAGGAAATAAAGTAGAAATAGATAACAGCTTCTGTTTTCCCTTCACACGTGTGCGCGTGTGTACACACACACACACACACAGACACACCACTTAGGATCCGGGTCCTGTTAAGGACCTCCTTTCAACTTGCCAGGACACATGAGGCCAGGTGTGTTTGTTTAGGTGGGATCCAAGGTCTCTCAGTCAATTTAAAATGACCCAAGAGGAGAAAAAGTGTGAGGATAAAGGACCTGGATGTCAGTGGAAGGCAAACTAGAAACTCAGGTTGCAGTAGGACCAAATGACCCTGAGTCTACACTTGGACAAATATGTATTGACAGGGTTTTCAGGACACCAATGGTTCCTGAGAAGAGAGACAACTCCCCAAAATGTCCTTGATCTAGGACAATAGGGAGATAGAGATGAACCTCTCACATTTGGGATCTGTGCTCAGCATGGACTGCTGCAACCACACTGACAATGAATACTGTGCTCAGAGATAGGGCTCCTATCATCAGGGCACACAGCACACACTTCCTCTCTCATAGTCATTTACATTAGGGGACAGAGCTGCCCTGTGATGCAGCTCTTCCTCCTGTTAATGAGCTCCAGGCAATTCTTCTGTGGCCAGTCCTGGGCAGTGATGTGCTGGAAACAGGCCTTTGGGAGGGGAGAGTGCAGTTCCAATTTCCAGGGTTTTCCTATTTCCATGATGTAAATACTCCCATTATGGCCGACTTCAAGCCACTGACATGATGTCACTGAATGCTGATTTGGCAAGTGATGCCCCAGATCAGCCCTCATGAGGTGACGGTTCCCGACACGCCCAGCACAGCCCTGGACCCCAGATTCTGGAGCAAGACAAAGCCCTCCCATTCTGTACGCAATCCAACAGAGAAGGGCAAGCTGGACTTTTATATAACTGTGCCAACCGAATGAAGGCTTTCACCGGGTTCTTAGTGTAGAGGAGAGGGAGAGAGATACCAAGACCCCCCACGTAGCCTATGTAGGTTTTGGGGACGGAAAATAGTGGGGTGCATCCATGGTCGATCTTTTCAAATCAGAGATGCTTTCTGAAAGACCGATGCAGGTTTGAGTCTCAGCTCTGCCTCTCCTCAGCTGTGTGTGACTTTCACATTGCACCCTAACATCTCTGTTCCTCAGTCTCCATTTTTTTGTCAAGTCAGCTAATAGTGTCTCTGCTCTCAAAGGGTTGATTAAACTTCATGAGGGAACCGTAGTAGACTTTGGCAGTGCCCAGTGGTCGTTCTGGGAGAGCTGGGGGTGGTCCCTGAGAACCCTCTGGAGGACCAATGAGGTCTTCTTCTCCCTACTCAGTATCAGTGAATCTGGATTGCTTGGTTGCCTTTCCATGGAAACAACAGATTGTAAGAGGTGAAGTGAAGAGGCAGGTAAGAAAACCCAGGTCTTTCCTATTCAGGTAGGTATTAAGTAGATTTGCAAAGATGGAAAACAATGCCATACTTTTAATACTTGGTTTTCAAAAATGTAGTATTTTTTTTTTTTCATAAAGCGTATTTACATGTAAGCAATAATGGGCTTAATATTATTCTTAAATGAATACATTACAATGGAACTGCTTAGGTTTTGTTTTGTTTTGTATTTTTTTCAAAATACTTCAACATTTTATTACAGTGGTCTAAGAAGCATTATCTTTAATTAAAATATTTTCTTACTGATGGGTCATAGGGTAGCTCTATTTTTAATTTTTTGAGGCACCTCCACCCTGTTTTCCAAAGTGACGGTACCAACTTGCATTCCCACCCCAAAGACAGAGATGTAGTGAAAAGAAGGGCCATATACACCCCAATGTTCATAGCAGCAATGTCCGCCATAGCCAAACTGTGGAAAGAGCCGAGATGCCCTTCAACGGAAGAATGGATAAAGAAGACGTGGTCCATATATACAAATGGAATATTACTCAGCCATCAGAAAGGAGGAATACCCAACTTTTCCATCCACATGGATGGGACTGGAGGAGATTCTGCTAAGTGAAATAAGTCAAGCAGAGAAAGACAATTATCATATGGTTTCACTTATTTGTGGAACATAAGGAATAGCATGGAGGACATTAGGAGAAGAAAGGGAAAAATGAAGGGGGGGGGCATCGGAGGGGGAGACGAACCATGAGAGACTATGGACTCTGAGAAACAAACTGAGGGTTTTAGAGGGGAGGGGGGTAGGGAGATGGGCTAGCCCGGTGGTGGGCATTAAGGAGGGCACGTACTGCACGGAGCGCTGGGTGTTATACGAAAACAATGAATCGTGGATCACTACATCAAAAACTAATGATGTGTTGTATGGTGACTAATATAACATAATAAAATAAAATTTAGAAAAAACAAGTTAAAGCAAAAAAAGAAAAAATTAAAGTATACCATCCAGTGCCATTAAGTAAATTTGCAATGTTGTGAAACCGTCACCTCTAGCTTCTTAACAAAACATTTTCATAAGTTCTAAAGGAAATCTTATACCCATCTTATACCCAGTCACTCCTCACTCCCACCTGCCCCCAACCCCTGGCAACCACAAATCTACTTTCTGTCCTTACGGCTTGGCTTATTCTGAATATTTCATATGAATGGAATCACACAATATGTAACCTTTTGTGTGTGGCTTTTTATACATAGAATAATGATTTTAAAGTCCATCTACATTGCAACATTCCCTTTTATGTCTGCATAATATTCTGTCGTATGGATATTCCACCTTAGGTTTATCCCATTCGTCTGTTGATAGAAATTTGGGTTGCCTCCACTTTGGGCTGTTTTGAATAGTGCTACTATGAACATACATGTTCATGTGTTTTTTGAATGCCTGTTTTAAATTGGGGGGTGGGGTGGGGATATCTCTGCTGCATCATAGGCTAATTATATGTTTAAGCTTTTGAGGAACCAGCAAACTGTTTTTGCTTCTTTTTATTTTTTTAAAGATTTTATTTTACTTATTTGAAAGAGAGAGAGAGCACGAGCACAAGCAGGGGGAGATGCAGACAGACAGAGAGAGAGAGAGCACGAGCACAAGCAGGGGGAGATGCAGAGAGAGAGAGAGGGAGGGAGAAGCAGGCTCCCCACCGAGCAGGGAGCCCACCACGGGGCTCGATCCCAGGACCCCGAGATCACGACCTGAGCCAAAGGCAGATGCTTAACCGACTGAGCCACCCAGGCGCCCCTCACCAAACTGTTTTTAGCAGTGGCTGTACCATTTTAAATTCCCACCAGCAGCGTATAAGGCTTCCAACTTCCCCACATTCTCAACAGCAATTTGTTATTTTCCCCCTAATGTTAGACATCCTAATGGGTGTTAGCAGCTATTGTTAGGTTTTGATTTGCAATTCCCAATGACGAGTAATGTTGAGCATATTATCATGTGACTGATGGCCATTTGTATATCTTCCTTGGAGAAATATGTATTCAGATCCCTCTCCCGTTTTTATTGTTTGCTTGGCCATTTGGTTGGAGTTGTAAGGGTTCTTTACATAATCTGGTTACTAGACTCTCCCTAGACATATGATTTGCCAATGTTTTCTCCCATCTTGTAGGATATTTTTTCTCTCTCTCTCAATAGTGTCTTTTAATGCAAAAAGACTTTCGTTTTGATGAAGGCCAACTTACCTATTTTTTTTTTCTTTTGTTGCTTTTGGTCTAATATTTAAGAAATCCAAGGTCACAAAGGTTTACTACTATGTTGTATTCTAAGACTTTTATAATTTTAGCTCTTATATTTAGGCTTTCTGTGTATGGTGTGAATATAGGGTCCAATTTCATTCATTTGTATGTGGATATACCATTGTCCCAGAGGCACCTGTTGAAGAGGCTATCCTTACCCCTCCCCCGCCCCCATTGGACGGGCATCGTCAGCCATCCCTCACCCAACACACTGGTGTGCTTACAAGAGCCAATGAAATGCTGAGCAGTATAAGGAAGGGAATTAGAAGTAAAACATAAATCATTGGCTTAGCATTAACCTGTTAACTTGAAGTAGTCAGTATGAAAGTGGGATTGCACTGAATAAAATATTGAAGCTTTGCTTCCAAATCTTAGATGAAAGAAGTAAAATGCGTGATTAAAAACAGGGAAAAAAAAAGAAACCCCAGAGCTGGTAGCAAATTAAGGCCGGTACAAAAAAGTGAAACGTTAAAAGAAACTAATATACGGGGAAGAGGGAGAGAGAGGAAGGGAGAAGGACGGAAGCAGATAGTATCCCCCAATTTCAAACTGTATAGTGTGTCTCGGTAGTGGAATGAAGTATGAATTTCACTTCCTCCGTAGATTTTATATTTTGTAAAAATTATTCTACCATGAATATTTATTGCTTTTATAATTAGAAGAAAGACTTAACAGTAGAACTTAACTAAGAGTGCTCTGTATTAAATTATTTTCGGAAAGTGGAATGTTCTTTATTAGCTAACCTCTGGGAGGATAATTTGAAAATTCATGAAATCTTCCTGGCACCACTGTAAGAAATCAAAACGTGGTGTAATGATCTAGAGATAGGATTCATCCAATACCTGTGTTTTTGTGTAGTCGGATGACAATTGAGATGCATCAGTTTGATTTCCCCTTAAACGTTTAATACAGACAAGTTCAAGTTTGGTGTTAGAAAAGCCAAAAGATGGGGCGCCTGGGTGGCTCAGTTGGTTAAGCGACTGCCTTCGGCTCAGGTCGTGATCCTGGAGTCCCAGGATCGAGTCCCGCATCGGGCTCCCTGCTCAGCGGGGGGTCTGCTTCTCCCTCTGACCCTCTTCCCTCTCGTGCTCTCTGTCTCTCATTCTCTCTCAAATAAATAAATAAAAAATCTTTAAAAAAAAAAAAAAGAAAAAAAAAAGAAAAGCCAAAAGATGGGTATTAAGGAGGGCACGTACTGCACGGAGCACTGGGTGTCATACGAAAACAATGAATCGTGGATCACCACACCAAAAACTAATGATGTACTGTATGGTGACTAACGTACCATGATAAAATAAAATTAAAAAAAAAAAAAAAGATGTTACAACTCAGTCTTGGTTATTCATGGAGCAGATACTCCACTCGTGTCCTTTGTTCCTATTTCCTTCCTGTTTTTCAGATTTTTAATAGTTTTCTAACAACCATGGACTGCATTTGCAAAACACAGTGGTGTTATGAAGCCACCAGATGGAGATGTTGAGCTGCCATTGTTGATGACAGTCAGGTCCTCCTTGACAAATACAGTGGTTCCAACTTTAGTGGGGTTGAGATCAACCGGGAGCATTTATTTAAAATGCAGATCCCAGGTTGGTACAGCCACTTTGGAAAACAGTGTGGAGGTTCCTCAAAAAATTGAAAATAGAGCTACCCTATGACCCAGCAATTGCACTCCCGGGTGTTTACCCCAAAGACACAGATGTAGTGAAAAGAAGGGCCATATGCACCCCAATGTTCACAGCAGCAATGTCCGCCATAGCCAAACTGTGGAAAGAGCCGAGATGCCCTTCAACAGATGAATGGGTAAAGAAGATGTGGTCCATATATACAAATGGAATATTACTCAGCCATCAGAAAGGGTGAATACCCAACTTTTACATCCACATGGATGGGACTGGAGGAGATTCTGCTAAATGAAATAAGTCAAGCAGAGAAAGACAATTATCATATGGTTTCACTTATTTGTGGAACATAAGGAATAGCATGGAGGACATTAGGAGAAGGAAGGGAAAAATGAAGGGGGGGGAATCGGCGGGGGGGGGGGGGCCAAACCACGAGAGACTATGGACTCTGAGAAACAAACTGAGAGTTTTAGAGGGGAGGGGGGTGGGGGGATGGGCTAGCCCGGTGATGGGCATTAAGGAGGGCACGTACTGCACGGAGCACTGGGTGTTATACGAAAACAATGGATCGTGGATCACCACATGAAAAACTAATGATGTACTGTATGGTGACTAGCCTAACATAATAAAATGAAATAAAAAAAAAAAAAAGAAAATGTAAAATCTTTTTTTAGATTATAAAATCACCTGCCTATTTTTGTACTTAAAAAGTTATTTACAGTTTAATGGACAGCTTTACTGATATTTGTCAGATGAGAACCTTTAATAAAAGACATGAGTTGAATTTCTTTAAAAAAAAAAGAAATTTCCAGAATGAAAGCGGGTAACAGGAGAGTATGCAGTTATGGAGGCCAAAGGAGAACAAAGAGAGTGGAAGGAAAAAAAGAAGAGAGGGGTCAACCAGACTGCACATAGGTTTTTTTTTTGCTTTTATTCAAACATCTATCGTCTTCTCTGACTTCTTTTGGAGAAATACTGCCTTAAAGAATAAGAATGCCCTTGTGACATTTGACGTACCCTAAATAATTCGTATACTTGAAATATATATTTCCCGTCCCAAACCCACCTTTGTTAATGAAATGTTATATTTAATCCTGATGATGAAAATAATTCATTTTTTTATGCTTTGAAATATATAGCGGGCACTAGTTTGCATTCACTGTTGCATATTCAGGAAATTGCGTACCAGTGACTAAAAGAGTGGCCATAATGATGGCAATATAATAATTATTTTAACATAATCACAATTATATAGAATTAATTATGAACATTAATATCATTATACTGTTATTAATATTTGAGTGCTCGCTTTATATCACTGAGCGCCCATAAGGGTTTTTATGCTTTATTTTGCTTAATTTCATCCAAAATATTATGAGACAAATACTATCGTTATGCCTTTAAGGTAGTGAGAAAGTCAGCGAGGCTTAGAGAAGTCAAGAAATTAGTTCAGTGTCTCACAGTCCCTAAGTGGGACAGCCTCGTTTAATTTCGTGCTGGACTTTCAGTTCATGCTTTGAGCATTTTTGTGAGTTTCCCTTTAAGAAAACCCAATGTAGTCAAGTTTTACATTAATTTTAGAAAGGCACAGGTTGCAGGGACTTTCAGCTCACCACCTAAACCCTTGCGTGCCTCTTCTTCCTGGGCCCCCAACCTAGGCATCATTTCCCAGCTTTCCTTGCTGTTGGATATGCTGTGTGGCTGAGATCTAGGCAACGGGATGTCAGCGGAAATGATGTGTGCCGCTGCCAGACCTAACTCGTAAAAACCTCATACCGGGTGCACCTCTCTGCTCTTTTCCCCTTCTAGCAAACTGCAAAGCAGACCGCCTCTGGGTCCCTGTAGAAGTGCATGGATAATGCCCACCAGGAGGACATATTCACTTTCCCGGAAATGTTACAGGAGAAATAAACGAAGTAGTTTTTTTTTTTTTTTTTTTAAGATTTTATTTATTTATTTGACAGAGAGAGACACAGCGAGAGAGGGAACACAAGCAGGGGGAGCGGGAGAGGGAGAAGCAGGCTTCCCGCCGAGCAGGGAGCCCGATGCGGGGCTCGATCCCAGGACCCCGGGATCACGACCCGAGCCGAAGGCAGACGCCCAACGACTGAGCCACCCAGGCGCCCTAAACGAAGTACTTTTGAGTCATTATACATGTTTGGGTTTAAATGTTGCAGTAATAGTCTACCACACCTGATACGAGTTGGGTAAAAATAAATTTCAGGTACGTACTGCTCTATCATTATGAATTGCATTTTACTGCATTTTTAACACACAGTAGGAATCCATACTTCAGGGCTGGTACCACAGCTCAAGGAGCCAGGATCTTCTTTCTTCTTGTCCCTCTATCCTTAACTGTGGCTTTTGTCTCCAAGGACACAGGCATTGGATCTGCATTGCTGGCAAGACAAGGGGGAAAGCTCAAAGGGGGAAACCAGCTGCGTCTTTCCAGTTCATGAAGCTCTCCCAGGAATGCCACCAGGGTCATCTGGGACAAGTATCATGGCCAGCCCAGGAGCTGGACTGGGCCATGTGCTCACCTCTATATGCAACGGGGTCAAGGTTCTGTTAGTAAGGATGAAAGGGTGAAGGATGGAATGCTTAGGTACGTACAGGACCCACCACAGCACTTACCTTACGCTGTCTTTATTAATTACCCAAATCCCTTGTGGGAGCTTCTTACAAATTCAGATTCCCGTCCTCGTGCCAGCCATAAAGAATCAGCATGTCCCTGAAAATTTGGGACCTGAAAGCAGTTGTTGAGCTACTGATCTTTGCTCTACCGAGGATAACCCCTTTTCCTTGTCACCTGGTCTGGTCTGCACGAACTCTTCAATGGGTTTGTCATTTCATAACGTTTAGGTGCGCTCCAAAATGTCAGAGAGAGTACCTTCCTCGATTAACTTGTTTTGAACTCTACATCGAAAACAACCACCTTGTAAAAGGACTTCCACGTCTACAGCGACACTCTTCAAACCATTTTCTGTATTACTGGAAGAGACAGACACTGCTAGAGATCACGATTTACAGCTGAAGATGTGGTTTATTCCCAGAGCAGCAAAGTGACACTGAACAGTGACAGGCAAGGGCCGGGGGAGAGCAATGGGTCAAAATACCAAAGGTCTGGTCCTAGCTCTACTGTGCAGCTCAGCAAACTTGGGTGAGCATTTCTACCCTTTGATCCTTGTCCTCTTAAATTATAAACTGGCCTTACACTAATTCACCTTCCAGAGGGTTATTAAGATAATTAAATGAGTCGGGGGTATGTATACTTTCAAAGGGCAGTAAAGCTCACAGAAATGTTGTTTTTGTTTATGGGCAAACAGTGACCAGTATGAATTGCAAGCTCCGAATCTGGTTGGTAGAATTATACAGGTTTCCCGCATGGTCAAAGTGAGGCAAAAGAGTGCAGTCTCATTAGCACACAGATGATTGGATCACAGCGCCGTGAGAGGAGAGAGGCGACACAAGTCACAGTGACAGGCAAAGGAAGGAGTGTCAACCGAGACTCGACAGAGAAGTTGGTTGAGCTTGTTCAAAGGCCCAGTGGCAGGAAACAGCAATGGCGTGCTTGAGGAAACTGCAAGAAGCTCTGGATGGAGAGCATAAGAGGGGAGTCAAACCAGGCAAGATGCTAAGGGTCCTCATATGTAGGGTAGACCCTCTTGTGGAGGCTCTGAGGAATCACCGAAGGATCTCAGGCATCATAGTGTAAGCTAATCTCCGAGGATTCAGAGTTAGACAGATCTGACTTAGAACCTTCATTCTACCACAAGCTGTGGTTTTGGCACAGGATAAATGAAGTGACTGGTGGAATAGAGAAGCAGAATCAGGGACATGGAGAAAGTTGACATATGACAGACACGGCACGGCTGATAGCGGGGAAAGCATGCACCATTCAATAAAGGAGGATGGTACAATTATTTTTTCCGTGGGAGGAAAAAAGCAAGTGGAGAAGTAGGAACCACTGTGCACTGCTGGTGGGACTCCTCTAACTCTTGGGCTCCTTTAAACGCCGCAAAACACAATCGCACGTATGCCAGACACTGGAATATTGCTAGCGTCACTGCTCGTAAGGGCTCTCCAGTGGAAGGTATCCACACGTCCACGGACAAGACAACGGATGAACGAATGGAGGAGTGGTTCCACAACGGTGTGTGCTACAACAGGGCAGACGACAGCAGGACGGCTCTGCGGAATAGTCCAGGCGCTGTCAGGGCGCAACGTTGGGTGGAAAAGGAAGCGGCGGAACACTAGGCAGAAGGCGATACAGTTTATTGTACTCCCCGGGCAACACAGCAGGAGGCCAGGACAGTCAAGGATACACACACGGGTCTCTAAGACAAAACAAAAACCAACCAGCCGACCAGCCAACCAACCAGAAAACAAACCCTAGAAAACGGAGGGGGTTGGTTTACGCAGGACACGCAGCAGGATGGCGATTCCTCTGCGAGCGGAAGCGGTGGGTGGGAAGGGCCCCCCCCCCCCCCCCCGGGAGGAGACTGAGTAGGAACTGTTACAAGTGTCCCACGTCGGGAAGGTGGAGGCTTGAGCACCTACGTGTTCCACACTCCCGTATCCTTTTGTGATTTCCCAGGAAGAGGACCCGTGAAACGTCCTTGAATATGGTAGACCCGGAGCCGCCCAGCCGGGGCCTCGATGCTCGATGCTCGATGCTCGATGCTCGATGCTCGATGGTCGATGGTCGATGCTCGGCACCAGCGCGCCCGGAGGCGCAGTTGGTCCAGGGGGCGTGTCTCGGCCGAGGTCCCGCCTCCCGCATGCGCGCTGCGCCGGCCAATCAGTAACGCTCCCGCCCAGGCGAGGCTGGCGAGCTCCTCTCCGGCGCGAGGCCCTCAGAGGAGCGTCGCGGAGGACGTGGTGTGGAGGTCGCTGTGCAGATGGAGGGATGGAGGGAGGGACAGAGAGACAGAGGATGGGGGTGGGGCATAGGGGACCCTCAGGGAGGCCCAGGCGGCTAGGGGAGGCGGGCCCGGCGGCACTGTGTGGCCATGGGGGTCTCCTCAGACGTGAGGGGGCCAGGGTGTGGGGCAGCGGCGGCTGGGCTGGCCTCTGAGGGGATGTCCCCACGGGGTCGTCGGGGGCTCCGGCAGGACACGACGAGGGCGCCTGGGTGGCTCAGTTGGTTAAGCGGCAGGACACGACGAGGCCCCCGAGGGCGGGGCTGGCAGGGCCCGCGGGGCCGGCAGGGCAGCGGGCGGGTCCGACGGTCCCCGCCCCACTTCCTGGGAGGGTCACAGCTGGTGAGGAGGGTCCGTCTGCGTCTGTCCCTCCTGCCCGGCCACCCGGCAGGACAGTTTGGTCCCCGGAGGTCGTCCTGGGGTCCAGATGGCGTGTCGAGGAGCCGCCCTGGACCTGACGGTCCCCGGACAGGTCCGGACAGGGGCAGAACGGTTTATTCCCCATCCATTCGGAGGGGGACACTTAACGTTAGTCCCGGCCACGGTTGGGCCTCCGGACCAGCACATTGTCCCGCGGGGGGCCTAGGGGTGGGGACGGCCTCTGTCCCAACGTAGGGCGACAGAATGCGGCGGAAGGTCCTGGCACTCAGATGTCCCGGGGCAGGTCGCATGCGCTCGGTCGGAGCCGGGGGGGGGAGGGGCGGGGGCCGGGGGGAGGGAGGGGTCCACCGTCCCCATCGTCTTTGTCCCCTCCTGGTCCAACAAGAGACACGAGGGCACGCACTCTCTGATCCGCGCAGAGGACCCTCGCCTGGCATCGCTCACTGACCGTGTCCCCCCATTTCCTTAACGCGTGTCTGTGCTCACAGCGTGCAGGAGAGCTCAGAAGACACCTCCTCGGGATGGCGCCGGCTGGCAGGAAGCGCCTGGGCAGAGCTGCGAAGGCCCCGGTGGAGGCTCAGGGTAGGGCAGCCTATGCCTTTGGGAGACAAGAGGGAAGAGAGCTGAGGGGGCCAGAGGCTGAAGGTACTGCCTATCTGACACCTTTTGCAGATACCGCGCTTGTTGATGGCGCACGCCGGGCAGGTCACCGCTTTGGAGTCCCCAGCGTTGTAAACAGTAAAATCCTCGTGTGTGTGTGTATCTGTCTGTCTCTGTCTCTGTGTGTCTGTTCTGTCTCTCTGTGTGTCTGTGTGTCTGTCTCTGTGTGTCTGTCTGCGTGTGTCTGTCTGCGTGTGTGTGTGTGTGTGTGTGTGTGTGTGTGTGTAAAGCAGTTCCACGTACCGGAGGTTGCCCACTTGATCCTCCTGTCCCAGACCAGGATTACCGAGGCTTAGATAGCAGCTCTTCTGCTCCCCCGCAGTCCTTCTTTCCAAAATATCTCACACCTGCTGGGTGAGGTACTCTGGCATTAACCTTGAAAGGCTTGTAACGCCGTCTCCATCGCATGGTCCTGGTCGCCGATCTAGTTTCATCTGGCCTTGCACATGCAGGCTTCCTTTCCTGGGTCTGCCTTAGAAAACTTTTGTTTGCGAGACGGAGGCCTAAAAAACTCCACGGTGAAGGTATTGCTCCCTGAAAACTGATCAAAATGCCGTACTTCATTTTATTGTTTTAGATTTCAATGCAATGAGCCAACGTGTAGTACATCATTCGTTTGTGGCAGAATGTTCAGTGATTCCTTAGTTGCGTATAACACCCGGTGCTCACCACATCACGTGCCCTCCTTGGTGCCCACCACCACACTTCATTTTAAAATGTTTTCCGCTTCTATTTCAACGCAGGAAACAGTCCACTGACTGAATACTACGGGGGAAGAAGTCCTCCAGCAGGAACATTTCTGGCAGATGTGGGGTAACGCGTTTAAAGTAATTTTCCCGGGCGCCTGGGTGGCTCAGTTGGTTAAGCGACTGCCTTCAGCTCAGGTCATGATCCTGGAGTCCCGGGATCGAGTCCCGCATCGGGCTCCCTGCTCGGCAGGGAGTCTGCTTCTCCCTCTGACCCTCCCCCCTCTCATGCTCTCTCTCTATCTCATTCTCTCTCAAATGAATAAATAAAATCTTTAAAAAAAAAAAAAAAATAAAGTAATTTTCCCTTGACCCGTAAGGTACTTTAAGAAAAATAAAGGTTGGCTCAGGTAACAAGTATGTGAAGTGTGTGAAGCCCTTGGCATGACATATTTCACCCAAAACATGCGTGCTGTTTTAGGTACCCTTAATTAAATACCTGATGTCATTTCTTTACAGGAATGAATTGCAGAACATGTTGGAAAGATTTGAAGGTATGATTTAGGAGCTATTTCAGCGAAAGTAAGTTGTTTTGAGCCATAGAACACATATTAACGAGAGATGTTAATCAGTGGGCTACCACACTGTTATTTAATGCCTTGTTCTCAGATACAGGATTTTCCTTAAGTATTTAGCGTGATTTGGCTTCATAGATTTCCTTAGTTCCCCTTTTTACTGTGGATGTGCAGAGACCGGGGCTGCCAGTGGTGAGGTAAGAGTGATGCTTTTATTTTATACGTGGGTACATTTGATGGACTGTGGGGATATTAGGAGAATTGGCACGAAATAATCTGTCTTCCACTTCGTGTCCCAGAGTGAGTGATACATCGGTTTTTAATATCAATTTTTAATTTTCTCATTGTAGTTATTTTCCTTGACTTTTCTATTTATTTTCTTTGGTACAGAGGTTTAAATTGAAGCCTGTAAAATAAGTCTTTGTCATGATGCTTATACACTAATAGACCGTGCAGTGGAAAACTAAAGACCACTTTGCCAGCATGCTAGCAACGTGTGATCAGAACCAATAAACCTAAAAGTTTTCAGCTGTTCTGTCAGATGTCACTTAAACATTAACCGGGTTACAGGGCAGGACTCTTAGTATAAAAGAGTCTGAGTCGATTTTTGAGTCCTCTATATGGATCAGTCATACAAGCAGGTACGTCTTGAAAGCTTTGCTCTGTTCGGTGGTGTCAGGGTTCTCGGTGTGTGAGCTGTCTCATACATTGATTATTCTACGTGGCAAACTGGATATATAAAGTGGTTGTGTAACAGTGCGCCTTTTCCCGGTCCCTGGAAAACAGCTATTGATGGCCGATGCAGAACACGCAGTCAAATGCTTAGGAAAGCGTTTTCTGAAATATTAAAAATTTTACTAATTGCAAAGGTGCTTTTTAAAAAGGCTGTAAGAAAAACTCCATTTGTTTACTAAGAAACGTATTTAGGAAGTGTTTTTGAATAAATTCTTTTATTTCCTTAAACTCTCCACGGTCTTTTAACTCAAATATACTTAAAATCCTCATTGACTAAATTAACACACACACACACACACACACACACACACACACACACACCCCTTTCTTCTCTTTTCATTTATTTATTTGTATCCCTTTTGGACACTTTTAAAACAGAATGATAAAGTGTGTTTTATATATCGACTTTTAACAAGAATCCATCTCAATGAGTCCTTTGATTTGGAGGATATTTTATAAATTTATTAAAGACCAGCCCGTACAACGGTCTTTTCATGAGAAAATTAAAAGACTGTCATTGAGGAAACCCCCCCCCCCATTTTTATTTCACACATTTTGGGAGATAGTAACTTTTGTTTATTAGCTCTTTTTCCAGGATAAGTTAAATAAAAGGTGTGTGCAGGCAAAAACAAACAAACAAACAAATTAGAATTCAGATATCAGTAACTGAAAGATTTCACAGGTGAAAAAAAAGAAGCGAATAATCTTGATTTCTGATGTGAGGCCTTTTTAAAAAATGCTAGTTTTCTTTCCAGTGCTGCTGAACCAATATTGCCTATGTTGTCTTGAGTAAGCTGCAAAAGAGGATTTTCAGCATTAAATGTCAATAAGTGTATGCTTAATATAGGTGACATTAGAAACCTTTTTCATGAAAAGAGGAAAAGATGCATGATGGATACCAGAGCTTCTGTCAAAAACATTAACCAGAAAATTGAGCGTGTTTGGAAAGCCCAGGAAGAGCAAAGGTAACGTTGTTGGTTTTTGGAGCCAGAAGCTGTGTGCAATTTCTTAGTATTTGTGGTTACAGATTAATTCAAAATAATGCTGTCGTCCTCTATCCGTCGGAGTCTCTATTGAAAAATACGTTTGGCTTGATTTGTATCTCAGCAAATAGTTCCTTTAGTCCTGTAAGTTCACACCTTAATTGAAAAGAGATGTATTATCTAGAGGTCAATAAAGATAACCCCTTTTTTCTCCTTTCAAATTGTAATTGAGCTTTCTTAGTATAAGAAAAAATTATATTCGTTCTTGGAGTATGCGAGCTGAGTAAGAGGCAAACGTCTTACGACAGTTAGCTGTATTCAATTATGCAGAAAAGATTAATCTTATATTTGAATATTTTTGAAATGTATCCCTATTGGGTTCACTGTTCTTTTGTACAAAATCTTTATTGTGCCACAGTGGGTAAAAAGTGAAATATTACTGTTTGGGAGAGTTACGTTATATAAGTGAATACGATACCCTCATTGAACCTATTTATCATTCCACGACCTATGTGTTATTCAGCAAATGGATGAAAATGAAAAAATAAAAACAAAACCCCTTGTAGATAAAATGCATTTTTTTTTTGGGAAAATTTATAATGCAATAAATCTCCCTTAGTTTTCAAGAGTGAAGGCATTCGGGAGAGCATCCCTCTTAAGACGGTTAGCGGTGAGTGACAGTTAGCAGTGAGAGGAAGCCATCCGCTTTATTTTGCTATTTTCCATCAGAAATTTTCAGCTGTGATCATCCCCTTCTCCCTTTATAGGACATTTACGTGCAGTCAATTTGGTTTTGAATGGGTTTGCTTTTCTCTTAACAATATAAAGTATGACCCTATTCATTATTATGTCTTACAGGCAGAAGCTTTATCACGAATACTGTCAGCAGTTTCTAACTTTGCTTCGAGAGTGGAATATAGATGTGCAGAGAGCCAAGGAAGAAGAAGAAAAACTAGCTGTTGGTATCAGGCTTAGCTTTATAATTAATCTATTGTAACCGAGTCTCAAGTAGGAACGGTGAGCCTGGCCGCACCTCAGACCTGTAGATTTGAGCCAGAGTCCTGTTTCCATTGCTGGCTACGTGTGTGGGCCCCGATCTCAGAAAAATCAGAGAGGCACAGGCCCACACCCTACTCACAAGAGCCCTTGGTCTTTACTTCCTCTCTTGGTTGGGATTCCTGCAGTTCCAAGGGACAGGCGTTGGCCAAAGTGCAAAAGAGGGATGCCCTGGTTTATCTGAAGAAGTCAAAGGGAGTTTTGCGCCAGGTACAGCTGAATGAGTCCGGGTACCAGGTGCTCAGGCAGTGCCGTCTGGGCTCTGTCTCCATCTCCTAGTAGGCCCTCTCCACGGGGTCAGCGTGATAGCACCTTACAATCCTAGATTCACTACCGGGTTAGTGACCCCAGTGTACGGAGATAACCTTTCTCCATAGGTCCGGCAGAAAAGTCCCCTGGGCTGCTATCAACAATCTAGTTTCAATCGTTTGCTCATTCCTGAACGAGTCATTGAGTTCAGGGCATGGTTCGCCCTTAACGGACAGGCCTGTATCACATTTAGGAGTAAGGATGGTGGAGGAGATGTTGCTTTTTGAGGGCAGAGCGGGAGGCCTGGGACTGTTTCCTGAGAGTGGGCCAGTGAACGGACAAGGGAAATATCATTGCCAAGCAACGTTCCGGTCCAATGCGGCTTGGTGTCGTAGCAATCCCAAATTTATATGAGACTAGTACTCATGGTCGTGGTTGTGTCTGAGCCGCCGGAGAGCTGGATTTTCCAGGGTTGGCCTGAGGTTAGCCGTGCACCTCGACAGAGTGAGAAGGGGGCGAAGTATATAAACAAGGGTGTAGGTATAACCATTGGCCACGGATTTAGCTGGAAAGGGGGAAAATGAGGACAGAGGGTGGAGACAGGGGACGATGAAAACTGTTCCATTCAGTGGATGTCGGATCCCGCTAGGGTACTGAGCTGTAGTATGAAAGGGAGCGAGCCACAAACGCAGGGACGTAGAGGTGGAATGTTGGGGAAAGTGGACAGACAGTGTGGTACAGGGGTCAGGAGCCCGGACGCTGGGACGATAATGTTTGGGATCCAGTTCTGATTTCCTAATTGCTAGCTGTGAAACCGTGGACAAATTGCTTTTCTCTGAGCCTCAGTTTCCTCACCTATGAGAGGGAGTATAAGGAGAGTACTTATAGGTTTTTTGTCTTTGTTTTTGTTTTTAGGATTTACATGAGCTCCTCTGTAATAAGCTTATTTGAAATGGTTCAGAACAGTATCTGTACCGAGTTCCTCTATAAGTCTTTGCTATTAGTAACGTCATGTAAATGTTTCAGTTATCGGGCTGACAAAATCTAAGGTATGACTCTGAAAGTGAGTGGCTAAGTAGGGATAGAACAAGATCACTGGTGGAGGAACAGGAAGATCATGGAAGGATTATTGGAAGGATCATGTGTGTGGATTTTGAAATCAACAAGAATAAGATATATGTTTTGAATATTGCTAAGAAAGGAAATTTCCTACTTAGTGACCAGCAGACAAGACCACCGTGGTGTTTTTGTATGTTACTGGTAAACACAAACGATGTAAACTAGGTCACGATATTTGATAAAAGAGAAGATACTAAAAAAATATTTACTTAAAAACGATTCAAGTTCAATCTAGATTTTTTTGTTGTTGTTAAATTTTAGATTTTACCCAAATGGTCATCACAGCTTTTTTTTTTTTTTTTCTTTTATATTTGTAGAATATACTTCAACAGCAACAAGAGGTTTTGCAACACTCTAGAACGGTTCAGAGCCAGAGAATGCAAGCAATTAAAGGGTTGTATGAGCAATTCTTGGAGGTCCGTTGAATTTGGTAACACAGTGTATTCTCATAAAATGTAATCTGTATATGGAAGTAGAAAATAATTGTTTTTCCTTCTCAATACATGTTAAAAACATTTTGGTTATGCCTCTAAAATCAATTAAAATTAATTGGGCATTTTCCACTTTGAATTCATTGTTCTGATTTAACATAAATGCTAAACGTACTTCTACTTTTCAGATTCATTCACGGTTTTGTGGGTGTTACTCAAAACAGGGACTGGTAGATTGGGAATTTTACCAAGAAATATGCATATCGTGCATGAAACTGATCCTTTATTAACAATTTAATCATGGTTCTTTGTTCCAGAGTCCGCCTTTCTTAGGAGAGCAGTGATGAATACATAGTTTGAAAGTAGGAAGTCTTGAAATCATTTCTCGATGTCATTTACTTTTCTTTGTGCTGCCAGTGTTTCTTAAACAGCAAGTAGCCAATTTTATTCTCAATTGCATTTTATAAGTCTTTTATGGCATATTTGCTTTCAGAATTATTAAAGTGACTAAAAGCG